>NW_004444144.1:614595-649650 GCF_000243295.1 Trichechus manatus latirostris
GAGAAACCCTGAGAGTATGGCCCCCGGACACCCTTTTAGCTCAGTGGTGAAGTCACTCCCAGAGTTCACCATTCAGCCTCATAAAGCAAAACGAGAGTAATGAGGCACAGCAGTCCAGGAACAAGGACTAGAAGGCAGGAGGGGAAAGGAAAGCTGGTGACAGGGAACCAAACGTTGAGAAGGGACGGGCAATATGTGTACTGTTTAATGAGAAACCATTTGTTCTGCAAACCTTCGTCTAAGGTAAAAAAAAGAATTATCTATGTGAGATCAGATTGACAACAGCAACTCGAAAGGTTTGATGGGGAGTCTAGGGGGCAGTGAGTTGAAGATAATGGTGATGGAATAATTTGGAAAAGGATAATGAGAATAGCAGTACAACTGGAAGAATGTAATCCATGTCACTGAATTTTACATGTAGAAACTTTTGAAATGGTGTAACTTTGGCTATGTATATTTTCCCCAAAAAAAAGGTCCTCCAAGGTCGAGAAAGGAGAGTGTTGACATGTCATGGGGTTGTTAACCAATGTCATAAAACAGTATGTGTACTGACTGTTTAATGAGAAACTGTTCTGTAAACTTTCATCTAAAGTACAATAAAAAAAATTAAAAAATACATCTGACAGTTTATATGTAGTGTTTCCAAACCCAAAGACAAATAAAGATCAGATTTATAAAGATATTGATAATAAAAGGCAATAATAATGAAAACTAAAAAAAAAAAGGTATTCGTCTTATGTCAAAACTGACAGAGTCGTCGGAACAGAACCCTGTTGTAAGTCAGGGACTGCCTGTAAATATAAGCAACTCTTTTTCCTCATTTAAAAATGTTTTAAAAAATTATTAAGGTAAAAATAATAATGTATATGTGGGGTTTGTAACATCTGGTGGCAAATAATGGCACAAAGAATTGATTAATGTCATCTTTAGAAATTTCATAAATTCAGTTAATGTCTCACAAATCAAACACCAATCCCGTTGTCGTCGAGTCCGTTTCAACTCATGGTGTAAAACTGAGCTCCATAGGACTTTGTTGGCTGTAATCTTTGGAGAAGCAGATCACCAGGCTTTTCTTTCATGGAGCTGCTGGGTGGGTTTGAACTGCCAACATATTGGTTAGTAGCTGAGTGCAAACGGTTATGACACCCAGGGACTTTAGTGTCTCACAAGCTTTGTTTATTCCTTCTTTGTGTTTTGCTCATTGTATTCCTTCTCTCATCTGTAACTCATCCATCCATTCCTTTAAATTACCTCAACCCCTTTCTCTTCCATGGATGTTTCCTATTACTTGTCATTAATAGCAATTTTTAAAGACTTTGTTGTGATAAATATATATAAGAAAACATTTGCTTTTTTAAGTATACAATTCAGTGATAACAGTTACATTCACCATGTTGTAAAACCATCACAACTGTACATCTTCAAATGTTTCTCATCACCCTAGTCAAAACTCCATAATTGTCATGATCCACACAGTCGAATGCCTTTGTTGTTGTTACGTGCCATTGAGTCGGTTCTGACTCATAGAGACTCTGTGTACTACAGAAGAAAACACTGCATGGTCCTGCACCATGCTCACAGTCGTTATTATGCTTGGGCCTATTGTTGCAGCCACTGTGTCAATCCATCTCATTGAGAGTCTTCCTCTTTTTCACTGACCATGTACTTTACCAAGCATGATGTCCTTTCCAAGGACTGATCCCTCCTGACGACATGTCCAAAGTATGTAAGACGTAGTCTCGCCATCATTGCTTCCAAGGAGCATTCCATGGTATATTGAATATTCTTCACCAGCACCACAATTCAGAGGCGTCAGTTCTTCTGTCTTGCTTATTTATTGTCCAGCTTTTGCATGCATATGATGCAATTGAAAATACCATGGCTTTGGTCAGGTGCACCGTAGTCTTCAAGGTGACATCTTTGCTTTCCAACACTTTAAAGAGGTCTTTGCAGCAGATTCGCCCCACGCAGTGCGTCTTTTGATTTCTTGACTGTTGCTTCCAAGGGGGTTGATTGTGGATCCAAGTAAAATGAAATCCTTGACAACTTCAGTTTTTTCTCCATTTATCATGATGTTGCTTATTGGTCCATTTGTGAGGATTTTTGTTTTTGTTGAGGTGTAATTCATACTGAAGGCTGTGGTCTTTGATCTTCATCAGTAAAGTGCTTCAAGTGATCTTCACTTTCAGCAAACAAGGTTGTGTCATCTGCATAACGCAGGTCGTTAATGAGTCTTCTTTCTATCCTGATGCCCTGTTCTTCTTCATGTAGTCCAGCTTCTCGGATTATTTGCTAAGTATACAGATTGAATAGGTATGGTGAAAGGATACAACCCTGATACACACCTTTCCTGACTTTAAACCACGCAGTATCCCCTTGTTCTGTCCGAACAACTGCCTCTTGATCTAAGTACAGGTTCCTCATGAGCATGGGTCCTGGAATTCCCACTCTTTGCAGTGTTACCCATAATTTGTTATGATCCACACAGTCGAATGCTTTTGCATAGTCAGTAAAACACAGGTAAATATCTTTCTGGTATTTTCTGCTTTCAGCCAGGATCCATCTGACATTAGCAATGATATCCTTGGTTCCACATCCTCTTCTGAATCCAGCCTGAATTTCTGGCAGTTCCCTATCAATATACTGCTGCAATGCTTTTGAATGATCTTTAGCAAAATTTTACTTGCATGTGATGTTAATGATATTGTTCAAAAATTCTGTATTTGGTTGGATCACCTTTCTTGGGAATAGGCATAAATATGGATCTCTTTCAGTTGATTGGCTAGGTAGCTGTCTTACAAATTTCTTGGCATAGATGAATGAGCACCTCCAGTGTTGCATCCGTTTGTTGAAACATCTCAATTGATATTCCATCAATTCCTGGAGCCTTGTTTTTTGCCACTGCCTTCAGTGCAGCTTGGACTTCTTCCTTCAGTACTGTCGGTTCCTGATCATATGCTGCCTCTTAAAATGGTTGAACATCGACCAATTCTTTTTGGTATAATAACTCAGTATTCCTTCCATCTTCTTTTGATGCTTCTTGTGTCCTTTAATATTTTGAAATCTTCTATTCAGTTCTTTTACTTCATCATTTCTTCTGTTTGCTTTAGCTACTCAACATTCAAGAGCAAGTTTCAGAGTCTCTTCTGACAACCATTTTGGTCTTTCTTGCTTGTCTTTTTAATGACTTCTTGCTTTCTTCGGCGTGATGTCCTTGATGTCATTCCAGAACCTGTCTGGTCTTTGATCATTAGTATTCAGTGGGTCAAATCTGTTTTTGAGATGGTCTCTAAATTCAGATGGGATATACTCAAGGTCATACCTTGTTCTAATTTTCTTCAGTTTCACGTTGAACTTGCATATGAGCAATTGGCGATCTGTTCCACAGTCAGCCCCTGGTGTTGGTCTGGCTGATGATATTGAGCTTTTCCATCATCTCTTTCCACAGATGTAGTCAATTTGATTCCTGTCTATTCCATCTGGCGAGGTCGATGTGTACATTTGCTGTTTATGTTGGTGAAAAAGTATTTGCAATGAAGAGGTCGTTGGTTGCGCAAAATTCTGTCACGTGATCTCTGACATCATTTCTATCACCAAGGGCCATATTTTCCAACTACCAAGGCTTCTTTTTTGGTTCCAATTTTCGCATTCCAATCACCAGTAATTATCAGTGCATCCTGATTGCACGTTCAGTCAATTTCAGACTGCAGAAGCTGGTAAAAATCTTCAGTTTTTTCATCTTTGGCCTTAGTGATTGGTGCATAAATTTGAATAATAGTCATATCAACTGGTCTTTCTTGCAGGCGTATGGATAATTATCCTATCACTGACAACATTGTACTTCAGGATAGATCTTGAAATGCTCTTTTTGACCATGAATGCCTTTGCATAGTCAATAAAACACAGGTAAACATCTTTCTGGTGTTCTCTTCTTTCAGCCAAGATCCATCTGACATCTGCAATGATATCCCTCGTTCCATGTCCTCTTGAATTTCTGGTAGTTCCCTGTCAATGTACTGCTACAACCATTTTTGAATTATCTTCAGCAAAATTTTACATGCGTGTGATATTAATGATATTGTTCGATAATTTCTACATTCTGTTGGATCACCTTGCTTTGGAATGGGCACAAATATAAATCCCTTCCAGTTGGTTGGCCAGGTGGTTGTCTTTGAAGTTTGTTGGCATAGTCGAGTGAGCCCTTCCAGGATTGCATCTTTTTATTGAAACATCTCAATTGGTATTCTGTCACTTCCTGAAACCTTGTTTTTCTCCAAACCTTCAGTGAATCTTGGACTTCTTCCTTCATTACCATCGGTTCTTAATCATCTGCTACTTCCTGAAATGGTTGAACATGAACCAATTCTTTTTGGTACAGTGACTCTGTGTATTCCCTTCTTTTGTCTTTTGATGCCTCCTTCATCATTCCATATTTTTCCCATTGTCATGGTTTGAATTATGTCCCCCCAAAATTGTGTATATTAGTTTGGCTGAGCCATGATTCCTGGTACTGTGTGATTTTCTTATATGTTGTAACCCTGCCTCTATGACGTTAATGAGGGAGTATGGGTGGCAGTTATGTTAGTAAGGCAGGACCTGATCTACAAGACTGGATTGTGTCCTGAGGCAATCTCTTGAGATATAAAAGACAAGTGAGCAGTGAGACAGGGGGACCACATACCATCAAGAAAGCAGTGCCAGGAGCAGAGCGCGTCCTTTGGACCGGGGTCCCTGCACAGAGAAGCTCCTAGTCTGGGGGAACACCGAAAAGAAGAAGGCCAACAGAGAGAAAAAGCCTTCCCCTGGAGCTGACGCCCTGAATTTGGACTTTTAGCCTACTTTAACTGTGAGGAAATAAACTTCTCTTTGTTAAAACCATCCACTTGTGGTATTTCTGTTATAGCAGCGCTAGATGACTAAGACACCCATAGAATCTTCAATATTCCAACTCAAGGCTTGAATTTTTTCTTCAGTTCTTTCTGCTTGGGAAATGCAGAGCATGTTCTTTCCTTTTGGTTTTCTAACCCCATCTTTTCACATTTCATTATAATACTTTGTCTTCTCGAGCTGCCCTTTCATATCTTCTGTTCAGCTCTTTTACTTCATTATTTCTTCCTTTCGCTTTAGCTACTTGATATTCAAGAGCAAGTTTTAGAGTCTCTTCTGACAACCATTTTGGTCTTTTCTTTCTTTCCTATCTTTTTAATGACCTCCTGCTTCATGTATGATGTGCTTGATGTCATTCCACAACTCGTCTGGTCTTTGGTCATTAGTGTTCAGTGCGCCAAATTTATTCTTGAGATGTTATCTACATTTAGGTGAGATATACTCAAGGTCATATTTTGGCTCTCATGTACTTGTTTTAATTTTCTTTGGCTTCAACTTGCATCTGAGCAGTTGGCCCCTGGCCTTGTTCTGACTGATGATATTGATATACTCCATTATCTCTTTCCATAGATGTAGCCGATTTGATTCCTGTGTATTTCATCTGGCAAGGTCCACGTGTATAGTTGCCATTTATGTTGTTGAGAAAAGTTATTTCCAGTGAGTAAGTCATTTGTTTTACAAAATTCTGTCGTGCGATCTCCGATGTTGTTTATGTCACCAAGGCCATGTTTTCTAATACCGATCCTTCTTTGTTTCCAACTTTCCCATTCCAGTCACCAGTAATTATCAATGCATCTTTATTGCATATTTGATCGATTTCAGATTATAGAAGTTGGTAAAAATCTTCAATTTCTTCATTTTTGGTATTAATGGTTGGTTGTAAATTTGAATAATAGTCGTATTGACTGGTCTTCCTTGTAGGCGTATGGATATTATCCTATCATTGACAGCATTGTAAAAATCAAGATAGATCCTGAAGAAGAATGCGGCATCAAGATTGGAGGAAGACTCATTAGCAACCTGCGATATGCAGATGACAGCTTTGCTTGCTGCAAGCGAAGAGGACCTGAAGTACTTACTGATGAAGATCAAAGACTATAGCCTTCAGTATGGATTTCACCTCAACATAAAGAATACAAAAATCCTCACAAGTGGACCAGTAAGCAACACTCAGGATAAACGGAAAAGATTGAAGTTGTTAAGGATTTCATTTTGCTAGGATCCACAATCAACACCCATGGAAGCAGCAGTCAAGAAATCAAACGATGTATTGCTTTTGGCAAATCTGCTTCAAAAGACTTCTTTAAGGTGTTAAAAAGCAGTGAGGACTAAGGTACACATGACCCAGGCCATGGTATTTTCAGTCACCTCATATGCATGTGAAAGCTGGATATTGAGTAAGGAAGATGGAAGAAGAATTGATGCCTTTGAATTATGTTGTTGGTGAAGAATATTTAGTATACCATGGATTGCTGAAAGAATGAACAATCTGTATTGGAAGAAGTACAGCCAGAATGCTCTTTACATGCAAGGATGGGGAAACTTCGTCTTACATACTTTGGACATGTTATCAGGAGAGACTAGTCTTGGGAGAAGGACATAGTGCATAGTAAAGTAGAGGGTCAGTGAAAAAGAGGATGACCCTCTACCAGATGAATTGACACAGTGGCTACAACAATGGTCTCAAACAAATGATCACGAGAATGGCACAGGACCAGGCAGTGTTTTGTTCTGTTGTACATAGGGTCACTATGAGTCGAAACTGACTCCACAGCATATAACAACAGTCAGAAACTCAGTACTACTTAAGCAATAACTCCCCATTTCCTTCTCTCCCAACCCATGGTAACCACTAATTAACTTTTGTTTCTATGCATTTGCCTATTCTCATATTTCATATGAGTGGGGTCATACAATATTTTTCCTTTTGTACTTGACTTTTTTCACTCAACATAATGATTTTAAAGTTCATCCATCTTGTAGCACGTTATCAGAATTTTACTACTCTTTATAACTGAATAATATTCTATTGTGTGGGCATACCACATTTGTTTATCCCTTTGTTGATGAACACGGGTTATTTCTACCTTTTGACATTTGTGAATAATGCTGCAATGAACATTGGTGTGCAAGTATTTATTTGAGTCACTGTTTTTTACCTTTTTGGGGCATGTACTTAGGAGTGGAATTGGTAGGTGATATGGTAATTCTAAGAGGTTGGCTGGTAACCAAAAGATCAGCAGTTCGAATCCACCAGCCACTCGTTGGAAACCCTATGGGGCCGTTCTGCTCTGTTCTGTAGGATCTCTATGAGTCAGAATCAACTTGATGGCTGTGGGTTTTTTTTTTGGTTTGGTATGGTAATTCTATGTTTAACTTATGAGGAACTGCCATACCTTTCCCTAGAGGCCGTCCCATTTTACATTCCCACCAGCTGTGGACAAGTGTTCCAAATGCACATTAAATACAGGAAACAAAGATAAGAATGATTGCAAATTTCTGATCAGAAACAATGCAAATGAGAACATCTGTAATGTAATGAAAGGAGGAAAGAAAACCCAAACACGTCAATCTAGAATTCTATATCTCATGAACATAGCCTTCAAAAGTGAAGTAGAAATAAAAATGTTTTAAGCAAAAGCTTAGAAACCTAATAGATCTGCACTACAAGAAATGTTAAAAAAAAGTTCTTTAAGCTAAAGAAAAATCATAACAGAAAAGAACTGTAACAGCATTTTAAAACTATAAAACTCTTAGAAGAAAGCATAGGTGTAACTCTTTGTGATCTTGGATTAGGCAGTGGTTTCTTAAAAGTGACACCAAAGGCACAAGCAACAAAAGAAAATTAGGTAAATTGTACTTTATCAAATTAAAAGCTTTCGTGCTTCAAGGAACTGGTGGCACAATGGTTAAGAGCTTGTGTGGTCACCAGTTCGAATCCACTAGCTACTCCTTGGAAACTATGCTATGGGGCAGTTTTACTCTGTCTTATAGGGTCAGTATGAGTCAGATTCAACTCAACAGCAGCAGGTATAATGGGTGCTTCAAAGAATACTCTCAAGAAAGTGAAAAGATGAGGTCTTAAAAGCTTGTGAGCAGCCATCTAAGATACTCCACTGGTCTCACCCCTGTTGAGAGGAAGGGAGAATGAAGAAAACCAAGGACACAAGGGAAAGATTAGTCCAAAAGACTAATGGACTGCAACTACCACAGCTTCCATCAGACTGAGTCCAGTACAACTAGCCCGGCTACCACTACTGACTGCTCTGACAGGGATCACAATAGAGGGTTCTGGACAGAGCTGGAGAAAAATGTAGAACATAATTCTGACTCACAAATAAAAATCCAGACTTAGTGACCTGACAGAGACTGGAGAAACCCCAAGAGTATGGCCCCCAGATACCCTTTTAGCTCAGTAATGAAGTCACTCCTAAGGTTCACCCTTCAGCCAAAGATTAGACAGGCCTATAAAACAAAATGAGACTCAAGGGGCACACCAGCCCAGGGGCAAGGACTAGAAGGCAGGAGGGAAGAGGAAAGCTGGTAATAGGGAACCCAGGGTTGAGAAGGGAGAGTGTTGACATGTCGTGGGGTTGGTAACCAATGTCACAAAACAATATATGTTTAATGAGAAGCTAGTTTGTTCTGTAAACCTTCATCTAAAGTAGAATAATAAAATAAAGACAGAAAGAAAGTGAAAAGACAAACCGCAGAATGGGAGAAAATATTTGCAAATCATATATCTGGTAAAGGTATAACATCCAGAATTTATAAAGAACTCTCACAACTCAACAATAAAGACAAGTAGCCAGCAATAATAAGTGTTGATGAGGATGTGAAGAAATTGGAATCCTTATACCCTGCTGGTAGGAATGTAAAATGGTGCAACGATTTTGGAAAACAGAGTGACAGTTCCTCAAAAAGTTAGAGTTAACATATCAGCCAGCAATTCCACTCTTAGGTATAAATCCAAGAGAAGTGAAAACACGTGTCCACACAGAAACTTTACATGGTTGGTCATAGCAGCATTATTCATAATAATAACCAAAAAGTAGGAACACTCCAGATGTCCATCAACTGATGAATGGATAAACAAAATGGATTAGTGTAATCTAAAATGTGAATTATTATATGGGAATAAAAAGGAATGAAGTACTAATACATACTATAACATGGATGGACTTTGAAAACGTTATGCTAAGTGAAAGAAGCCAAATATCGTATGATTCCATTTCTATGAAATGTCCAGAATAGGTGATTCCATAGTAGATTAGTGGTTGCCAGAGTCTGGGAGGGAGGTGAAAATGGGACATGGCTGCTAATAGGTATCGAATTTTTTTTGGCTGGGGGCATGATGAAAATGTTCTAGAATCAAATAGTAGTGATGTTGTGAATATACTAAAACCTACTGAATTGTATGCTTTAAAGGAATGAATTTTTATAGTATGTGAATCATGTCTCAGTTAAAAAATTAGAATATATTCTGAAAGCCAGTTTTTTCCTATCCTCTAATGAATTGTATTAATTGAATAAAACTAACTAGAAGTAATTATAATTCCAGGTGGTGTTACTAATTTATTTCAAGTTTTTTCTTTTTTAAGCTTCTCCCCCTCCCCCCCGCTTTGAAATGAAATGATTAATCTTTCAGATTAGTTAAAGTGCATGTGTGTGGGGTAGGGGGAGGTCAAAGGTTGCGTGGTGGAAAGAAGGATTAACCTCAAGACTCTCCTGCTAACGGGTAAGTTCATTTTAGGACTGTGGGCATGGTAAGAATTAGACTTTAGGCCTCAAAGTTTATGTACTCAACAACCTACTGATCACAAAGCATATCATATAGACTTACCTGTAGTTGATGTTGATGTGATACTTTTAATATGTTCAGACTTTGCTTTAGTTGCAGACTTTTTATCAATGACTGTACAGAGATTGTATTTTCATAATTGCAGAAATGCTACTTTTTGGTTATTAGATGTAGCTCTGGAATGCACATAACTCTGTGTGTGTGTGTGTGTATGTGTGTGTGTGTGTGTGCTTTAAGTGAAAGTTTACAGCTCAAGTTAGTTTCTCATACAAAAATTTGTACGCACATTATTGTGTGACCGTAGTTGGCTATCCCTGTACTGTGACAGCACACTCCTCCTTTCCACCCCGAATTTCCCGTGTCCGTTCAGCCAGCTCCTGTCCCTTTCTGCCTTCTCATCTCACCTCCGGACAGGAGCTGCCCATTTAGTCTTGTGTATCTACTTGAACTAAGAAGCATACTCTTCATGAATATCACTTTATGTCTTATAGTCCAGTCTAATCTTTGTCTCAAGAGTTGGCTTCGGGAATGGTTTTAATTCAGGGTTAACAGAGAGTCTGGGGGCCATGTCTTCTCAGGTTCATCCGGTCTCAGTCAGACCATTAAGTCTGGTCTTTTTCTAGAATTTGAGTTCTGTATCCCACTTTTCTCCTGCTCCATCAGGGACTCTCTGTTGTGTTCCCTGTCAGGATGGTCATTGGTGATAACCGGGCACCATCTAGTTCTTCTGGTCTCAGGCTGATGGAGTCTCTGTTTTATGTGGCCCTTTTGTCTCTTGGGCTAATATTTTCCTTGTTATCTTTGGTGTTCTTCATTCTCCTTTGCTCCAGGTGGATTGAGACCAATTGATGCATCTTAGATGGCCGCTCACTAGCTTTTAAGACCCCAGATGGCACTCACCAAAGTGGGATGCAGAACGTTTTCTTAATAAACTTTGTTATGCCAATTGACATAGATGACCCCTAAACCATGGTCCCCAGACCCCTGCCCCTGCTACTCTGTCCCTCGAACTGTTTGATTATGTTTAGGAAACTTCTTAGCTTTTGGTTTAGTCAAGTTGTGCTGACTTCCCCTGTATTGCGCACTTACAGTATTTTTAAAGTTACTTGGTACCAATACCAATAAATGTTAGAATGGGTTGTGCAAAAGCAGTTTTGAAATTTTGTCAAGTATAATAAGATTACCCTTTTCTTCTTTTACCACTTTAATGTTGTCTCTGGAATTAATGAATACCTACCACATTATTTATTTTAGATTTATTTATATCCTCCTATATGTTTTCCTAAGGAGCCCTGGTGTCACAGTGGTCAAGCACTTGGCTGCTAGTTGAAAGGCCAGTGGTTGGAACCCCTCAGCCACTCCCTGGGAGAAAGATGTAGCAGCCTGCTTCCATAAAGATTACAGCCTTGGAAACCCCCTGGGGCAGTTCTACTCTGTCCTATAGGGTCGCTAGAGGAAGGATTTTTTTTTTAAATGTGTTTTGCTGTTTAATCAACATATTTAGATTATGATAAGAATGGATTTGAGTGCCAGTAAATCTCCTGGCTTACCCCTGATTTTTGATGTTTCATGTTATGTTCTAAGTATAGATATCCAAAGGGAAGAAGAAAAAGTGAAACGATCTGTAAAAGATGCTGCCAAGAAGGGCCAGAAGGACGTCTGTGTGGTTCTGGCCAAGGAGATGATCAGGTCAAGAAAGGCTGTGAGCAAACTCTATGCATCCAAAGCCCACATGAACTCCGTGCTCATGGGGATGAAGAACCAGCTCGGTAAGATGACAATTACCATACAGCCACCTCGGTAATGCTGATGCTCTTGCTGTTATCAGCAGCACTGCTTTTCTTTAATAGGAAAAACAGACTTAACTCTGGTTTTTATTCTTTATGTTGTCTTAATTGGGCTGAGCAAAATACTATACTGTTATTATTATGTGTTGTTACTCTTTTTATTATTGGCCAGTGTTTTTGAAGCAACGGCAAAACTGACATTTAAATCTGCTTTGTTTAGGATTTAGGGTATATTTCTTCATGTGAACAATGTCATGCTAGAGACCTGAGAGTTGAGTGTAAGAGGCTGGCCTATGTGTTGGAGAGAGGACGAAAAGTCCCTTCCCTCTGTCCCAGGCCCAGAGCAGCCTGAGACAGAAGTTTAAAATCACTGAAGTGTGGCTTGGCTTCCACCTGCCTCCTTTTCTGTTGCATCTCTAACTATCCCATAATACTTCTTCACATCTTATGAACATGCAGACTGTGTGATGGCTGTTCAGCATACATGTGAACTACCAAGTTTAGATCATGTTTAAAAACTCTTCATAATGTTTAAAATAAAAGCAGAACATACTTTAGTTTCCTTTCAAGTGTCCAGTATAATACTGTTTGCAGTCTTTTACAGGTATCTGTCTCCAGGTCAGTGACAACTTGAGCCATAGGTTATATTTTACATTCAGTTGCTTTCTTTTCTTACTTCTGTTAAATTAGAAAGTCCTAACTCAGAATTACTGTTCTTTGGGAATGGCAGCAAGTAACTGTCAGATACTTGGATTGAATATTGACTGAGAAATGCTGGAGAAGTATTTCATTAAAGAATATTTCTATCTCTCTGTCAGATACTAAGTTGATGAGTACACCCCACTCAAAAGTTAGAAAATTGAATGCTTCAGTTTAAAGGGCGAGGCCAAATGAGTTCCTGATCTGTTAGTTGTATTTAGCTCTGAAGGTTTATTCATGTTCAATTTTAACGTTTAGATATGGTTTTAAAATATGCCTGATAGTGACTGTGTCATCAGTTTCTTTCTTCAGAAACTGAAGGAAATAATCATGGATTAAGAAAGAGTTAAAAAAAAAAAATAGCAATCAAAGTGATTACACCACATCTTCTTAAAAAACTCATTAGCTTCACTTTTAAAAATCACATTCAGTCCTAAAAGCATGTATTTAGGCCTTCAAAATACTGGATATATCACCTAGATGTGGCTTTTGAACAAGCCACACATTCAGTGCAATGAAGAAATAGTTTTATCTTGTCATTTTGAAAGCTCTAGTAAATGAGCTTTTTTACAGCCAGTTTTGAAAGTTCCATATTTATTGCCTGTTTTTTTTTTTTTGTGCAACATGCTGAAAAATTTCATGTTCAGTTGACCATAATAAGCTTGAAGTTTTTCACTATATCCTCTACTGAGTCAAGATCAGAAAGCATCTTATTTATTCGTTTCCCCCCTATGAATAAAGCAGTTCATATACAGCCTCTTTTTCCCACAATTATGAAGATAAAAGTTCAGAGAATAATATAATAGATGCCTATGTACCTATTAAGGAGCCCTAGTGGTGCAGTGGTTAAGTGCTTGGCTGCTAACCAAAAGGTTGGCAGTTCAAACCCACCAGCCGCTCTACAGGAGATGATGCAGCAATCTCTTTCAGTAAAGTTGACAGCCTTGGAAACCCTATGGGGCAGTTCTAGTCTGTCTTATAGGGTTGCTGTGTGTCGGAGTCGACTTTACGGCACACAACAAAAAGCAACAACAATGTATCTGTCACGCAAAACCAATAAAATTTGATGTTGTGTTTTCTTCAGTTTTCATACTGTGAAAGAAATAAAACATTAATAATAAAGCTGAAGCCACTTTAGCACCCTTTCCCAATTCCATTTCCTTCTTTCCTATCCTCCTCAGAGATAACACTACCATGAATCTTAAAATTTACATAAATGATATGCTATATATACCTTTCTACATCTTTTTATTTTTTTTGCCATTTATCATTGTGTTTTTGAAATATACCCATAATGATATGTATAGATGTGGTCCATTCATTTTAACTGTCCATTCGGTATTAACATTTAATATTCCATCACATGAATATGTATCACATTTTATTTTCCTTTCTCCCATAAATGAACACGTAGGTGGTTTCCAGTTTTTGCTGTTACTAACAGTGCTGCTGTGAATGTCTTTTGTGTATGTCCCATTGTGCACATTTGTAAAAGTTTTTACTTTTGCACGTGTGTTAGTATTTCTTTAAGCAGCCCTGGTGACGCAGTGCTTAAAGCACTCGGCTACTAACTGGAAGGTTAGAGATTCAAACCCTCCAGTTGCGTCGTGTGAGAACGATGTGGCAGTCTGCTTTCGTAAAGATTACAGCCTTGGAAATCCTATGGGGCGGTTCTGCTCTGTCCTATGGGGTCGCTGTGAGTCCAACTCGACAGCAACGGTCAATGAGTTAAGGGTTTCTTTAGCATAGTTATAAACCCAGAAGGGGAATTGCACTTTAAATTTTGCTAGAATTGCAAAATTGCTCTCCAGAGTGGTCTTACTAATTGGTATTCTTACCAGCAGTGAATGAGAGTTCTTTTTTCCCTGCTTTTTCAGCAGCACTTGATATTGTCAGACTTTTTAATTTTTGAGAAGTACTGTCATGTTTTAACATTTCTCTGGCAGTTAGTGAACTTGAGCCTTCCCTTCTCTTCACCCTTTCTGCTGTGTACTGTGTTAATACCTTTAGGAGCAATTATAGCTCACAAATGATCATTAATCTAAAATTTTAAAAAAGCTCTTCTTCTGTCCATGCATTTTCAGTAGTAAACCTAACAAAAGCTGTTATGTACTGCACATAGGTCAAGAGCCTCTTATAATTTAAATACACATCAGTAATAATATATTTTGTTGTTTGTTTCAGGTATACATTGTAAAGGTTTACACTCTTCACATCAGTGGCTTTATGACAACTGAAAAGCAAAATATCTGCTGTTTGATCTCTACATGTTAAAGCGCTCTAGGGCTCAGCTCTCGATCCTCTGCTGTTCTCCATCTTCACTCTCCTCCCTAGATGGTCTCGCCTAATCCTTGCTTTTAAATGCCTTTGATTTCCAGATTATTGTCTTCAGGCCTGACTTTTTCACTAAGTGTGTGGTTGACATGTCCACTCAGATATCTCATGGAGATCTCAAAATGAATAGGGCCTGTACCAAATTCTTCTTTTTTAAAAACATTTTATTGTGCTTTAGGTTAAAGGTTACAGCACAAATTAGTTTCTCATTAAAAATTTATGCATCAATTGTTTTTTGATATTAGTTGCAATCCCCGCAATGTGTAAGCACTCTCCCCATTTCCACCCTGAGTTCCCGTGTCCATCTGTCCAGTTTTCCTGTCCCTTCCTGCCTTCTTTCCACCATGTCTGTCAGTTTGTCTTACTGTGGTGGTTTGCATGTTGCTGTGATATTGGAAGCTTTGCCACTGGTATTTTGAATACCAGCAAGGTCACACTTGGTGGACAGGTTTCAGCAGAGCTTCCAGACTAAGATAGACTAGGAAGAAGGAGCTGGCATTCTACTTCTGAAGAAATTGGCCATGAAAACCTTATGAAGAGCAGCAGAACATTCTCTGATATAGTGCCGGGAAATAAGCCCCTCAGGGTGGAAGGCACTTAAAATACAGCTAGAGAAGAGCTGCCTCCTCAGAGTAGAGTCAACCTTAGTGGCGTGGATGTAGTCAAGCTTTCTGGACTTTCATTTGTTTTTGTGGCATGACTCAAAATGAAAAGAAACAGCTACAAACATCCTTTAATCGGAACGTGGAATGTACAGAGTATACAAGAATGTACAGAGTATGCAAGTATGAATGTACAGAGTATACAAGAATGTACAGAGTATATATATAGGAAAACTGAAGTTGTCAAAAATGAAATGCAACACATAAAGATCGATACCCTAAGCATTAAGCGAGCTGAAATGGACTGGTATTGGCCATTTTTAATTAGACAATCGTATGGTCTACTACGCCAGGAATGAGAAATTGAAAAGGAATGGTGTCATGTTCATTGTCAAAAAGAACATTTCAAGATCTGTCCTGAAGTGCAATGCTGTCAGTGATATAATACCCATATGCCTACAAGGAAGACCAGTTAATACAACTGTTTTTCAAATTTATGCACCAACCACTAATGCCAAAGATGAGGATTTGAAGATTTTTATCAACTTGTACAGTCTGAAATTGATCAAACATGCAATCAAAATGCATTACCAATAACTGGTGATAGGAGTGTGAACGTTGGAAACGAAGGATTGGTAGTTGGAAAATATGGCCTTGGTGATAAAATTAATGCCAGAGATTGCATCACAGAATTTTGTAAGACTAGCAACTTCTTCATTGCAAATACCTTTTTCAACAACATAAACAGCAACTATACATGTGGACCTAACCGGATGGAAAACACAGGAATCAAATCAACTACATCTGTAGAAAGAGACGATGGAGAAGCTCAGTATCAGCAGTGGAAGCTCAATATCATCAGTCAGAACAAGGCCAGGGGCTGACTGCAGAACAGGCCATCTGTTGTTCATATGCAAGTTCAAGTTGAAGCTGAAGAAAATTAAAACAAGTCCATGAGAGCCAAAATACGACCTTGAGTATATCCTACCTAATTTGGAGACCATCTCAAGAATAGATTTGACACCTTGAACACTAATGATTGAAGGCCAGATGAACTGTAGGAAGACATCAGGGAAATCATACATGAAGAAAGCAAAAAGTCATTAAAAAGACAGGGAAGAAAGAAAAGACCAAAATGGATGTCAGGAGAGACTCTGAAACTTGCTCTTGAACATCAGGTAGCTAAAGCAAAAGGAAGTAAAGATGAAGTAATAGAACTGAACAGAAGATTTCAAAGGGCAGATAGGGAAGACAAATATCATAAATAAATGTGCAAAGACCTGGAGTTAGAAAACCAAAAAGGAAGAACACACTCAGCATTTCCCAAGCTGAAAGAACTGAAGAAAAAATTCAAGCCTCTAGTTGCAATATTGAAGGAGTGTCTGGACAAAATATTAAATGATGCAGGAACCATCAAAAGAAGAAAGAAGGGAATACACAGAGTCACTGTACCAAAAAAAATTGTGTGACATTGAACCATTTCATGAGGTGGAATATGATCAAGAACCAATGGTATTGAAGGAAGAAGTCCAGGTTTCACTGAAGGCTTGGTGAAAAACAAGGCTCCAGGAATTGACAGAATACCAGTTGAGATGTTTTAGTAAACAGGTGCAGTGCTAGAGGTGCTCATTTGTCTATGCCAAGAAATCTGGAAGACAACTACCTGGCCAGCTGACTGGAAGAGATCCGTATTTGTGCCCATTCCAAAGAAAGTGATCCAGCAGAATGTGGAAATTATTGAAGAGTATCATTAATGTCACATGCAAGTAAAGTTTTGCTGAAGATCATTCAAAAGCGGTTGCAGCAGTACATTGACAGGGAACTGCCAGAAATTCAAGCCGGATTCAGAAGAAGATGTGGAATGAGGGATATCATTGCTGATGTCAGACAGACTGTGGCTAAAAGCAGAGAATACCAGAAAGATGCTTACCTGTGTTTTATTGACTATGCAGAGGCATTCGACTGTGTGGCTCATAACCAATTATGGATAACATCTTGAAGAATGGGAATTCCAGAACACTTAATTGTGCTCATAAGGAACCTGCATAGAGCAAGAGGCAGTCATTCGAACAGAGCAAGGAGATACTGCATGGTTTAAAATCAAGAAAGATGTGTGTCATGGTTGTATCTTTTCACCATACTTATTCACTGTATGCTGAGCAGATAATCTAAGAAGCTGGACTGTTTGAAGAAGAATGTGGCATCAGGATTGGTGGAGGGCTTATTAACAACCTGCAATATGCAGATGATACAACCTTGCTTGCTGAAAGCGAAGAGGACTTTGTAGCACTTACTGATGAAGATCAAAGATTACTGTCTTTAGTATGGATTACACCTCAACATAAAACAAAAATTCTCACAACTGAACCAATAAGCAACATCATGATAAATGGAGAAAAGATTGATGTTATCAAGGATTTCATTTTACTTGGATCCACAATCAAAACCCATGGAAGCGGCAGTCAGGAAATGAAGTGTTGCATTGGGCAAATTTGCTGCAAAAGACCTCTTTAAATTTTTAAAAAGCTAAAACATCACTTTGAGGACTAAGGTGTATCTGACCCAAGCCGTGATATTTTCAGTCACCTCACATGCATGTGAAAACTGGACAGTGAATAAGGAAGACTGAAGAATTGATTCCTTTGAATTATGGTGTTGGCCAAAAATAATTGAATATACCATGAACTGCCAGAAGAACAAACAAATCTGTCTTGGAAGCAGTGCAGCCAGAATGCTCCTTAGAAGCGAGGATCTTCATCTCACTTACTTTGGACTTACTATCAGGAAGGACCAGTCCCTGGAGAAGGACATCATGCTTGGTAAAATAGAGGGTCAGCAAAAGAGAGGGAGACCCTCAATGAGATGGATTGACACAGTGGCAACAATGATGGGCTCAAGCATAGCAGCAATTGTGAGGATGGAGCTGGACAGGACAGTGTTTCTTTCTGTTGTACATAGGGTTGCTATGAGTTGGAACCAATTCGATGGCACCTAATAACAACAGCAAAACTTGCCTTCTGGGCTTTGCTTGCGGGCAGGTGTTGCCCATTTGGTCTTGTATAGTTGATTGAACTAAGAAGCACTTTCCCCATGTGTGTTATTGTTTGTTTTATAGGGCTGTCTAATCTTTTGCTGAAAGGTAGACTTCGGGAGTGGCTTCGGTTCTGAATTAGCAGGGTATCTGGGGTCATAGTCTTGGGGGTTCCAACAGTCTCTGTCAGACCAGAATTTTGTTCTACATTTTTCTCCCACTCTGTCTGGGACACTCAATTACGATCCCTGTCAGAGCAGTCTGTGGTGGTAGCCAGGTACCATCTAGTTCTTCTGGGCTCAGTCTGGTGGAAGCTGTGGTTCATTTCATCCCTTAGTCCTTTGGGCTAATATTTTCCTTGTATCTTGGGTTTTCTTCATTCTCCTTTGCTCCAGACGGTATGGGACCAATGATGTCCCTTATATGGCCACTCATAAGCTTTTAAGACCCCAGACGCTACTCACCAAAGTAGGATAATAGAACATTTTCTTATGAACTGTGTTTTGCCAGTTGACCTAGATGTCTCCTGAGACAATGGTCCCCAACCGTCAGCCCTAGCACCTTGGTCCCTCAAGGTGTTTGGATGTGTCTAGGAAACTTCTATGACTTTGCCTTGGTCAAGTTGTGCTTACTTCCCCTGTATTGTGTGTTGTCTTTCTCTTCACCACAGTTAATACTTGTCTGCTGTCTAGTTGATGATTTCGCCTCCGCATCCCTCATACAAAATTCTTGATTTCCTTCCCCATCATAAAAATTTGCTCCTCTTCCAGTCTTCTTCATCTCCGTAAGAGGGTCCACATCTACCCGCTTTCCTCAAGCCAAAAACCTAGGAGTCCTCGCTGTTTTCCATTTCCCTCACAGTCCTGCCACTCTCCCTCCAAAGCTGTTTTTTGTTAGGTGCCGTGGAAAGTGGAGCCTCGAAATATTCCACTCTGTAAATAGCTACCACTTTAGTTCAAGTTAGTATTATCTCCTGCCTGGATTGCTACAGTAGCCCCTTACTTGTCTCTTTGTTTACATACTCACCAGGTACAATTCATACTTCACACAGCATTCAAGTGCTTTTTATAATATGCAAATGTGATCGTGGCATTCTGTTTAAATCACTGTGTTAAACGTTGCATCTGGATTAAAACCCAAATTCTTGATCCGGTCTGTAAGGCCATTTGTGAGCTGGCAATTGCTCTGACCTTGTCTTTTTCCACTTTTCCCCTTTCTATTCTACATGGAGCCACACAAGCCTTTCTATTCCTGGAACTGGCCCAGTTTATTCCTATTATAGAAGGAACCGTCACACTTGATGTTCTCTTTGCCAGGAGTGTTTTGCTCCCAGCTCTTTGAATGAATCACTCCTTGTCATTCAAGTCTCAGTTCAGATGTCAGACACTCATTGAGGCCTGTCCTAGTGCCCAGTCTAAATTGACCCCCCTCACATTATCATCACCACATTCACTTTAATTTCCTTATAGAGTTGATGATGTTTTTGTTAGGTGCTGTCGAGTCAGTTCTGACTCATGGCGACCCCATGTGTGCAGAGTAGAACTGCCCCACAGGGTTGTCAAGGCTGTGACCTTTTGGAAGCGCTGGGTACTGGGGACAAAACAGTGACTATTAACACACAGTCATTGCCCTCTTGGTATGGGGTGAAAATCAAATAGTCAAGTGGATAAATTTATACTTGCAAACTGTGATAAGCACGAGGAGACTGTAAAAGGGGAATGCAGAGGCAAGGGTGGCTTCTTTAAGGCACTGATGAAATCTGAAGATGCTTGAGCAGTAAAGTGTGTGTGTCTGTGTTTGTGTGTCTGTGTGCACTGAGGGGTGTTCTGGGGCCAAAAAGACTGTGCTTTCACAAGACCGAAGGAAGCTCTGGGAGGCTGGAGTACTGAGGACAGAGGGGGCATGGCTGGAGAGGACGGGCAGGGAGGGGAAGAAGACAGAGTGTTGTAGCGATGGTGCAGATGAAGTGGGAGTTCAGAGGACAAGTATTATTTTGGGAGAACCCTGGAGGCATCTGAGTAGAGGCATTACAGTGTGAAATATCTCAGGCTGTGTTCAGCAAACAGCCCTTGGTTTGACAGAAGTGCATTAAGAGAGTAAAACTGAAAGCCAAACCCCTTGCCACGGAGTCGATCTCAACTCAGCGACCCTGTAGGATGGAGTCGAACTGCCCCATAGGGTTTCCAAGGCTGAGATCTTTACGCAAGCAGACTGACACATCTTTCTCCCCTGGAGCGGCTAGTGGGTTCAAACCGCTGACCTTTCAGTTAGCAGCTGAGCGCATAACCACTGTGCCACCAGGGCTTCTTTTTAGTAGAGTAGTGGGAGGTAAAGCTGGAAAGGTAAGTTGGAGTCAGAGGTTTGAGCAGTAGGCTGAAGAAGCTTTATTTCGGAGACAGTAGTGGGGAGCCCTGCACAATGTGAGTACGGACCGCAGGTGAAAGGAGGGACCGAGGCAGTGGGACCTGGGAGTAATGGCGGCTCCTGAATAGAGGTGGAAAGGAGGAAACTGAAGAACCGCTCAGTGCAGCGTAAATGAGACTGGGTGAAGGTATCAATAAGCCTGAGGTGCTCTGAGCCCTTGAGTCTGCAGTGCTGTTAACAGACACAAGAAACGGAAGGTGAGGAGCAGGCTCGAGAGAGATGGGAGAGTCGGCTTGGGCTGACCGGACTAGCTCCATGGGGATTAGGGGCTATTCGGTTCACCCTGCTTCCCCGGCACCTAAGCACCATGCCTGTGGAAGAGATCCACAGGACGGTAGTTGAGAGGGTTGATGGAGGGGTGTTGCTTGTTGTAACTGAGGATAGAACCTAGGGGCGATGGGCTGTACATTTTGGGAGTGGGAGATGAAAAGAGAAGACTAAGAGTGGTGTACCCAGAGCTCCCAAGAGGTGTTTGAACCCATCTTGCCCCGTATCTCCCTCCCCTGTCCTATGCCAGCGTATTGCTTGGTTGAAAAGCCATCATTTGACAAAGTTATTTCTTTTCCTTAAGATGTTCCCCTATTAAAATGCAGTTGCCCCTGGGAGGGGTAATATGTGAAGCCTTGTCAGCTATTAATATATTGTCATGATTAGATGCTTTCCAGGTGACAGTTTTCTGACAGCAGCTCCTTGCAGAACAAGACACATGATGAGTATGTTTTGATTGGGGGAGAAGGTTAACAGAGGTTCAAAGGTGGGGCAGGCCCGGGTGCTGAGCCAGGTGGGGCCTGGGTGCTGAGGGCGGTGCATGTCCCTGTACCTGTTATTTCCTCCTTTGGGCTTTTCTTCTTTTTGTTTCCGAACTTTGATTGAAGCACTTGAAAGTGAGTTTGCCAGAAATGAATCTTTGAGGTAAAATATAACATTTGTGAAATTTAAACCGACTTGTAGAATCAAAGCATATTTTTCATCATTCTTTTAGTATTTTTAATTTAAAAGTGATGCAGGCTTATTATAAAAGAAAAAAAAAGGAGTAAGAAATAAATATACAGTAAAACCTGTGAAAGCCAGAGCCTGTGTAATTTGAAAACCTGTCAGAGAAGGAAAACTCAAATAATTTCCACTAAAACGAGTGATAGAAAAGTAGTAAGACTGTACCCTGCCAAAGGCAGACAACTTACGAGACACGGAAGAACAAGGCAGTCCCATCAAGTTCCGGCTCTCACAGGTTTCACTGTATAAAATTAAAGTAAATGTTACCAGATCCCTCGTCTTGGCCTCAGCCGGCTTATCTACTCGTAACTACTGTCACAGCACCATCTGAGGAACTCTTCTGCACTTCGTTTTTTTTAGTCCAGCAGTGTGTTATTTTGGGGTGTGTGTATGTGTATACATATATTTACTACCCAAATTTACAAATCCAAGCCCAAATCCTTAAATAAACAAATAGGAACAGAGTTTCCCCCTTTATTTGGGAAAATGTTTAACTGTAATCTAGCATATGCAGGATTAAGATTCAGTTTCTCTGAGGCTTGTATATCAGTAGTCTTCTAAAACGTGTGTATTTCAAGGTGGAATTTATTCAGTGGTTTTCAAACTTTTTCCTTCAAAACTTAACAAGTTTAAGTTCTGTAGTGCACAGTTGTCTTTTTACAATAAAATGTTTTTCCCCTGCACAAACAAAACATGTTACTTGAAATTTTAATGGGGGAAAATATCTACTTCTTAACAAATTAATTTTTTTTCAAATTTTTTATATTTAATTTTAGTTATTTATATGGATACCTATTTTACTCAGCTATAAATATAATGTAAGGACTCGGCTGCTAACCAAGAGGTTGGCAGTTTGAATCCACCATCTGCTTCTTGGAGACCCTATGGGGCAGTTGTACTCTTTTCTACTCTGTCCTGCAGGCTTGCTGTGAGCTGGAATCGACTCAGTGGCAATGGATTTGGTTTTGATTTTTATCCCAATAGTAAGCCAGAATCATCAGAAAGCCATATTTCAACCCACATTAACTTTGCTTCCCACAGAAATGACTTTCCTGAGTATGTTTTCATGATATTCCTTGCTTTTTTTTTTTTTTAGAGCATAAGAAACAGCCATTTGAAGAGTAGTTCTAGAACTTTCACGCAGTTACTAGCAAAGTCAGTTGTTGTTAGGTGCCATCGAGTCAGTTCCAACTCAGAGTGACCCTGTGTACTACAGAGGGAAACACTGCCCAGTCCTATGCCATCCTCACAATTGTTGCTATGTTTGAGCTCATCGTTGTAGCCACTGTGTCAATCCATCTTGTTGAGAGTCTTCTTCTTTTTTATTGACCCTCTGCTTTACCAAGCATGATGTCCTTCTCCAGGTACTGGTCCCTCCTGACAATATGTCCAAAGTATGCGAGATGAAGTCTCGCCATCCTCCCTTCTAAGGAGCTTTCTGGCTGTACTTCTTCTAACACAGATTTGTTCATTTTCTGGTAGTCCATGATATATATATTCCATATTCCTTGTCAACACCATAATTCAAAGTTACCCATTCTTCTTTGGTCTTCCTTATTCATAGTCCAGCTTTCATATTGCATCTGAGGCTATTGAAAATATCATGGCTGGGTCAGGTGCACCTTAGTCCTCAAGTGACATCTTTGCTTTCTAACACTTTAAAGAGGTCTTTTGCAGCATATTTGCCCAGTGCAATGCGTCGTTTGATTTCTTGACTGCTGCTTCCATGGGTGTTGTGGATCCAGGTAAAATGAAATCCTTGACAACTTCCATCTTTTCTCCATTTATCATGATGTTGCTTATTGGTCCAGTTGTGAGAATTTTTGTTTTGTTTATGTTGAGGTTTTATCCATACTGAAGGCTGTAGTCTTTGATCTTCATCAGTAAGTGCTTCAAGTTGTCTTCACTTTCAGCAAGCAAGGTTGTGTCATCTGCATATCACAGGTTGTTAATGAGACTTCCACCAATCCTGATGCCACATTCTTCTTCATATAGTCCAGCTTCTCAGATTGTTTGCTCAGCATACAGATTGAATAAGTGTGGTGAAAGGATGCAACCTTGACGCACACCTTTCCTGATTTTAAACCACGCAGTATCCCCTTGTTCTGTTCAAACAACTGCCTCTTGGTCTATGTACAGGTTCCACATGAGCACAATTAAGTATTCTGGAATTCTCATTCTTCACAATGTTATACCTAATTTGTTATGATCTACACAGTCGAATGCC
This sequence comes from Trichechus manatus latirostris, assembly GCF_000243295.1. Taxonomy (NCBI): domain Eukaryota; kingdom Metazoa; phylum Chordata; class Mammalia; order Sirenia; family Trichechidae; genus Trichechus; species Trichechus manatus. The sequence goes on from NW_004444144.1 coordinate 638,381, forward strand.
TTTGCATAGTCTAATAAAACACAAGTAGACATCTTTCTGGTATTCTCTGCTTTCAGTCAGGATCCAGCTGATACATCAGCAGTGATATCCCTCATTCTATGTCCTCCTCGGAATCCGGCTTGAATTTCTGGAAGTTCCCTGTCAGTGTATTGCTGCAACAATTTTTTAATTATCTTCAGCAAAATTTTACTTGCATGTGATATTAATGATATTGCTCTATAATGTCCGCGTTCTGTTGGATCACTTTTCTTTGGAATGAGCACAAATATGGATCTCTTCTAGTCGGTTGGCCGGGTAATTGTCTTCCAAATTTCTTGGCATAGATGAGTGAGCTTGTCCAGCATTACAGTTGCTTGTTGAAGCATCTCAATTGGTATTCCATCAATTCCTGGAGCCTTATTTTTTGCCAAGCCTTCAGTGCAGCTTGGACTTCTTCATTACCATCATATGCTACCTCCTGAAATGGTTGAACGTCAACCAATTCTTTTTGGTGCAGTGACTCTGTATTCCCTTCTTTCTTCTTTTGATGCTTCCTGTATCATTCAATATTTGGCTCACAGAATCCTTCAGTATTGCAACTCGAGGCTTGAATTTTTTCTTCAGTTCTTTCTGCTTGACAAATGCTGAGTGTGTTTTTCCCTTTTGTTTTTCTAACTCCAGGTCTTTGCACATTTCATTATAATACTTTGTCTTCTCAAGCTGCCCTTTGAAATCTTCTGTTCAGCTCTTTTACTTCATCATTTCTTTCACTGTAGCTACTCTGTGTTTAAGAGCAAGTTTCAGAGTCTCTCCTGACATCCATTATTGTCTTTTCTTTCTTTCCTGTCTTTTTAATTACCTTTTACGTTCTTCATATATGATGACCTTGATGTCTTCCCACAATTCATCTGGTCTTTGGCCATTAGTGTTCAGTGTGTCAAATCTATTCTTGAGGTGGTCTCTAAATTCAGGTGGGGTATACTCAAGGTCATACTTCGCTCTCATGGGCTTCTTTTAATTTTCTTCAGCTTCAGTTTGAACTTGCATATGAGCAGTTGATGGTCTATTCCATAGTCCGCCCTGGCCTTGTTCTGACTGATGATATCAAGCTTCTCCATTGTCTCTTTTGACAGACGTAGTTAGTTTGATTCCTGTGTATTCCATCCAGGGAGGTCCATGTGTATAGTCACCATTAACGTTGCTGCAAAAAGATATTTGCAGTGAATAAGTCATTGGTCTTGCAAAATTTTATCATGCAATCTCCAGCCTTTCTGTCACCAAGGCCATATTTTCCAACTACTGATCCTTCTTTGTTTCCAACTTTCCCATTCCAATCACCAGTAATTTTCAGTCATTCTTCATTACATGTTTGATCAATTTCAGACTGCAGAAGTTGGTAAAAATCCTTAAGTTTCTTCATCTTTGTCCTTAGTGGTTGGTGCATAATAGTCATATTACCTGGTCTTTCTTGCAGGCGTATGGATGTTATCCTGTCACTGACAGTGTTGTACTTCAGCATAGATCTTGAAATCTTCTTTTTGACAGTGAATGCAACCCCATTCTTCTTTAATTTGTCATTCCTAGCATAGTAAACCATATGATTGTCAGATTCAAAATAGCCAGTACCAGTCCATTTCAGCTCACTAATGCCTAGGATATCAATCTTCAAGCATTCCACTTCATTTTTGACGACTTCCAGTTTTCCTAGATTCACACTTCATATATTCCACGTTCCAATTATTAACGGATGTTTGCAGCTGTTTCTTATTTTGAATCGTGCCACATCAGCAAATGAATGTCCGGAAAGCTTTACTCCATCCATATTGTTAAAGTCAGCTCCATTTTGAGTGCTTTCCAACCTGAGGAGCTCATCTTCCAGCACTATATCAGAGAATGTTCTGCTGCTGTTCCTTAGGTTTTCACTGGCTAGGATTTTTTTCAGAAGTAGACCACCAGGTCCTTCTTCCTAGTCTGTCTTAGTCTGGATCTCTGCTGATACCTGTCTACCATGGGTGACCCTGCTGATATTTGAAATACCGATGGCATAGCTTTCAGCGTCACAGCAACACGCAAGCCACCACAGTACAACAAACTGACAGACAAGTGGTGGAAAATCAATAAAGATGGTATATTTTAGTATTCCTTATATAAAAAGCCAGCGAAAAAATTTATCTTGAAACCTAGTGCTGGAAAAAATTTATTTCCCAGTGAAAAACAGTACTTTGCTTCCAGTGAGTCTCCTATAGTCCAACACTTTAACTTTTGTGCCTTTGCTGTTGAGACGTTCAAAGCTAGATTTAATCTCAGTTGCTGTAGCTCTAGTAGCCTAGATCAGAGATTCCCAACAGGGGACAGTTTTGCCCCTCAGGGAACATTTGGCAGTGTTTGGAGACACTTTTTGTTGTCACAACTGTTGGGGGTGAAGTAATTTGCTACTGACATGTAGTGGGTAGAAGTCAGGGATACTGCTGTACATCCTATAATGCCTCAAGCAGCCCCTATGACAAAGACTTACTTGGCCCAAAATATCAGCAGTGCTGGTGTTGAGAAATCCTAGCCTAGATTTCTGGGATCGAGTCACCCTTTTGAGCTTTTGTATTTATTGTATTGTACTTGATAAATATGTTTTTTTAATAAACTGCTTTAAATCATTTTTTCATGTCCAAAAAACCCAGAAACCAAACTTGTTGCTGTCTAGTCAATTCCAACTCAAGTGGTAGCATATGAATTATAAATAACCTGACTTCAAATTTTGAAAGTTTCCTTCATGTGCGTGATCATAGTATTTGTGTGTGGATGTGAGAGAAACTCTTATGCCCTGTTGTGGCCTTGGTTTTGGTTACCCATGTATAGAATCTTTACTACCTTCTTTTCGTTTAATTTTTGTCTTTATGTTCTTTGTTTTTCATTCTGTGTTGGATGTTTCTTTTTAAATCATTTATCTTTTTAGCAGTTTTTCTTTTCTTTGTTATAAGAAAGAAGTATCTTATTGTTTTGAAAGAATTTCACCTTTGAGGCTTGGATGTTTTAAGTATCACTTTTTTAAGCTTTCCTTTGTCATTATTTGGAATGTCTTTATGTTGTTGTTGTTGTTAGGTGCTCTCGAGTCGGTTCTGGCTCATAGCGACCCTGTGTACGACAGAATGAAACACTGCCTGGTCCTGCACCATCCTCACAATCTTTACGGTTGAGTGCACTGTTGTAGCCACTGTGTCAATCCAGCTCATTGAGGGTCTTCCTTTTTTCCCTGACCCTCTTCTTTACCAAATATGATATCCTTCTCCAGGGACTGATCCCTCCTGATGCCATGTCCAGAGTATGTGAGACATAGTCTTGCCATCCTTGCTTCTAAGGAGGATTCTGGTTGTGTTTCTCCCAAGACAGATTTGTTCCTTCTTTTGGCAGTCCGTGGTATATTTGGTATTCTTCACCAACACCACAATACAAAGACATCAGTTCTTCAGTCTTCCTTATGCATCGTCCAGCTTTCACATGCATATGAGGCGATTGAAAACACCATGGCTTGGGTCAGGTGCACCTTAGTCTTCAAGGTGACATCTTTGCTTTTCAACACTTTAAAGAGGTCTTTGGCAGCAGATTTGCCCAATGCAATGCATCTTTTGATTTCTTGACTGCTAACTTCCATGGGTGTTGATTGTGGATCCGAGTAAAATGAAATCCTTGACAATTTCAATCTTTTCTCCATTTATCATGATTTGCTTATTGGTCCAGTTGTGAGGATTTTTGTTTTGTTTATGTTGAGGTTTTATCCATACTGAAGGCTGTAGTTTTTGATCTTCATCAGTAAGTACTTCAAGTCCTCTTCACTTTCAGCAAGGAAGGTTGTGTCGTCTGCATATCACAGGTTGTTAATGAGTCTTCCTCCAATCCTGATGCCCAGTTCTTCATATAGTCCAGCTTCTCAGATTGTTTGCTCAGCATACAGATTGAATGGGTATGGTGCAAGGATACAACCCTGACACATACCTTTCCTGATTTTAAACCACGCAGTATCCCCTTGTTCTGTTCGAACGACTGCCTGTTGATCTATATACAGGTTCCTCATGAGCACAATTAAGTATTCTGGAATTCCCATTCTTCGCAAAGTTATCCATAATTTATTATGATCCACACAGTCGAATGCCTTTGCATAGTCAATAAAACACAGGTAAGCATCTTTCTGGTAGTCTCTGCTTTTAGCCAGGATCCATCTGATATCAGCAATGATATCCCTGATTCCATGTCCTCCTTGGAATCCGGCTTGAATTTCTGGCAGTTCCCTGTCAATGTACTGCTGCAGCCGCTTTTAAATGATCTTCTGCAGAATTTTACTTGTGTGTAATATTAATGATATTGTGTGTTTGATAATTGCTGCATTCAATTGGATCACCTTTTTTGGGAATAGGCATAAATACGGACCTCTTTCAGTCGGTTGGCCAGGTAGCTATCTTCCAAATTTCTTGGCGTGGATGAGTGAGCACTTCTAGTGCTGCATCTGTTTGTTGAAACATCTCAGTTGGTATTCCATCAATTCCTGGAGCCATGTTTTTTGCCAATGCCTTCAGTACAGCTTGGACTTCTTCCTTCAGTACCATGAGTTCCTGATCATATGCTATGTCCTGAAGTGGTTGAACATTGACCAGTTCTTCTAAGTACAGTGACTGTGTGTATTCTTTCCATCTTCTTTTGATGCTTCCTGAGTCGTTTAATATTTACCCCGTAGAATGCTTCAAAACCACAACTCGCAGCTTGAATTTTTTCTTTAGTTCTTTCAGGTTGAGAAATGCCGAGCATGTTCTTCCCTTTTGGTTTTGTATCTCCAAGTCTTTGCATGTGTCCTTATAATACTTTACTTTGTCTTTTTGAGCTATCCTTTGAAATCTTCTGTTCAGCTCTTTTACTTCATCAATTCTTCCGTTTGCTTTGGCTATTCTGTTGTTCAAGAGCAAGTTTCAGAGTCTCTTCTAACATCCATTTTGGTGCTTTCTTTCTTTCTTGTCTTTTTAGTGACCTTTTGCTTTCTTCATGGATGATGTCCTTGATGTCATTCCATAACTTGTCTGGTCTTTGGTCATTAATGTTCAATGTGTCAAATCTGTTCTTGAGATAGTCTCTGAATTCAGGTAGGATATATTCATTTTGGCTCTCGTGGACTTGTTTTAATTTTCATCAGCTTCAGCTTGAACTTGCATGTGCCAATTAATGGTCTGTTCCCGCAGGCAGCCCCTGGCCTTGTTCTGGCTGATGATATTAAGCGGTTCCATTGTCTCTTTTCACAGATGTAGTTAATTTGATGCCTGTGTATTCCATCTGGCAAGGTCCATGGGTATAGTCACCATTTATGTTGTTGTGAAAGGTATTTGCAATGAGGAAGTTTTTGGTTTTGCAAAATTCTATCTTGTGATCGCTGCCATTGTTTCTGTCACCAGGACCATATTTTCCAATTACTGATCCTTCTTTGTTTCTGACATTCGCATTCTAATCACCAGTAATTATCAATGTATCCTGATTTCATGTTCGATCAATTTCAGGCTGCAGAAGTTGGTAAAAATCTTCAATGTCTTCGTCTTTGGCCTTGGTGGTTGGTGGGTAAATTTGAATAATAGTCGTATTACCTGGTCTCCCTTGTAGACAGACGTAGGGATATTATCCTTTCACGGACAGCATTGTACTTCAAGATGGATCTTGAAATGTTCTTTTTGACGATGAATGCAACACCATTCCTCGTCAAGTTTTCAGTCCCGGCATAGTAGACCATATGATTGTCTGATTCAGAATGGCCAATACCAGTCCATTTCAGCTCAGTAATGCCTAGGATATCGATGTTTATGCATTCCATTTCATTTTTGACAATTTCCAATTTTCCTAAATTCATACTTTGTACGTTCCACGTTCTAGTTATTAATGGATGTTTGCAGCTGTTTCTTCTCATTTTGAGTCATGCTACATCAGCAAATGAAGGTCCCGAAAGCCTGACTCCATTCACATCATTAAGGACAACTCTACTTTGAGGAGGCAGCTCTTCCCCAGTTGTATTTTAAGTGCCTTCCAACTTGAGGGGCTCATCTTCTGGCACTGTATCTTTATATGTCTTTATAAGGTGCCGTATATTCTTAAGTTTTATCAGTTCTGTTTGTAATTGCCATTTTTGAGTTGGCTTTTAAAAACCACACCATCAGTCTGGTGGGCCTAGATGGGGCTTCAGCGGAAAGAGCTATAATGTTTTATTTCATGGTTCCCTCTGTGTAATTTTGATCTTTCTAATTTTAAATGGGGTCAGCTAATTTTTATAATAACCCATTGCCTTCGAGTCGATTCAGACTCATAGCGACCCTGTAGGACAGAGTAGAACTGCCCCATAGGATTTCCAAGGCTGTTATCTTAACAGAAGCAGACTGCCACATCTTTCTCCCATGGAGCAGTTGGTAGGTTCCAACTGCCGCCCTTTTCGTTAGCAGCTGAGCACTTAACCACTGCACCATCAGGGCACCTTTAGTTTTTATAATACTAACTTGTTAATGTTGTCTTTAGAATTGTATTAACATTTTTTTTTTTTTTTTAATATTTTATTGTACTTCAGGTGAAGGCTTACAGAACAGATAGTTTCTCATGTAACAGTAACACACATGCTGTTTTATGACATTGGTTAACAACCCCACAACATTTTAACCCTCTAAATACTCAACTTTTTTTTTTTTTTTTGGTGAAAATACACATAGCCAAAGATACGCCATTTCAAAAATTTTTTTTTACATACACATTTAAGTGACATTGACTACGCTCTTCTAATTATGCTGTTATTCTCACTTAAGATGAAGGCTTACATGACAAAATAGTCTCCCATTTGACAGTTACTACAAATGTTGCCCTATGACAATGGTTAACAATCTCACAACACATCAACAATATCCTTACTCTATTCTGTGTTCCCTATCATCAGCTTCCTACTCCCCTTCTGCCTTCTGGGCCTTGTCACTGGACTCCTGTACCTCGTTACTCTCATGGTTTTACTGGGCTGTCCACTCGCAGGCTGATCAGTGAACATCGAAGGTAACTTTACCACTGAGCTAAAAGGGTGTCTGGGGGCCATACTCTCGGGGTTTCTCCAGTCTCCTTTAGGCCAGTAAATCTGGTCTTTTTTTTTTTTTTTTTGTGAGTTAGAATTATGCTCTACATCCTTCTCCAGCTCTGTCCAGAACCCTCTGTTGTGATCCTGGTCAGAGCAGTCAGCGGTGGTAGCCGGGCACCATCTAGCTGTACTGGACTCAGTCCGGTGAAGGTCTTGGTAGCTGTGGACAATTAGTCCTTTGGACTAATCTTTTCGTTGTATCCTGTTCTCTTCATTCTCACTTGCTCCCGAAGAGATGAGACCAGTGGAGTATCTTAGATGGCCGCTCACAGGCTTTTAAGACCCCAGACACTACTCACCAAGGTAGAATGTAGAGCATTATCTTTATAAGTAGTGTCATGCCAATTGAGCTAGATGTTCCCCGAGACCATGGTCCCCAGAGCCCTCCGTCCAGCAACTCAGTCCCTCAGGGAGTTTGGATCTGTCCATGGGGCCTCCATGACCTTTCCTTGTACAGGTTGTGTTAGTTTCCCCTGTATTGTGTACTGTCTCACCCTTCACCCAAGATACCACTTGTCTATTGCCTATTTAATATTCCCCCCCCACAGAATTGTATTAACATTTTGATAAACAATAATACTTTAAATGCTTTGGTTTTTGAAGATTTTGGATGGGACTTCCAATTTCAGTCTAACAAATACCATTAAATAATTTTCTTGCTTTCCTTGTTCATAGTTTGCTTAATTCACTTATTCATTCAGCAGGTATTTATTGATTGCATTCTGTGTGCTTAGCACTTTGTTAGCACAGTGAGTCACTGTCGCTGCTCTGATACAGTTCCTAGGATTAGCTTTTGGGAGTTTCTGTGTTTTAATTTCTTCCGTCTCTAGTGCAGTATTTAATTTTTTTTATTGTTAGTTAGCTGACCTTTGATTTATCAGTATCTCCCAAATAATTTCATTTCTTACTCTTCTACCTTGAAACATATATAGTGCATTGGTATCATTAGAAATTTTAAAATTGGTTTTTGTAGTGATATTAGTATTTTATTAGCATATGAAAAGATGTTCAACATCATATGTCGTTACGGAGTTGCAAATTAAAACAATGAGATACCAGTACACACGTATTAGAATCTCTAAAATCCAAAACACTGACAACACCAAATGCAGGTAAGGGTGTTCAGCAACAGGAACTCTCACTCACTGTTGGTGGGAATGCATAATGGGACAGCCACTTTGGAAGACAGTCTGGTAGTTTCTCACAAAGCTCAGCATAGGTTTATCCTATGATCCAGCAGTCAGACTCTTAGATATTTACCTGTTATGGAGTGAATTGTGTCCCCCAAAAATGTGTATCAACTTAACTAGGCCATAATTCCCAGTACTGTATGGTTGTCCTCCATTTTGTGATCTGCTGTAGTTATCCTATGTGTTGTAAATCCTAACCTCTGTGATGTTGATGAGGCCGAACACAATCTATAGGATTAGGTTATGTCTTGAGTCAATCTCTTTTAAGATATAAAACAGAAAAGCGAGCAGAGAGGAGAGGGACCTCATGCCACCAAGTATGAAAAACCAGGAGGGGAGTGCATCCTTTGGACCCGGGTACCTGCTATGAGAAGCTTCTAGACCAGGGGAGGATTGATGACAAGGACTTTCCCCCAGAGCTGACAGAGAGAGAAAGCCTTCCCCTGGAGCTGGCACCTTGAATTCAGACTTCTAGCTTCTTCAACTGTGAGAGAATAAATTTCTCTTTGTTAAAGTCATCCACTTGTAGTATTTCTGTTATAGTGGAACTAGATAACTGAGACATTACCCAGATGAGTTGAAAACATATGTCCACGTAAAAACCTGGGCATATGTTTGTAACAGCCTTATTCATAATTGCCAGAAATTAGAACAACCAAAATTTCCTTCAGTATGTGAATGGATAAGCAAACTGTGGTACCTCCATACAACAGAGTATTCAACAATAAAAAGAAATGCGCTATCAAGCCAGGAAAAGACATGGAGGAACCTTAGATACAGATTACTAAGTGAAAGAAGCCAGTCTGAAAAAGCTACATAATTGTATATTGTAGCTATATGGCATTCTGGAAAAAGAACTATAGAGACAATGAAAAGGTCAGTGGTTGCTAGTGGTTCAGACGGAGGGTAGGGTGGGCTGAAAAGGTGGAGCACAAAGCATTTTTAGGGCAGTGAAGCTATTCTGTGTGATACTGTAATGGGGACACATGACATGCATTTGTCAAAAACCCATAGAGCTGTGCAACAAAGAGTGAACCCTAATGTAAACTCTGGACTTTAGTTAATAATAATGTATCAGTTATTATTCAGTCAGTGTATCAGTTGACTTATTAATTGCAACAAATGTACCACGCTTAGTTTTCTAGTGCTGCCATAACATATCACAAGTGAGTGGCTTGAAAGAATAGCCATCTATTTTCTTACAGTTCAGGAGGCTAGAAGTCCAAATTCAAGGTGTGACTCTAGGGGGAGGTCCTTCTTTATTTCAGCTTCTAGGAGCCTGCAGTCCTGGACACATCTGCCTCGTGTGTGTTCAGCCCGCCCCATGTGTGTGACCCTGTGTCGATTCTGCTCTTTTTGTAACTCAGAAGTGATTAGGTTTAGGACTCACCTCCCCACTCTGGTGTGACCTCATTAACATAACAAAAGAAAACCCTATTTCCAGACACGATCACATCCACAGGGACCAGGACTTCAGTATTTATTTTTGGGTAACAATTCAGTCCATAACACACATGAATGCAAGGTGTTAATAATAGGGAAAACTCTGCAGGGGGAGAGGAGGCATATGACAGCTCTGCTCTCTGCACGATTTTTCTATAAACCTGTTCCAAAAAACAGTCTATTTAAAATTTTTTTTAAATCTTTCTGTTTGCCATTGAAAGCATGTATTTTACAATTTATAAATTAAGTTTTACATTTTTGTAAAGACTGTTTTTATTATGAAATAATTTTATCTGCCACTCCTGCTTTTTTTCCTTGTGGAACATGGAAAGTGCATTTTATTTTAGTCCAGGCTTTTACTTTCCTCACTGCATGCATCTCTTTTCTTTTAGTTTCCAGTGTACAACAAACATTTTAGTTTGACCTTTTAAAAATTTACTTCCCCAGTCCTTTATAAAATTTTTTTTGTAGTAAGTTTATTTCTGGGTTCATTTTTGCTTTCTGTTTTCCTATCTTCACTCTTTCTTTTCTTGTTCCTTTTACCAATCAAAAATTTATACCTTTTTAAAAAATACATACGATTTAGTATTTAACACTTCTAGTCACATTACTTTTTTCTGTGCTTCCCATCTTTTTACTTACTGTAGACATCACACTTTTATGATCCAAGCAGAACCATATGAAATTTGCTTTATTGCTGTGCCTTTTCTCTTCTTCTCATTATCTTTTTACAATAGTCAGTAGTAAACTTAACATTTTAGAATTCGTGTCTTTTTCTTATTACAATTACATATATAATTTATTACTTATTTCAACCATACGTAACCTTGACACTTTCTCTGTAATTATACTGATCTGAATAAATAGGTATTTTACTTTCCCACTCCACTGCTCATAGAAATGAAGCATTCTCTGCAATTGACAAACCTCCTCACCTCTTAGAACAATCGCATGACACTGTGTGAGACACATCTCCCTGCTCATTCCTGTCTTCTTGCTTCTTATTTTCCCGTGGATGTGAAGGCTTCCTAGAGTTCTGGATTCAGACTGAGACAGAATTGTAGTGACTCCCTGCTTAGCCAGGCACTGCAGGACTGGAGGAAGTCTGCTTGCCAGTGTTGGTGAACAGCTCGATGCAGAACGGTTCTTAGGGCTTTAAGTCTCATGAAATTTCCAAGCAGATTTGAGGGGTTGCCAGCTCTTCATTTGACATGTTAAAGACATTAGGGTTAAAAATACCATTTGCTACTACCAAGGCTTCATATAAAGGTATGATCTTAGACTACAGTCTTTCCCTAGCAAGGAACCATTAACCACCTTACATGGACACACACGTAGACTCATTATATCTTACCCTGATTTCTCTCATTTTGCTGAGGACCATAGAAAAGCCACTCTCCATAGATTTCTCTCATTTTGCTGAGGACCACGGAGCAGCCACTATCCACAGGCTGGTTTCTCTCATTTTGCTGAGGACCATGGATCAGCCGCTATCCACAGGCTGGTTTCTCTCATTTTGCTGAGGACCA
>NW_004444144.1:649750-655818 GCF_000243295.1 Trichechus manatus latirostris
CAGCCGCTATCCACAGGCTGGTTTCTCTCATTTTGCTGAGGACCATGGATCAGCCACTATCCACAGGCTGGTTTCTCTCATTTTGCTGAGGACCACAGAACAGCCACTCTCCATAGATTTCTCTCATTTTGCTGAGGACCATAGAACAGCTACTCTCCATAGATTTCTCTCATTTTGCTGAGGACCATGGATCAGCCGCTATCCACAGGCTGGTTTCTCTCATTTTGCTGAGGACCACGGAATAGCCACTATCCATAGGTTGGCATATGGGGAACATGACTTGGGTAGCCTAAAGCCTTCTGTTTTCCCATGTGGTCCTGATAAGGTCTTGAGCGATCACTCTCCTTTGTGACTTGTCCTGGTGGCACAGTCGTTGGAAGCTGGCATTTTTCCCTGAAAGTCAACCACAGGCCTTCAGGCCATTCCCCAGCTCAGCCAGTTGGCATGTGTGCTCAGAGAATTCACACCACTAGTAAAGGTAGTACATGGTTTAGAAAAGTCAGTCTCCTGGTCAGCCAGCAGAGTAATATGTTCTAAAGGTACATAAATAACTTTAGGAGTCCTTGCTTCTCTCCCTTTTATTGAAATGGGTCCTCATTTGACTGTCTGCCTCTTCATTCCATCCTGCGTCTCATTCTGTTGTCCAATCTTGATTCCGCCTCTTCCCTTTCAGCTGTTCTGCGAGTGGCTGGCTCCCTGCAGAAGAGCACAGAAGTGATGAGAGCCATGCAGAGTCTCGTGAAGATCCCAGAAATCCAGGCCACCATGCGGGAGCTGTCCAAAGAGATGATGAAGGTGACCTGGTGCCAGCCCTGCTTCCCCTTCCAAACCACAGTCACTCTCAACACATGGCTGGGGGTTAGGGACGAGGGTGGGTGGGAGTGGACAGACCACTGCTGCTAGAAATTATTCTGAGGACAGAGAAGCAGCTGTGAATGCTAGTTGAAACCATCTCAGCTGAGCACAGCAGAGGCCAGGTCGGATTGCCAGAGGAGTGCTCCTTAGAAGAAGCAAGAAAAGTATACCCACAGCTTTAGGGGAGGGGAGGGATCCAGGGAGCAGCCTTCTGGGGTTCAGAGAGGTAGAGTTTGCCGACTCCAACCTGAGCAAGGAGATGGAATGAACCCTGGTTCCTCTGGCTGCTCCTGGGCGGGGTGCGGGGCGGGGGGTTGTAGTAAAGCTGCAAGACAAGTTGTTCTAAACCCAGGATTGGCAAACTTCTGTAAAGGGCTCAATAATAAATATATTTTATGTTCTGTAGGCCATACATCTCTGTTGTAACTACTTTGTAGCTTGAAAGCAGCCGTAGAGAATACATAGACAAACGAACGTGGCTGTGTTCCAATAAAACTTTATTTAAAAAAACAGGCATCAGACTGGATTGGACCCAGGCTGACCCCTCTTCTAGTCTAAAAAAGGGGAGACTAGGAACAAAATAGAAAATACACCAATACCTCCCTCTCTAGGATCAGGGCGTGCACTGGTGGCCCTTGGACAGGGAGAGGGCTAAGGAGGACATTGTTGCTGAGCTCCTGCCCCCCAGTGGCTAACAGTGCATCACACACAGTGTCCTGTGGAGTCCTCCCAGCAGCCCTGGGGGGTAGATCCTCTTACCCCATTTTACATAGGAGGAAACTAGGTCTTAGAGCTGATAGGTAACTTGACTAAGGTTGCATAGGTAGTAAGGGACAGGTCTGGGCTTGAGCAGAGATGTCTGACCTTGTTGTCTGTGCTGCCACAGAAGAAATGCCTCATAAAGGTGCTCTTTCGTGCTTCAAGCCTGTGGCCCGAGAACCAGGATTGTACACTTCAAATTTTCATATATAGTTTGTGCACAGAAATTGCCTCCTTTCCTCCTAGGGAATTCCATTTATGAACTTGAATTATATATGGGGCTATAGTTCGTGGGGGAGAGGAGCTGGAGAAGTGGATGGAAAAGAAAATCATCATAAAAAAAGCCCAGGGCCCAGGTCTTTGGATGAGAAATCCTTGGGTGGTGGCATTAAGGAGGGACCCAGGTCAGAGGGGTGTGTCCCTTAAAAGTGATGTGTTGATTTCTCGTTCCCCAAGCTGGTGATTGACTGTCCTCTAGAGCTGGGTAAGGAGTGACTTCAGGCCTGCTTATTCTAACTCATGTAACTACCAGGATCTGAGGGGAAGCCTCGTTTTAAAATCTGGGGTTTTTTTCCACAATGTTTTTTTTGAATACTGAAAGTAATATAGATTTAGAAGAAGGCTTGCATATGGTAAATAAATATTTATCAAATGCATTTTATGATGCATGCCAGGGTACGTATTGAAGCCCCTCGTGAGGGCCCAGCTCCTCGAGGACAGGGACATGATCTTAGTCATCTCGTTTATCCCCATTGCTGGCACAGAGGAGGTGTTTGATGAATGAGTGCTGATTGAATGAATGAACAAATGAATGACAACAGCTTCCTCCAGGATGTGGAGGCCTAAGTAGACCCCTGTCAACTAATTAGCAAGTATTTATTGAACCTCTCTTACAGTAGCCCCCAGCACTGAGATGTCTTCCATTCATCCAGACCTGAGGGCTCCACCTGGATGCCCTGGCATGTGAATTTGTTGTTTGTTCGTGTTCAGGGTTGGGAGGAAAGTGTTCTGAGATAGGCAGAATATAGTACTAGCTGGATGCATGTCATTAAGAATCACTTCAGTGGTCTGGGAGAAGAAAGGCAGGCAGGATAGACAGGTTGCTCTATATGGAATTTATCTGCATGGGCAATAAGAGCTGTACCCTTACCCGGTGCAGGGGGCAAGGGCAGGAGCTGCCACACATCACCTTCTGCTCCTGACTCACCAGTTCTTCTAGGTACAAAGCAAAGGCTTCATTTCTTGTTGGTTGCTAAGCAATCAGGATTTTCCTCTCCTGGCAACCTCTCAGAGGCCTGCACGCATGCTTTCCCTCAGCCCTCCTTTTGACATTGGAGGGTGCAGTTCAGCTCCTTTACTTCAGAAAGAACCAAACAAAAATCAGTAGGGCCTTGTCTGGGAGCTAAGGACACCCCAGCAGGGAAGACCACAGGGCCTGGTTGTCTTTTCCTGTGCTGAAGAGCAGTTCTTCCGTGCGCTCAGTGGTGCCATGCTGCCTTGAGATCTGGCTGGCTGGCGACTGCAGGCCAGCAGGCACAGGGCTTCCTGTAGAGTGACCGTCACCTTGGTGGGTTCAGAAACACTGTCTTACTAGCTCCCCCAGGAGTGGATAATCAAGCTTTGGTGAATTGATTGGTACTTGCCAGACCCACTGGATTGACCCTAAGCATTCCTTTCCCCACATCAAGGTACCTGAGAAACCACCTCACAGAGCAGCAGGTTGATCAGATGGTTCTGGGATGAGAGCCTTGCTTCTGGCCTTCCTCAGGCCCAGTGCCTGATGCCAGTCCTGGTGGCCGCCAGCAGTTGTAACCTGCACATACTGGAGTCCTCTGCAGGCCTGTCTTGGAATTCCATGGGGCCCTGCTGAGCCCATGGCATTTGTTATCACAGTGTCTAGTATGGCTGCAGCCCACTTTCATACCATGTTTCAACTCCTGTGTTCACAGATTATATTGTCCGTGTTAGGGCAGTTGCTTCCCAAGACAGCTCAGGGCATATGCTCATTCGTCAGCAAGTTCCCCAAGTGCTGCCCGCCATTATAGGCTGGGTTACGTCGGGAAGCTCTGCTGTTAGCCAGTAGTGGCCCTTCCAGCCTGGGTGCGAAACTCAGAGAGCCGCTTCCCTTTGGGCCTTTTGCCTATGTGCAGAGTGGACAGCCTCCAGCGGTTCCTTTGGCCCAGCTGCCTTGCATGTCATCCCTAAAAAGGATGGACTGAATGTGGAGTGAGAGACTAGAGCTTGGTCAGTGCTGGCCCCTTAGAGGTGTCTGCTGGGTGGAGATTTAACAAGTGGGGGGAGTAACAGTGTTTATTCTGTGTTTAGGCTGGGATCATAGAAGAGATGTTAGAGGACACTTTTGAAAGCATGGACGATCAGGAAGAAATGGAAGAAGAGGCAGAAATGGAAATTGACAAGATTCTGTTTGAAATTACAGCAGGTATGAGGCTCCCCCCTGCCCTCCGTTCACGGCCATTCCTCCTGCATTCACTGGTCACCTCGCAGCTTTTCTGCAGGCCACAGCTCCTTAGTCAGCCATGTTTCACTTTTGATTATACAAGTGATTTCTTGAGAAATAAGCATAATATCTATAACCATCTTTTGAAAAAAACAAAGAATTTTTTAAGTTTGTAGAGTTTTTAAGGGGAGATATTTAAGCTCATGCACTGTTGTTGGGAGTTTAAATTGGTTCGTTTCTTGAAAGCAGTTTGGCAGCGCCCATCAGAAGCCCTGACTGGGCAGCTCCACCTCCAGGATTTATGCTAGTGAGATAACCTCGGATGTGCCAGAACTTAACTCAGATGCAGGAGGTGTGCATTTTTTGCATAAAAATATGGTAGTTACTTCAGGAAAAAATTGTGAAGATCTAGAAGCATTTAGTTTTACTCAGAAGATTTACCATCTTCAAGAATCTTGAACTCTTGAAGGTTTTAGTAGTGTTTAAGAATTTAGATCTGGAGTTTCAAAACCAAGATTCTTAAAATCAGAATCCTTACAATTAGTCATTGCAAGCTGATATTTGCACATTTGTCAGAGTGAGCAAAACTCCACCAAAACAGCCCCTTTTATATTTCTTGTCAGATTGGTCCCATTGTGAAAGGCAGGGAAGATGAGGGACCACTTCCTTAAAGCCAGTGTTTTATTAATCTGTTTGCTATTTCTCTTCAGGGGCCTTGGGCAAAGCACCCAGTAAAGTGACCGATGCCCTTCCGGAGCCTGAGCCTCTAGGAGCAATGGCTGCTTCAGAAGATGAGGAGGAGGAAGAGGCCCTGGAGGCCATGCAGTCCCGGCTGGCCACACTCCGCAGCTAGGGGCGCCCGGCTGTGCACTTGGGCTCTTGTCGTGGCTCTCCTGCTGGGTGCACGCACACTCCTCCGAAGCAGCTGCCGTGTTATGTATCTCTTGCACTACACCTCCGTCATGAGGCATTGCATTTTAGAGAAGGTTCTCTGCTAATACAGTGAGTCCCCCGGTTAAGAATGTCCAACTTATGGACAACTCATACTTAAGAACCGACTGCCATAAAGCCTATTGTATTAAAAATCTGAGTTAAATACAATGGTCTGTAATCATGAGTGCGTGCACTACTTTGTGACATTCATGAAGTATTTCTTAAGTGTCTTATACGCATAGAAAGGTAAAATATATACTGTATACTAAGACAAACATTTGACTAACTACTAAATAAGAACTGTATGTACCTATTCCACCTTACCTACAAATTCAACCTAAAGACAGGAACAGATCTCGTTCGTAACCTGGGGACTGCCTGTATCTCTTCATTCTCTGCAGAGGTCTTAGGGGCTGTGTTAGATATCAAAGAGGTTGTTTCTTAAGAGAGGTGGTGTAATTAAATGCAGCATTTTCAGGGGTATAAATGGAAGTATCTTATTGGGAGGAGGACAAAGAATTCTGTCTTCTCACAAAGTACTTCTGAGAATAGAGTTGATTGCCTGAATGTTGAGGACTCTACTTTTTCTTTTTTTTTTTTCTGTAAACGCTATATAAATGGATTTTAATAAATTTCTGCTTTAACACTTGGTCTTATTGTAGGTTGTCATGTGCAATGAACTGTCAAAGTGTTTGCTTTTGCCCATTGTTGGCCTTGGAAAGAGAGGCTGTGCTATAACCAGGAGTTTGGCACCTGAAGCTCAGTGGAAGGGGCTTCTGCTCTGAGGCCACTGCTCCCCTAGCATCCACAGACATGGCGAGTGAGCCATGCTTCTGTGTTTTGTCATCTTTTCATCCAAAAAGCGTGCTTGGGGATTGTGCCCCTTGTCCCGTTAGCTGGATGGTTGTATTGTGTATTATGTCCTGGTACATGTGTATGTGTCTTTGCAGCTAACTACCATTCCCTCCCATTACAAGTAGTGCCCAGAGAAGCTAGCTGTGGGCTTAGGACCCTTTCACGCTGACTGCCTCAACTGCTTTGAACTGGTTGTCCTGGATGCATG
>NW_004444144.1:656577-668255 GCF_000243295.1 Trichechus manatus latirostris
GAGCCAGGAGCTGACCAGTGAGATAGGGGCCCACCCTCCAGTGCTTTCTCGGAGCCAGGAGCTGACCAGAGAGAGCAAAGTGTGGTCATATATCATAACCAGTTCTCACACATCTGGGGCATTCTTAAAGAGCATTGAACAGTAGCAGCTTATATTTGTTTATATGTGTTTGACAGTTTAAAAAGCTGTTAGACATTTGTGATCTGATTCAGTCTTCACAGATATAAACAGCTCAGCTGGCTGAAGTGACATATCCTAAATCATAAGAGATGTCAGAGCTGGGGTTCAAACCTAAATCCCTGCGGTCCAAGTCCTGCGTGCACTAAACGCACCAGGCAGGAAAACCACCCAGCCTTTTCTCACAGGTTGACTTCTATAGATTGTGTAGAGAAATCCTGATGTCTCGGGAGTCCCGTGATACAACATGGCCATCTCAAATCCAGAGGGCCCTCCTCTTAATCTTGATTTCGTCTCAGGCTGTAGCTCTAGGATCATGTTTTTCCAGCTAGTTTCCTCACAGAGCATGTTGGAATTGAGGGCTGCACTTATCCCGGAGCATTTCTGTTCTTACATGGATAATCCCACTTTATCCAGGTGGATGATTGCACAGCAAGGACAGATAATGACACTCTCTCTTCCAGCTGTCCAGATAAAATGATCTCACATAGGGTCGATTCGTTTTCATTTTTGAAGAGGTCCTGTTTTCCATTCCTGCTTTCAGGCTAAGGAAAGAGCATTGTTGGCTCATTATTATCCCTTCTCCCTCATACACTCTGCAGATATTGCTGGAGATGAGATGAGTCAGACACTGGCCTGGCCTGGGAAGGCCTGCGGTTGGGGAGGGACAGTGACAGTTGTGCAGACTGCAGTCAAGCTTCCTCTGCCCTCAGGCGTTTAGGACCAGCACCAGCAGCCCCACCCCCACAACCGACAACACATAGGTGACTTCTAAAACTCACTGTCCAGCTTGGAGTAACCACCCCAGCAGTTACCCGAGACAGGTTGTAACGTGGCCTTCCCTGCTGTCCCCATCTTTTCTGTCGGGCACTTGCCAGCTGTACCGCTCACATGGCCTTGGTCCCATCCCCTTGTGTCTTTCCAGGTGTTCATCTCAGAACCGGAGGGAAGAGGTTATGCCTCATATTTCTTCCCAAATGTACTAGTCACTCCTGCCTCTGTTCCCCGCCCACACCCCACACCCCCAACTGTGGCTTCAGGAACTCCTGGGAAATCCTACAGCTGTCAAAGCTTTGAAGAACTGGGGCCACAGTTCTTATCCCATCCTAGTGACAGGCGCTCTTCAAATGCTATCTGTATTACTAGTGAGAAGGAATCTTAATGAAAAAAACTTGGGAAATGTTTCATAAATGTAATCATAAAACGGGTTTCTTTACAACTTTTCAGAGCCTTTAATATGTTTTTTCCAAATTTATCTGACCAAGTCAGCTTTGAGATGCTGGAATTAATGTCCCTCAGCCACAGGACCAGGCAACATTTTGTTCTGAGTTGGAGCTGACTTGACAGCACCTAAAACAGCAGCCACCAAACCATTGCAGAAATGCAGGTCTAAAAGCACAGTGGGGAAGTAGCCTTTTTTAGGTTCAGGAAGTTCTCCTATAGACATAATTATTAGTTTTTAAAAATATAAACGTTGAATTTTACTATTTTTTTTCATCTTTGGAGGTGTTGGTGTGGATTTTTCACTGCCTTCTATTAATGTGTAGATATTTTGATGTTAAACTAGCCTTGTATTCCTTAATCTGTTTTTGGTCATAACATACATTTTTTAATTCATTACTGTATTTGAACTTGCTACTATTTCATACAGCATTTTTGCCAATAAGTTTATAGGTAATATTGACCTATAATTTCCTTTCTTGTACTAATCTTGTCAGATTTTGGTATTAAACTATACTAGCCTTATAAAATGGGTTGAGTAGTTTGCCCTGTTTTTCTATCCTCTTGACTAACTTGCATTAAATGGGATTATCTGTCTTGTCGATTTAGTAGAAACTCGTAAAGCTGCCTATGCCTGGTGCATTTTGGGGTGGGTAGGGCTGTGCAGTTTTTTGACTAACAATTCAATACCTTTAATGGTATTTATCCATACTGTCCATCAAAAATGTCATTCTACTCTCTTGCTTTCATTATTCTGATAAAAGGGCAGCTTTCTTTTCCTTTTTTCCTGCCTGTAATGTAATGTGTTTTCCCCTACTCTAGCTGCTTTTAAGATGCTTTTTTTTTGGAGGGGGGTGCGGTTTCGACATTTTGACTATAGTATGTTTCAGTGTAGTTTTCTTTGTTATTTATCCTGCTTGGGATTTGCTGAGTTTCCAAGATCTGCTGGTTGGTATCCATTACCAATTTTGTAAACTCTTCAGTCTGTATCTTGTCATTTATTTCATCTACCCTATTTTCTGTTTCTTCTGGGAATCCAGTTTCACATATATTAGATTGTTTGATATTGTCCACAAGTCTCTGATGTTGTTTCTATTTGTTTTAGTTTGAATAATTTCTTTTGACCCGTCTTTGAATTATATGATCCGTTCTTCTCTTGTGGCCTGTCTACTGTTAAGACCATCTGGTGAATACTTTCACTCATGTTTTTCATTTCTCTGCCAAAATTATGGATGGTTGCACATATCTGTGGATACACTAAAAACTACTGAATTCTACATTTTAAATGGGTGAATTGTCTGATGTTAATTATATCTCAATTAAGCTGTTAAAAACCTAAGAGGGAGGAACTTCTGGAAATGGCAGACTGGAAAGTTCAGAAATATACCTTTCCAACTAGGAGAGGTGGGCAAAATATTTTAAAATCTACTTAATGGCAAGGGAAGGCTACCAGCGTGCATTATCGGGCTAGGATACACTACTGGTAGGTGTGTAAATTGGTACAACTGCTTTTAAAAAGAGTTTGGCATTACCAACCATTACAATATTTGAACGTACACATATTCTATGATTCAAATTCCACTACTAGGAATAAACCCAGCAGAAGTGCATATCCCCGTGCATCAAGAGATGAAATGTTCATAGAAGCATGTGAAAAGAATCCAAGTGTTCATCAAAAATATAAAGGATAAATTTTTGTATATTCATGTAATGGAACACTCCAGAGTGAAAACAGAATAACTGCATGCAACAACATGAAAGAACAAAGGGTACGTATGTATGTGTATTAGTCCACTTCTATAAAGTTCAAAAACAGGACTATAGTGTTAGAATTCAGAATAGTGGTTACCTCTGGGGAGACAGAGTCAGTGGGAGAGGGCACAGTGGAGGCTTCTGGAATGCTAGCAGTTATTTCTCCCACTGAACGGCGGACACATGGGTATTTGCTTTGTGATGCCATGTGGAGCTGCTTTGTGCCCACTCCTGTATCTGTGTTCTACCTCTCAGAGGAGGCTTTCTTGCCAGGTTCTGCCTGTATGTGGATTTCATTACCTTATGCTTGTTTCCCTGACTGCCCCGCTAGACCACGGGCTCTTCCAGGTGACAGCCTGATGTCCTCTTCTCTGTGGCCGCCTTCAAGTATATTGTTTCTTGTGTAGCATCTAATTCCTTTGCTTTTAGAAAAGTTCCCTAAGCAATCTCTTACAGCTGTAACCCTTGACGAAAGGTGAGTGCACAACCAGATGCCAGTAAACTGAACCAAAATATTACATGAATACTTTAATGCAAAATGCTTAACACTTAAAATTAGCAAAGCTTCATTTAAATTAAAACTCCATTTAACTAAAGAGGGTTAATCCCAAGAATTGTACAGTCGTTGATTTCTGCTATGTAATGCCAGTCCTATGCAGTACAGTAACAACTGCGTCGTCAGCGCTCATTTCCTCCATCGCTCTTCTCAACCCTGCGGGGTGGGGGCGGGGTGCTCAGACAGACACGAAACCGCACAACCCAAACCAGCTGCGCAGAGTAATTCCTAATAGTTACAGATTCATCTTGACTAACCTGCCCGACCAAACAGCTGGGGAGTAACTGCAGGTATTGTTTCAGAGCTGATGAGAGGTTTTGTTTTTACAGTTTGGTAAAAGTTGGGAACTAGGTGAGAAGTCACACTTTGAGGATGCGTGTTCTGTAAATAGTTACTACATATACACATTTAGTGTCTGTAAACACTAGAAATATACATTAGACAGAGTACCCTCACAAGTAGGGCACAGTTTAAAAAAGAAGATGAGGTAACATGAATCTCAAAGTCCACAGGAATCCTGCCTGAAGAGTTTGAACAGCTGCCAGTAATTCCCTTCCATCCCGCGGGGGCTAAGTCGTCTCCGGCACCCTCAGGGTTTGCCAAAACTGGATTCACTGGCTTTCAGCATAGCAACCGCATCTTTCACTGCGTGGTAGATAACATTCTTCACCTAAAATAATGGAGACAATGTGACCGTTTCTCCTTTAAATGTAAAAATCTGTCACCAAGAATAAGCTTTCCACCTTGCTAATTTTATTACTACTCTCAATTAGAATTTAAAACTCGATATTCATCATGGATTGTCAGTACTGGACAGGACTCTGAGCTCCTTCAGGCTAGTATTTCAGACAAATTGTAAGCCCATGTCTCCTCTGAAGAATTGAAAAGCTCATTTTCGTCCTTCCCCAAGCTTTGCTGCCAGATAGCCTCCTCCCACTTCAGTGAGTGCAGGAGGGGCAAGTCCCAAGGTACAGCCTTATTATTTTCAGAGTTTATATATTCCTCTAATTTTCCAAATAGGAAATTAAATATTGGTGTGTGCTTCTTTCACTTAAGTAGACAGTAGAACTAGAATCAAGTGCAATATGGCCAAGTTCACTGACCTTTATAAGGTCTGTACCTTAATGGGCCATTATGCAGAGTCAGAGGATGCAAGGGATCTGTGCTATTTTTACCTGTAATTTATCTTCATGATTGGTATGAGTTTGTGACAGATAGCGGAATTCCTGAGTAAGCCAGAAGCAGTGTTTAACATGCTCTGGAGAAACAAAATCTTCAGCCACTTTGATACAGCTATATAAGTTATGGACCTGGAAAACAGCAAAACACATCAGTAACACACTCAAAGGTTCCCACTATAAAGAGAATAAAGCAATGGTTCTTGCCTGATGTGGAGCTCCTGCTGGGATAAACACAACATCCCCGAGAAACTGTACAATAGCCCAACCTTGAACTCCATATTCTTGATGAAGACGCTTTCTTAGTGATCGGTCTAAATACCAGCTCTGATCATGAATAGGATCATGGTCTGCTGGGTTTTCTTGACCTTGCTCTTCTGATACCTAGAATACATTCAAAATATTATGCAGTTGAGTAACAGGGTGAGTCAACAAGTGTCAGTAGTCAGTAAAGGTCAAGTGTTCTCCCACTAAAGTACCTCTGTTGGCGGGAGAACACAAGTGGTAATCAAAAACAGCTGACTGAACCAACAGAAAAAAGACTGAAGATGTGGCTTCCCCAAACTGTGACTAGCAGTCTATGCATATGTTTGTAAATACTATATCTGGACAGTATTTTGAACTAGACTTTTGAAAGTAGGCTCAATCTTAGATATAAATTTGTTCTGCAGTTATTTAAAACCTGTGTTAACTTATTGATCTGAGCCACAAAACAGCCCCAAAGATAGATGTAAACTAAAGACCCTTGTTTATTCTAGACCAGTATCTGGCAAAGCACAGACTCAGGGTAACACTATCAAAGGAACAATATGGTGACCAGCAGCTTTTCTGGAAGACTCAACTGATCGTTAGCTAGAAGCACCTTGATTCAAACAAACACTGGTTAAGGACTTCACACCCAGTCCTTAGAAAAGACTGAAGAGTATCAGACAAGGACACCCGGGTTGCACCCAGCAGCTTTAATGGTGGAAAAGTTAAAAATGGAATACACCCTATCTTTCCAGTTGCCGGCACCCTCTTCATAGGACCTTTGCTGAATGACCTACCAACTACAGCGGAAATCTGGTATCTTCAAAACAACCCCTGCATACCTTCCCAATGACCCTTCACAAGATAATGGCCACAAGTAGGGCCTCAGGCCTTCCTAAGCTACCACTAAGTGAGAATAGGCAAAATTGACAGGGACCTTAGTAACTCAGAACATGGCCACCCAGGGCCAAGGCTTGACAGATGAACTTCTGAAGTGCTTGAATTTTCAAGGCAATAAAAGCAAACAGATGCTATGAGATGATCAGAGGAACCAACTTGAAGGCAGAGCACAAAAACCTCCAAATGCACTATAATATGAAACTGACAAGGCCTCCTCTTTCCAGAGGTCTGAGCCTAATCATTTAGAAACCTTGTTCCTTGGCAACCACCTTCAGCCTATCCAATCTGATGTGCACAGATTTAACTTCGAGATTGTGACAATTCCCCAGTAACCCAGTCAGTTCACAACAGGTAATAATTTATAATATTGCTATTCTCTACACTTTTATTTCAGAACGTTTCATCCGCACCTATGAATCCATCATGAATACCGAGATATACTGAACTTTCTCCCTTCGAGCTTAATGCTCTAAGAGGAGCAGCAAGACTCACCAACTAGGAATTCAAAACAAAAAATGGCTATGACATTATAGCATGATTAAAGGTAATAAACAACCTCAAGATCACAATACAAAGCCATTCAGCAGGATTTTTAAAAAATATGCGAATCCCCAAATCAGAGGTCTCTTCTCACATGCCTACAGGTAAAAAGCATACCTTCTTAAGGAATTCTCGTATCTTCTCTGTGTCTTTAGCAGCATATATATGCCAGAGGGCTCCTGGCTTCTCTTTTCCTTCAATAAATCGCTTTATTGTGAGTTCATCAGAATCTCCATCCTGGATAGTCTTAAGCACTTCTAGAGCAAGGGAAAGCAAATATCAGAGTGGTCCCTAGCTCAGAGGTGAGCCCCACTTTCATACACAGCCCCTTACCTTCTTCTTGGTCACACTGTCCTTTGGGAATTCCCACATAGACCATGACATTAGCTGCATCAGATACATCTAAGTGAAGATTTGTTGTTCCATATTTCCGATCTTCTGCAGTAATTAATCCTACAAAAAGAAAATGCCTTAAATTTACTCAACACAACAAAAGCTACCATCGTCTTTTCTACTCCCGAAGAGATACCTGGTCACAAAATTTAAAAACCTGGTTCTCTAATCATGTAGGAGTAAAAGAACAATATTTAATATTACAGTTCTTTTATCTTTTTAACTTGGAAAAAAATCTCTTGTCAAGTATTTATATGATAAACAGCGAAGAAACAAGTTGTCAACAATCAATACTTACGGAAGCAGCATCAAGAAATCACAGGATGTATTGCACTGGGCAAATCTGCAGCAAAGACCTCTTTAAAATCTTAAAAATCAAAGATAACTTTGATAACTAAGTTGCACCTGACCCAAGCCATAATATTTTCAATCACCTCATGCTATGCATGCGAAAGCTAGACAATGAAAAAGGAAGATCAAAGAATTGACGCATTCGAATTGTGGTGCTCGTGAAGAATACTGAATAGACCACTGACTTCCAGAAGAACGAACAAATTTGTCTTGGAGGAAGTACAGCCAGAATATTCCTTAGAAGCGAGGATGGTGAGACTTCATCTCACTTACTCTGGGCACATCATCAGGAGGAACCAATCACTG
Organism: Trichechus manatus latirostris; assembly: GCF_000243295.1. NCBI lineage: Eukaryota > Metazoa > Chordata > Mammalia > Sirenia > Trichechidae > Trichechus > Trichechus manatus. The sequence continues at coordinate 664,201 of NW_004444144.1, forward strand.
GAGAAGAACATCATGCTTGGTAAAGTAGAAGGTCAGCAAAAAAGAGGGAGACCCTCAATGAAAAGAAATAACACAGTGGCTATAACAATCGGCTCAAACATAACAATTGTGAGGATGGCACAGGACTGGGCAGTGTTTTATTGTGTTATACATAAGGTTGCTATAAGTCGGAGCCAACTCGATGGCATCTAACAACCTAACAATTTTAGGACTTTTGTTTCTGGTGATACGAATCAATGTGCGGGTAAGAAAAGAAGGAATATTCATAAGTCAAAAACTAGAAAGCAGGAAACAAGGGAGGTAAAGGGAACGACTAAAGCTAGGATTTGCAGAAAGGAGACTGCTCAACTAGGTGAAATCAAGCTTTGGTTTTCACAGCCTGGTAGGCTCTGGGGCAAGAGACAAAGCCCAGGGTCAACTCAAGACGGAGAGTCTTACACATAAAGCTGGGCCCTCGAAAGCCTATATACGCAGTATAAGAGGAATACTGCTCAGCTCTGCGAGAAAAGTGGTGAGCCAGAGCAAAAGGTCCCCTCCAGTGCTCACTGTCTATGACTAATCTCTTCCCCATGGAAGGCTCACTCTGCTCAGCACAGTCACCCTGAAACAATTCTGGCAAAAAGCTGATAACTGTTGCGACTGGGCAATGAGTACATGGAGAGTCTCTATAGTAGATTTTCCAGCTTTGAGTGTGTTTGGAAAATATTTCCATAATAAAAAGTAAAAAGGTAAAATTTAGGAAGAAAAAGCAATCAGTGTGGTAGAAGGATAATAAACGAGCACAACTATATATGACAGCATGGATAAATATCCAAAACACCTGCTTCTACTTAGCTAAAGCTCAAAAGCAGGTTAAAAACTAAACAATATTGTCCAGGTGTATAAATATATATGGTGAGATTATAAATGTAAGGGAATGATACACACAAACTTGAGAACACTGAGGGTGGAAGGAAGGGGATGGATCTGGGAGGAAGGGCCCAGAAAGAACAGGTCTCAAAGCCTCATCAGGGACTGCTCTTTGGTTGAGCCAGCACTCAAGTGATTAAAACAAGAATGTGAAAGGAGGAAATAACACCCACCCAGCCATCAGCCCTAAATCCATCCAATACTAGCCACAGATTTCTGCACATTTGATAAAACCAGTCTCTAAAGTGAGGTATCTTGAATTCAGATGGAACCAAAATTATAAAAATATAATGGTCACAGGGAAAGGAGCTCTAGAAAATAGAAAATCCTGAAACAAAATACCATGGACTTTTATGAAAAGAAACATAACCTGAAATAGTAGGGCTGTTAGGAGAGAAGGCCCTGGGGTAAGGGGAGGGAGAAAGATGGGTTCTAGCCCGGGTTCTAGGAGAGCCAAGTTTTGGTCCCTGACCTGCCATCAGCTGCCCCTTGGAGACACTGAATATAGGTCAATGTCCTTTCTATTGTTCTGAAATCCTGGTCCCCATTTGTAAAACTGGGGTTGGTACTGGAGCTGGAGAGGCTGGACTAAATGATCTCTCTGAAGAGCATTTTCATTCTACTTTGACTGAGAAGTCAGCTCAATCAACCAATCTTTGAAAAGTGATAACTCTTTAATGTTTATGATAAGGTATAAGGTATGTGAAAATGAAAACATTTTCATTATTTTCAACCCCTAAATGTTCATTTCTAGATAAGAACAATTTTGTCATAGGAAAAGCTTTTATAGAGTAACACTGCCATCTATCAGTGTCTAGGGGACAGAGACCTGCTGCCAAGCTATTTAAACCAAGCAGACAATTTACTCTGAAAACTTTTCAGATGTCCATTTCTACTCTATTAAAGCTTCACAATTTCTGTAAAGTATGGCTAATCATTATGCAACAGTATCCATTTACTTTCATGGAAAATGCTTTCATTTATATAATCTCATTGTAAATCCCCATTGCAAACAGAGTGTGCCCTGAGTTCCTAACCATCAAAGATACTTTGATCAGGCTATAAAGGGCTGAAGGGAAGACGGGAACGTGGGCCAGGATTGCTTCAGACCCACTGCGTACGCAGGGCTCTCTGAACGGAGACTTGAAAAGCAAAGGGCAAGAGGACATCTCCCTGCTAAGTCCTTTCTACCACAGAACATTTCTCATCTTACCCTGGCAGGACTATCTTGGGCATTTAGACTGTTGGAAGCTTCCCAATGGAAATACTTCTCTCAGGAATGTTTCCCAATCCCATTCCTGGTGGTTCTCTGGGCTGATTCCACCATAACAGAAGAACTGTGGGGCTGGGGGCTAAAACATCACTCCTTCCCTTAAAGTTGCTCCCCTTAAGTCTTAAAGGGACTGGAGTTAGAAGAAGACAAGTAAGTAATTATGGGAGGAAGGAACAAAATCAAAGAAATAATTTCTAAAATGAATGGAAAAATAGGGAGGTGGGGCCAAGATGGCGGAGTAGTCAGACACTTCTGGTGGACCCTCTTACAACAAAGACCCGAAAAAACAAGTGATTCGATTATATACGGCAATCTGGGAGCCCTAAACATCAAAGGCAAAGTTGAGGAACCGGACTGAGTAGCAGGGGGAGGGAGAGACGGTTTGGAAGCAGAGAGGAGTTGCCAGACCTGACCCGGTGAGAGCCTGAGCCCTTCAGGCCTGAGCAGCTCATGGGTGAGCGGTGAGGCAGGCAAGTGGCGGTGATCGGGAGGATCCTTTTCCACACCAGGAGAGACCCAGTGCCGGAGAGTCTACACAGCCACATAGAACCAGTGAGAAGCAGCCCTCATCAGGGGAAGATAAGTACTTGCGTACAGCTTACCACACGAATCAAAAACACCCGCCTTAGAGAGAAACCTCTCTCCCATTTACCTCCCCACTCCCTGCTCTGCACTGGGTCCGGGACCAGCTTCAGCAGTTGCCAAGTCCCCTGGGCCGGAAGTAGGATCCGTCACATGCCTGGAGCCATTCTCCCTGCTTTGGAGAGTGAACAAATTAACAAACGGGAAAAAATAAACTGCTGGCTCCCCTAAGCCAGGAACCCAGGGTAGGCACAGCTCCTTTGCCTAGGCACAGGCATAAGGGATCCAGGGACTTTGAGTGCCTTCCCCCCTGCACAGACTTGTGTGGGCCCATCTCAACAGCGTAGGCCCTCATTACTGCAGTACAACAGGGTATATACCGGAACTCTAACTTCAACTGTTTCAGCTGTGAAGTGGCAGGTTCTCGACATTTGACACTGCTCTGCCCACTAAGCAGGGTCTTCGCCTACCCACATCAGGAGCCTGAGGACTGGTGGTCCCACCCACACCACCTAGCCAACCTGCGATAAGGGCCCATGAATAAGAGGTGCTCCCCAGACCTTACAGCCAACAGCATTAGGTGCTCATAGTCCGGCTGCAAAACCCACCCACCTACGTGCTCTATGGAACGAGGACACGCCTTCTTCCCAGACACTCGGGGGCGGCTGTCAGCCCCCTGCCTTGCTCAGAGTGTATCCCCCTGCTGCAGCCAGATGCGTGTGCCTACACCAATCACCCATGCCTGTCTAGGACTGTAAGTGAGAGCCTACACCAAAACTTGGTGGCTATCTACCTGGGCACCTGAGCTGAATCCATACAGGAGGACTGGGCAGACTCCTGAGCTCACATACCTAGTAACAGATCTAACCACCTGGTGACAGGACATTAGAGCTTCAAAGATGCCAATAATCAAACTAGCTCATATGAGCAGCCTATTTGGGCATATCAAAACAAAACAAGAAGCTAGGACACAGTAAGCAAACATAAAATATAATAACTTATTGATGGCTCGGAGACAACAGTCAATATCAAATCACATAAAGAGGCAATCCATGATGGCTTTAGCAAGGTCCCAAAATGAAGAATCTAGAAATTTTCCAGAGGAGGAAAATTTCTTGGAATTACTGGAGGCAGAATACAAAAGATTAATATACAGAACTCTTGAAGAAATTAGGAAGGAAATTAAGCAAAATGCAGAACACGCAATAGAGGAAATTAAAAAGATGAGAGAAGAGCATAATGACAAATTTAACAGGCTGCAAGAATCCATAGAGAGACAGCAATCAGAAAT
>NW_004444144.1:668619-707311 GCF_000243295.1 Trichechus manatus latirostris
AAACCAAAATTACAAGAAATACTAAAGGGAGTCCTCCAGTTAGAAAATCAGTAACATCAGATAACAATGTAAGACTAGAACACAGAATAAAATGAATGGAAAAATAGGGTCAACCAGTATAAAATACTAGCTGAAATTCACTGAAAGATCCAAACAACTGGAAATTCATTCAACCATAAATTGGTAAATAATTCTTTCAAGATGGCCAACTTTATTCCAGTCCCAACTGCAGAACATTATAATCATGTTGTAGCAGATGTTAAAACAACTGGAATATAGCAGACTGACCTAAATATCCATCAATATAGAAATGATTAATAAAACTACATTCATTCAATGATGTACCATACAACCATTAAAAATTATCATACACCAGATTATTTAGCAACATGTAAAGATTTTACAATATATTAGCTGTAGAAAGGGAAGATGCCAAATTGCATATGCCCAACTGCCAACTATGAAAAGGAAATACATATGTATGTAAGTACACAAGGAATGAAAGGAAATATGCAAATTGCAGTATTGTTAGGATTATGGATGTCTTCCATCTCCCCCTCTTCAAAAATCAACTTTCCAAACATTTGACTCGTTTTATTTCAGTTATAATTTTTAAAGTTAGCCATTTCCTCCTTACCATAAGCATTATACATCTTGGGACCCAGATCTGGCCGAACAAAGTAGTTGGGCAGCCTGGAAGCCAAGTTCAGTTTGCCATCTCGCCTTGTGTACTCAGGCAGTGGAATGTTAGCCATCAGATCATCAAACCTAGGACAAGAGAACCAGGAATTTGTGAGATAAGCTTGTTCTTCTAATGCATCACTGTGTGATTTGTTTTGTTCTTTCTATACCAAAAGGAGCAAGGAAAAATATCTGTGATCATGAAGGTAAAGATAACTATCATTAACAATATTTGAAATTAGAATTATACTAGTTATGAGCAAAGACATCTTCTTTCTCTCCTACACTACACAAATGTGTTGAAATGATCTGGAATATTTCAGAGCAAAGGTCTGAGCAATAAATTCCAAAGAAGAACTGACACAAAGGGATATATTATTAATTCATTCTGAGGCTTCTTTTCAAGGTTTCAAGCTCAAATCAGGAAAATGGATCTACCAGGTCAGATATTTTATTATCTAACTCAATGACATACTACATTATACTAAACTCTGATGGGTCTGATCCAACTGTTGTTGTTAGTTGCTGTTGAATCTATTCCAACTCATGGCAACCCCATGTGTTACACAGTAGAACTGCTTTATAGGATTTTCTTGGCTGTAATCTTAATGGAAACAGATCACCAGGACTTTTCTTCCGTGGTACTGCTGGGTGGGTTCTAACCACCAACCTTTAGGTTAGCATTTGAGTGCAAACTGTTTGTGCCACCTAGGGACCAACTACTCCTCTAAATCAGTGCTTGCAAGCCTGCCTCTTGGCAAAGAACTACAGTGGAAAACGTGTGGCACTTTCATTATTCATCCAAATCTAAAAGTCAGTAACTTCTTCAGCTCATCTAAAAATACTTGTCTCCAAAAATTACAGCCTAGAAATGAAAAATCAGCACCAGTGAAACTATGGGGACTTTCCTATTTCCCTGAAAACTATTTTCTCCCCACCATGAAAAAGAATTTACCAAGTCAAGAACAGAAATCATCTCTCCCACTTCCATAATTTTACCTGGAAGGCATCATATCTCTAAAATCTTCTCCTGGTGGCCAGTCCTTAAGTTTCAACACCATTGGTTCTTTGTCATTTTTTAAGCGATCTGAAAGGTAACCAGAATAACTCAATTGTTACTATTCATAACTCAGAAACACACCAAAATAAATGCCAAATTAACCTTTTATGCCTCAACAATGCAAATAAAATACATTTTATTTATCTCTGTAAATATTTCATAACCTGATACATTTAGTATGTAAATTTTTTTTTAATACCCCCCCCCACCACCAAATTGCCAGCCATTTTATTTCTACAGTGCCAAGAAATCCATTTGTACTCAAAAGGCAGCAAGAGGCAGCAAAATAAAGATCAATTAACTCTTACTAGGGTTCTGTCTTTTCTAGACTTTTATTAAACTGATGCTTGTCCTCTTTGAGATTTCAGCCACTCCCTTTTGCCCAATATTAAATATGTGTGTTTCAACAACTGTCCCTCTCAGATCCTGTCTGTTTTCCTATGCTGTGCTCTGGAAGAAGTGGACAGGTCCGACTGGCCAACATCAATGCACTTGAACAATCATATCCCACAGATGTTTAGTAAACCCAGTTTTCTGAGGCCAACATGAACAGAGATGACAATTTTGCTCAGGGAGAGACTGAGACGAGCCAGTGTTCTGTCCAGGGACAACAGGGCCCACCTCCCCTCCATCCCCCATCTCCTGGATGATACATATAGGGTTTAGTCAAAACTATTTCTGAGTTCCCATTGCCAGTAATGCCAAGGAACCAAGAACCAAGGAGCTCAAATTGGAATTTCATTTTTTGCTGTTATCTAATCTCTGCTAAATGTTTTAAGCGTTTAATCCTCACAACTAAACCAATGTCCCAATGAGATTAGGCACGAGTTAGTGTTCCTATTTTTGAATAAGGACACTGACACTCCACAGATGCCCAAGGTCATCCAGCTGTTAAGTGGCAGAATCAGAATCGAAACGTAGATTTGACTTTAGAATTTGTGCGCTCAAGGATTAACATTTGTATACTGTTTTAGAGTCAACCAAGCACTGTCGCTGAACCTAGTTTAAATAGGTGCACACTGTAGGAGGCATCAAAGGCAGGAAAACACAGGGTACAATGTACATTCAGAACACCATCAGCATCTCTGAGTGGGCGGTGTGTGTGCAACAGAATCATAAGTCTGGAAAAGACAAGCCAAGGTTGACTCTGGGGGCTGCCTTACGTGTCTGTACGCATAAGGAAGTTTGAACTCCAAAAAGTTAAATTACCAAGCTCATATACTCAGCAAGCGCATATCAAGAGTCAGAATGTGAACCCAGGCCTAACTGGAACGCACACTGTGGTAGACATGGAAATGTGCTGCCCAGATTCCCTTTGAGGAAGCACTTGCCCAGCCACATCTTTAGGGTCTGCTTCAGCTACAGAGAGCTGCCTTGCCAGGTCACGCTCTTCCCAGGGCACTCACATACGGAGACTGAGGAAGGTAGGGGTAGAAAGGCCCTGACATTTCCCACCTCAGCCCAACACGAGACATGAGGGTCAATACTTGCTCCAGAACTCCTGCCAGGTTGGCTGAGGCTTTGTTGGTCCTGCACTGCGTTTGGACTTCTCCTTCTGCCCAATCCTGCTTCTTCCCACTCATTTCACAGATGTTGAGCCCTAATAAACATCTTACATCCCAATCATCATCTTAGCATCTACTTCTGGAAAATCAGTCATGGTTTGGAGAAGAGTGTTACAAAGGTTTAAAAATATGGGCTATAGCCTGTACATGTACAGAGTAATAGGGATTGGATTAAGAAAGCAAGAGATTTAAAAGTGAATGTTAAAAAAAAAAAAAAAAGATGACTAAGAGAGTGAGAGTGATGAATAAGCAAACTTTTATTACTGTGAATCTAAAGAATTGACTGGTCAAATATTCTAGTCGGGATGGGAACATGCTGGGCTGTGGCTGTGCTGATGGGAATCTGCAGGGCCCAGCTTGGACTTGATGTTCTTATAAACAGATCACTGATTGGCTGATATATAGAAAGGGCCAAACCTTGGCAAAAGGAGCCCTCTCTACTGCCACAACTGCCCCTCACCCAGATGAAGCAGGCAGGCACCAGGAGATGGAATTCACATTCCTTAGCACTTTCAGGTGCCAAAAATTAAAATTATAAAAAGTATATATGAAGATGAGATACACATAAAAACCACCAGCCTTGAATCACGTGCCTTCACTCTGCACACCCCACCCCGGGGCCACAGGGAGAGCACAGCATTCCTGTCACAGGACAGACATGGAGCCATCTGAAGAACCAATGACCAAACCTCGCCCCTCTAATGAACTAAAAATTTAATTTGCTTCAGTTCAAAAGCATAAACTTTGGAAAAGAGAAAGAAGAGGAGAAGACAGACACTAATTTTAATCTACAAAATCACGGACAGTGTTGTTGCCACTGAAGAGCCTCGGACTCCTGCTATTGCTGTGTCCCCTCCTCCTGTCACATTCTCAACCCCCTTGTCGTCAGGTGTCATCAAGTCAATTCCAACTCATGGCATCCCCGTGTGTTTCAGAGTAGAACTGCTCCATAGTGTTTTCAAGCCTGTGACCTTTTGGAAGCAGACCACAAGGCCTGTCTTCTGAGGTGCCTCTAGGTGGATTCAAACCACCAACCTTCTGGCTAGTTGAGTGTGTAATCATTTGTGCCACCCAGGAGCTCCTCAACCCTCTTAAAACATCTTTAATACATACTTGGAATATCTTCAAATCCATCCCAGAAGTCTCCTACGGTGGCTCCCGTGATGATTTCATTGGTCCTACAATTAACTAGGTCAACTTCCTGATCACCAAACTCTTTCCTGAAGGATTCAGGTTTCCAAAGTTCAGTGTTCAATTTATTATGCACTCCAGACACCATCACTGGCTAAAAGAGGAGAATGAAGATTTTAGTTTGCACCCCCAGCTCTATCCTCATGGCCACAGGCAACCCATCTTCAAACAGCTGCTGGTTTGTTCCTGTGTGGCTGGTCCTCAGTCTCAGATCCTGGAGTCGTGGCTTAGTCCTCTGAACTCCCATAGCACTGACTGCTTCACCATTCATCTGCTACACACAAATTGCTCTCAAACTGAATCAGTAAGCTTCTAGGAGCAAGGATCAAGCCTTCTGACTCAGATTATCATTACTCAAGGAATACCAACTCCAAGGCCCAGGGCGAGGCAGAGAAGGTGAAGGAGTGACAAAGGCCTGGCAGGAGGGTGCTGCAGAAAGGAGCCACTGCTGGCCTCTGGCCTATTGACACCAGGCTGGAATATGGACCTAAAGCTGCTGTGTTTTTTGGCTGTCCAAGACAAGCTAGAAATCCTAACTTTATGAGAAATAGCCTGACTTTAAAATATTGACGATGAGTTCAGTTGTTTTTTTAACTCTTTTTTTTTTCCTTAAGATTGCTTTGGCTACTCAGGACTAGTTCAATTTTTGTAAACACGTAGTCCAAATAAAACAAGCCAGTGGACTGTATTCTGCCTGCCATGTTGCATCCTCTATATATATGATTAAATAAGCAAATCCCATTAGTACACAGGGCCGGGAAAAAATTTCTTTTAAAAAAAAAAAAAAAATTAGGAGGAGGGCAATTCCTCAAGTCCTGGCCTTGTTCAAGAGAAAAGTATTTCTTTAACAAGGATCCTATTTGGCTGAGAAGAGAATCCAAAGACCCAGAAAACAGGAACAAAAATAAGAAAACACAGGAGCAGAGACAGAAAGCTAGTGCGTGTCTCCTAAACATACCAACCAGGACTTAGGATCTCTAATGCTGCCCTTTAAAGTAGGGACCCTGGGAGCCTACACACTGATTCCAAGATGACACCTAATGCTTCTGACCAACCCAGAATTGCCTTGAGCACAAGGTTCTAACTCATGAAAGAGGGATGTGTGGTTTTTACCACATTTTGTTTAATTCCTCAAGCTCTATCAGCCTCTTAATAATACTTCCAACTTCTCCTGTTGAGGATTACCAGGTAGAAATCACTAAGCCTGGAATGCTGTCATCAAAAATCCAATGATGACTGATCAGAAGCAATCAAAACTCAATGGGAAAAGACAGCTCAGACACGTCTGCTATTAAAGACTCACAGCCACCTCCTACCCTAATATACTCACCTTAACGATAAAGTACAAAAACAGGAAACGATGTCATTTATAATTGGGGAGGGGGTGGAGGCGGGGGTGCAGGAACTGAGAAGGGGGTCTGAATCATTTGGGGGAGCAGAGGCCCATGTTACCTGCCCTTGTTTCCAGCACTCCCTAAACACATTCCAGTTGCTCTTGTTGTTGGGATCCTGCAAGCACAGCAAGCGATTATCACACAGCCAGTAGTGAGGAGTGTCAAAGCCCAGTATGCTGGGCTTGATCGTCAGTCCCTGGGGCCTCTTAGATAAATCTGAGGAAGTCTTATTTTGCACCAAGGAGGCAAAGATGTCATCGAGGATTTTTGGTGTATTCTTGAGTCCATTTTCTGTCTGAATTTCAGAAAGAAGACACATTTAACATATGTCATTCTCCAGTATCAAAAAACCCCCACTCCTATGCAGAGGAGTCCAAGCCAGAACCTCAGGCAAAGAGGCAAGCCCCCTGACCCCACTTAACAGCACAGCTCACAAGAGTAGGCACAGGAACAAGTATACCAGGAGAAAATGGCCCAGCCCAGTAGCATAACCCTGTGAAGCCCACCTGCCTATTACGTGGCCTTCTGTACCCATGTCAGAAAGTAAGTGATTCACATCCTTATTTCTACTTCTTGTTAACAATTTTCTCTAGTCTCTTCCTGTTCTGTCTCTGTTCAACTTTATAAGGTAGAGTACAAACAATAAAATGAACACCTACCTTTCCTGTAGAGGAATTCAGAAGATTTCGGAGGAAACCAGAATTATTGTTGCTTACAGGTGTCAAAATTGTGCTGTTAAAGGTGTGGAGGACTGCGCTGGATTTGCTCAAAGGGGGAAGGGGTGGAAGGCATTTGATCTCATTCTTTAAAACTGGCATTGTTGGTTGTTTTTCTAAAAACAAAACAAAATCAAAAACATCCAGATGGAAAAGCATTCTGAAAGGCAAATCGCTCATTAGTCTTCTAGCAGAATGACTTTGGAACTGGGTTTGCATTTACTGAAACCAAAAACAAAAGGAGATAAATTTAGACAAGGATTACCATTTGGTGTTAAAACAATATCCAAAATCCAAGGTGGTACTATGGTAAATGGTATTTTTTCAAATTTCATTTTCTACTTGTTGTTTCTGGTATACAGAAATACTACTGATTTTTGTAAACAGACCTCGTATCTCGCAACCTGGATGGATTTATTCATTAAATGCAGACTTGGATTTTTCACACATATAATCAGATTGTCTGCAAATACTGGCTGCTTTATTACCTCCTTTCCAACCCTATGCCTTTTTTTTTGGCCTCACTCCGCTGGCTAGGACTGTCAGTACACATTCACTAGAAGGAGCAGAAGCAGGTATCCTTGTCTCATTTCTGAATGCAGAAAGTCTTCAAAATTATTGAACCATTATTTTGTATAACATTATCACAACTGATATATCATTATCAGTTTTTTGGTAGAAACTCTTTAGATTAAGGAAGTTCCCTTCTATTCCTAATTTGCTAAGAGTTCTTATCATGAATAGGTGTTGAATTTTATTACTTTTGTGTGTCTCATCAAATGATCATATGATTTTTCTCCCAATTTTTGAATGTTAAACCACACCTGTAATTCCTGGAAAAACTCTGCTTGGTTATGTTGGATAATTCTTTTATTTAGTGTCAAATTTGATTTACTAAAATTTTGTTTAGGATCTTTGCCTGAGACAAATAGGCCTGCAGTTTTGCTTTCTTGTAATATAGCAAGCAAGCAGAATCACCGAAATTCTAATCTAACTCTATCTGATTCCAAAATTCATATTCTTTATACTACTGTCAAGCAGCCTAAGATGACAGCACAAACGAAGAAAATAAAATGGAAGCCGGCATCCCAACTAAGACAAAACAAGAACTCTGTAGAGTAGGAATAGGAAGGCAAAAATCGTTCATTGAAACAAACACGTCTCACCCCCGCGCCATTCCTGCCAAATAATCTCAGCCTAACTTGGAGTTCTATCATCAGCAAAGCCCTCCTCTTGGTGCTGCATGTGGAAAAAACTGTCATCTGTGCAGGTTCCAGGATGATGCCAGGGAATCAGTGCACACGACATCCAGCCATTCTGTTCCCACAGCACCTGAGGCTGCCTAGGTCCCTCCGTGAACGGACTACTCAGGAACCCAAAGAAAGCAGGAAGCACTCACCCTTGTTCTCCTTGTTGACATTTCCACTGGTCAGGTCAGCCAGCCAGGTTAGTGGAGACGTGCTGGCTGGACAGGCAGGCCTCGTGCTGCTGGCTGGCTTGGAGGCTGCATCCCCACCGACAGCTGCCTGCTCCAATACTGAGGGGTTCTGCTGGGGCCCAGGGCCAAGAGCAGGTTTCTCTCCAGCTAAGGAAGTCTGTTAGGTATAAGAAGAGAGCTTTACATAAACCGAAGAATTACATCGTCCTTTTCTTATCTTCTCCTGTAACAGCCCACCAGTAAGAAACCCCCAGAACAAACCACCCAAGAGTCCTGGATGTCACCACAGTTGCAGGAATCCTGGAACTACAAGGTAGGAGAGAGTCTAATTTTTACCTTCTAAGTACTACTACTAAAAACGTAACACATGTTAAAAATTTAAATACAGCCAAATAATCTGCCTCCACCCTTTATCGCCCATCTCACGCCGACATGTATCCCTATCACTCTATGTACCATGTTGCTTTAGAATGAGAGTGTGTGCCCGTCTCTACCTGTGACGACACCTCAGTATACGAGTAGGCACGTGGAACGTGGTTGTGGAACGAGTGAATAAATGAGGCAGGGCAGGAAAGTTGGAGCTGTGATTTCAGAAGGAAATGGGACCCAGAGAAGGGAAAGTGCTCTTTTGACTTAGCACAGAGTAGGGGACCTACAAATGTGATGAGTAAGTCTTAAGGTACTCAAACATAAACTGGGGGTGGGGGGAACTGTACAAAGCACACCATCTATTTTTCTGTTACTTAAAACTGCCTTGACAACTCAGCTGGCGAGTTTACATACACACGAGAAGAAGGGAAAGAACAGTTAAACTCCTTCTGTGGTCCAGGCTCTCCCTTTACATGTGATGTGACTCTGTGATGCCCAGTTATCAGCACTGTGATCGCTGTGTTACTGAGGAGGAAGTGGCAGCACGTATAAATCAGTTCATCCAACCCAAAGTGACAAAACTAGCAGGTCACATAAAAAGAATTCAAATTCAGTTCTGACTGCAGAGATCACAACTTTCCTACCACTCCATGCTGCCTTCCACACCGCCGCTTTACAAAACTGTAAAAGAATTTCCAATTATTAAATACAAGGCCGGATGATGATTACTGGGGCAAGGGAGAGGGTGAGCGACAGGTGGGTGGAGGTGATGGTGGGGTGAAAGGGATGGCACCAGGAAGAGCCACATGGGAGCCAAGGAAATGTCCATTTTTTGTGTTGGGTAATAGGTACATAAAAGTACATTTCATCATTATTCTTTCAACTCTTCATATATATAGGTATGACATATTCAGCAATTAAAAAAAGTGACACTTAATCTGAATAATTTTAACTCTGTAAAACGCTTGCAAAGTTTAAAAAAAAATACAAATTTGAAAGCAACTTATTAAGTAGAATATAATAGAAGAGGTTTATTTTTTGTTTTTGTTTTTGTTTTTTTTAAGGAACAGAATTTTAAAACCTACTGAGAGGCCACCAATGAGGTTCACAAAAGTAATGTAGAAAAGGAGGCTGGGTCTACAAGCTGTCACGTGAAACAGGAATGATCTCCCTCCACTGACAAGTGTCCCCAGGTTCCTTTCAAATATTCTATAGAAATCCTTGGGTCATGTGAGAAAACAGACAACAATCACAAGAATGGAAAATCTAGCACGAGCAGCAATACCTGTTTTATGTCTTCCTTTGAGGCTGGCTTTGAAAAGAGTTTAAATTGCCTGTTTGAACAGGGACAATTTGCCTTTATTCCCCATTTTGCTCTTACAGAATGAACAATATCTCCAACATCATAGAGGGCTAAAGGAAAAAAAAAAAAATCAGAAGCAAAAACCTGAACAAGGATATTAGGTACTTCCCACCTCAACACTACGAAGCAGAAGCTGACTTCTTAAAGGACTACTTTTTCCCAGCAGCATGGTGCTTCGACTCTCTCCTTTCCATCCTGCTAAATCTGCCTTCCTTCACCACACAGCACTTTCTTTCCTTCCTCAAAACTAGTTACAAGATCGTAATTAAAAAGTTTTGGATTATTTTAATATATTCTGGACAATTTATCACCCTTACCAAAATAAAGTCGGCAAGTAATTACACCATACAAAGTAAAGCCAAACCACCAACCCCTGTGGAAAGCAGATGAAATACCTTTTCCAGGAATGATCTGGGTAGGCATCAGGTTCTCTGGTTCATGGATCTGACTCTTCACACATCTTATCCAAGAGAATATCTTGTAGGCAGCACCTGCAAATAACTGATTTGTAGTAACTGTTCTTCATGGACTCTTGCCTCCATTGCTTCAGAAACCCATCAACCACAAATCAATGAAAGGTTAAGTGTGTCAGAGGGCAGGAGGAGAATCAAGTCAGTTCTCACCCTTCTGGCAGTTTTTCTTCTTCATCCGGTAGCAATCCACACACACGCCAAACCCACACCGAGGACACACCCAGTGCAAGTTGAAGATGGTTGTGTCGCATACATCACACATTTCTCGAACACCTCTGACAGCTCGCTTCCAGGCAACCTGTCCTGCAGAAATCAATGAATCACTTGGTGTTGGGGAGGAGAGGGCTTCCGAACTACAACATAAGGGGGAGGGGAGTTGATGTCAATCCTTCCTCTGCCTGAGTTCCCACGAACTCTGTTCAGCCCTCACAGCCTATCTCAGATGCCACCTCTCCCATGAAGCTCTCCTGGATTCCCTCGGCACTCCCATAAACCTGTACTTGTACTGCAGCCTTAGGCCTCTTCACTGCTATTCCACCAGGTGCAGTTTTATCTCCTTCATGAAGGCTATGCTCTGTAAAGCAGAACCTCTGTTCTGGCTGAGCCTCCGCCACACGGAGCTGCACACACCACTGGGGCTTAGTGCCGCTGAGTAGACAAATGAAGGAAGCAGCTGTGGTTACACAGCTGTGCTCACACGGGCGCTCAGACACAGGTTATCACACCACAGTTGTTCATCGTTTTCTGGGTCACGAGCCCTTTGAGAATCTGAAGGCAGCACACACCAGGTGTCTTCCGAAGGAAAAACAATGCACTCAGATGCCCAAAGCCAACACCCCGCACTGAGTGTTAGGCTGTGAATCGGAACACAATCCAAGCGACCAGGCTTCCTTCTGTTCACACCAAGGTAGTCCAATTGCTGACCGAACTTCTGCCATTGCACTGTAATGCAAAAGCTCAGTGCACAACATGGAGATCTTTCTACAGACAATGACAGCCTACGAACTTCACCTTGTCACTCGGCTTAGACTGCTTTATTAGAGGATTCTTAGGTCTCTTAGCCACAGGTGTGTCATTAAAAAGTCACAATAAAAGGATAATGGTTGAGATCTGCTTCCTAATCTCAGGGTCAGAGGGCAGCCCTTTGGGGGCCCCTTCTGGGGGCATATTTCAACATCACTCACAGTGAGCTTCTCTCTCCCATCTGAACACTTTGTCACAGAGAAAAGAAAGGGGATCAGAAGAATCAAAAAGGCAAGGAGCAGGAAAGGTCAATCACATTTAAATACTCAAGGAGGAGAGAGTTGTTATGTACTGAGCAGCACCAAGCCCCAGTGGTGGCGGAGACACAGCCAGAACAGAGGTTCTGCTTTATAGAGCGTAGCCTCCATGAAGCAATAAAACTGCACTTGTGGAAGAGCAGTGAAGAGGCCTGCGTCTGCAGTACAAGCACAGGTTTAGGAGAGAGTTTTATCATGCTCATAAAAAACAACTGCCTGTGCCTTTTTCTGTATGAAAAAATACAGATGACAAACCCAAAAACCCAAACCCACTGCCATCGAGTCAATTCCGACTCATAGTGACCCTATAAGACAGAGTAGAACTGCCTCACAGGGTTTCCAAGGCTGTAATCTTTACAGATGCAGACTGCCACATCTTTCTCCCACGGAGCAGCTGGTGGGTTCCAACCGCCGACCTTTGGTTAGCAGCCGAGCGCTTTAACCACTGAGCCACCAGGGCTCCTTGACTAACCTGTAGTGAAGAAAAAACATTCCATGCTTAAAACCGTCCTGCTTATTTAGAAGTAAAGCTACCAACATATTCCAAAGAAGAGTGTCTACGTTCCAGTCATTTATGTCCACGTCTACACCAGCTACTTAGAATCTCTCTTTAAATCCACTACTTTTTCACTTAAGTGAATTTAATATAGACAATTTGTATCTCAAAGGAAAATGGATACAAAAAGGATCACTTATCCTAAATAGAAAATTATAGGGAGAAATTGTTAGTAAGATCCTTGACTTAGGAAATTCTCCACTACCCTCAACAGAGTGGAGTGACTCTAAAGCTGCTCCTCCCTGCAGTGACTTGGCTGCCCCAGGAGCTCAGGGTCCCCACTCCTCACCCAGCTCTCAACTTCTCCTGCTGGTAATGCCCTGGTTCCTAGTCCCTGGATTCTGAGATGTAATAGTATCGATTCCTATTCAATAACATTTTTGGGGGCTTAGTCTAGCTTCAGTTAGTCTCTGGTTCCTACAACCAAAATTCTTAACTAAGATTGGTAGGTATGGAACACATTCAAACATATGTAGTTACACAAAGGTACCCACCAGAAGCATGGAAAGGCTTCACTTTTAACTTTCAACCATTTGGCAGAGATAAAATGATGGAAGAAAGGAAACGTGAGAGTGACACTGGCGTGTCGGGCTGGATGTCTCGTTTCCACAGTGGCACACAGACAGGGAAAGATGGGCTGCCTTCCTATGTTACACCTGGAGAGGTCATGCAGACCTGGCTCTGGTGTGTCACCCAGACTGGTCCATGTGGTTCACTGGGCTCCCAGAGAGTGCAAGACACAGGCACACACCCAGCTAAAACCTCAAGTATTTGCCTGAAGTCCTAACTCTGACCATCAATTTCACCTGAACTTATTCCATTTCCCATGTCTGAGACCCAGCCCTGCGGGCTCTGGTTCAGTGGGTCTAGGGTAGAGCCTGTCCACTGCTATTTTCTTTGAAATGCATCACTGATATAACCTTCGTCTCAAAGCAACCTGAGGCTCGTCCGTTTTTGGGGAGCCTGTGCTGCCAGTGAAGCTGTGCAAATCCCACCACTACCTCACCTGCACCTTTCCTAACAGAAAAGGAGATCTACTCCTTTGACAACTGGCTCCAAATAAACCCCACATATAAGTGGTTGACTCTGATGAAACCAAGAGGCAGTCACCTGTTACAAAACGGAAAACAGCCTCATTATACCAAAGTCATCTAAACTTCTGGGTGAAAATGAGTCCCACGCTATTAAGATTTAGGTATCGTTTAGGAGCAAAAATCAAGTTGGACTCAAAAATCCTACCCCCTAGGAGATGCTCTTACTGTGTGGCTCAATAGTTGACATAGCTTCCTTTTCAGAAATCACCATTTGACAGAAGTGGTCTCCAATGTTGGCCAGGATATACTTTGCTGTGTCCAAATCAGTCCCCACCACGTTTTTGATTAAAGGCAACCATAAGCCAATCGCTTCAGTGTCATACTTGTTTGGTGTTAAGAAGCCTTCTACCCGCAACACACCATGTTTGTTGAATTGTAACCTGGGGACAGTGGAAAATAAAAGCATTTATATGTGTGAACACACACACACATCTTAACACATTTACCTGTGTAAGAAAGAACTCTCCCAAGAGGAAATAGAACACAGCTAACCTTTATTGAGAGCTTAGTCGGGGCCAGGCATTATTCAAAACACATATTAATATATGTATAAGTTAACATACCTTAACAGTTATCAGAACTCTAAATGCTACACACACACTTTATCATGGCGCTTTTGCAATTTGCTTGAGATTGAACGGGCTAATTAGTATGTAAAAAACTCTACTTCACTAAGTAAGCTTGAATCTGAACGTTATTGGCACAGATATAATTAATGGTCTGAAATAACCTGTGCATTTAATTCAGCTCACCAGCAATCTTTAACTTAGATAAAACTAAAGGGGAGGAGGAGAATAGGAAGAAATTAAACTCGACACTTCTGTTTATAATTACAACTAGTGGAACCTGAAAACATCCAGGTTTCTGAGAAAGTGACTCACGTGTAAAGCTCATCTGTACCTAAAACACTGCCCATTTAAACAGGAGCTCTTTCGTCACTCATGAAACAAGAATATAAGAAAACAAACTTAACTTTTAAAAAAAGCAATATGAAAGTGAACATTTTGCCTGTAACATTGGAAGCAATTTTTTAAAAGACATGGCTCTCAATGCTGGGAAAGGTCCAGGTATGCTCACACCCTGCAGGGCCATGTGCCCTGGGACACCCTTCCTGGAAGGCAATGTGGCAGAACATCTGTAGCAAAGGTTAAAACCAGACACACCTATTGACCCAGTAATGCTGCTTCTCGTAATCTGTCCAAAGCAAATGATCAGGTTGTGGACAAAGGGATGATCATTTCTGCACTATTTCTAATGTTAAAAATTACAAGTAATCTTAACAGTCAACAAGGGAGTTGGTTAAATGAACTATCAAACACTGCTGTGATGGCTCTTATATAGTAATACAAAGGTATTTTGAAGAAAAAGGTTAACATGATCAAGTGGTCCTATGTATCGGGAAAGTAAGCTTCAACGCACCAGTCAGATGTGTCTGAATACATTTTTTGATCATGCAAACTCTACAAATGCAATGAAACATTAATAGCAGTTACTGTAGTGGTTTTTCCGAACCTTCAGCATTGTTTCATAATGTTTGTTACTGTCAGAAATAGAAGTTTGTTTTCTTAAGCTTCTTTGCTTTAAAAAAAAAAAGAAGAAAATTGGAAAGGAGGATGGGAAGGAAATATTATGCAATAAGATCTAGACTCCTCAACCCACAGATTAAAAATACAGTCTCTACCCTTTTCAGTCCTCGAGCTACTGTTTACCGAAGAGGAGAGTGAGAAGCATGCTACAGGGCCTACATTATCCGCACTCTTCTCGGAATACCTCACCTCCTGAAGTGAAAGAAGCGACAGAACACAGGGGAGTCTTTCTGTTGCTCCTTATCCTTGCGGAGGCTGTCCAGGCGACATTCCCGGCACTTGGGAAGCTGTGCGACGATATTCACGCAGGAGTCATCCTGCACAAAGGCCTCGCCACTCTGCTGTAGCTTCTTGAGTTTGGCTGGGTCTGTCAACACGGACTTCCGGGATGGGGCTAGGAAAACAAAAGATCAAGGAAATGGGACCTCAAGGTTTTGAAAATCTCTGTATCGCTTCAGTATCTGACTGAATTCTATTCAAAGGGCTAGTTTTCCCAAAGTGAGAACTCCTTTCTTCACTCCTGGTTCAGCTGCAATTCCTGAAGATGGCTTAACAGAAGACACAACTGGAGAAGTTTTGCTCTTTAGGAAACAATTCTCATTTGGTAAATCCATTTGGCAACCTAAAACTCCAAATACAACAGCCAGACTCACAATTTCAAGTTAGCGTATACTTCTATTCACAGTTCTAGACAAGATAAATATCTCGGGAAGACTTTTCCAAATCAGATTCCTAATTCAAACTCATTGTAACATTAGCAATGCATAGAGAGTTTCACCTCAACACAGAACTGATTCCCCCACTTTGCACACTCAAAAAAGACTGGTTTAAGGTATGTTTTCTAAGGTTAACCAAGTAGCTTCTCTGCACAGGCCTGGTCTATAAAATAAAAGCTGTCTTCTAAATGTCTCCAAGAGATGTCACTTGACTACCTTCCATTTGGGATTAAGAGCATTGGCTAAAGACAGGATTATAATTCTAAGAAAATGCAAGTTTTAAATTTTAATCTGTAGTGGGCAGGAGAATTTAAGAGGAAAAGTTGACATGGTTTCTAAAAAAGAAAAAGAAGGAATGTAACAGGAAAGAACAATCTATCTGTGTCAATCCAAATAACACAGAAAGGAATCTATTCATAAATCAAGAGCCTGAAGGAATATTCATAGAAAACAGACAAAAAAGACTTTTTCTCAGTATCTAAGAGAGCCGGGAAGTGAAAAGTAGATTCTTAGGCAAACAAATAAATAAACAAAAAACAAACAAACAAAAAAACAATTTCTAGGGAACCAGTTGAGATGGGAAAAAAAGGCTAGTCTTGGAGCAAATTGGAAGATCCCAAACCAAAGGCTTCAAATAAAGCGAACATCTTCAGTAATGACCTAAGAGGTGACCTAATCTTACCTCCTTTTTAAAGCAGGACTAGGGCACACTGTAAAATGCTAAATGATCTTTCAGGACTCCATCACCTTAAACATTCTTATTTAGTTATAGAAAGAGAGGGTAAAGTAAGAAAAGAGAGAAAATATACAGATTAAGAGTTCAAGGTTGGAATTTCAATGACTCAGATATTGAAGAGACATCACCCTTTGAGTTGGACCAGGTTTCCACAGACCACAGGCAGAAACTGAAGGTTGTATCTGTTCTGCCGGGTTAAAAGAGAAAATATCTAGAAATAAGCAAGCTGAGTTACTTAAATCTAGCTTTTTAGTGAGGAGAGCAATCGTTAATCCATCAATGATTCTCTAAATTCAGAGCAGAGCCAAGGGGAAAAAGCAATGTCTGCCTCTCCTCAGAGAACACGCATCTATCTAAACAGAGAAAAGGCAGCTGCTCGGCTCGAGTTTGCTTTTGTTTTCTAACTTCCAAGCAAAGCAAGGGAGCATGACAGTTTTCCAGTCAAGTCTTTCTGTACCCACAAGCAGTGCTAGGGGAAGCAGTGCAGTGGATCCTGGTAGGCTTCTGATCATACTCCCCATTCCTCAGCCAAAGGTCACAGCAGACAGCACCGACCAGGACGTAAATTTAAATTTCTCTTAAAATCATTTTAGATGGCACAACATACCAAGTGAGATAAAGCTGCACTCCGTAACTCACTTATGTACCTAGAATGTGCTTAACAATCTAAATTTTTACTGTTTCTTCACATAACATTAAAATAATTTGCTTCAAACAACTAGCTGAGTGTGAAGGCTGATGACTCAAAAAGAATAAAGAAACAACAGAGATATGGTTATGAATATTCACGGTCTTTTGAGGAGTTATATAACTCTTGACGAACAGTATAATCTTAAGTAATTGATTTTATGTAAATTAACTATGGAGCCCTGGTGGCACAGTAGTTAAGTCCTTGGCTGCTAACCAAAACTGCTATATCAACTTAAGCCTCAAGAATGAAGAAGCTGGATTAGAAGTATCAATAGCTAAAAAAAGTTCCTTTTCCTATTTCTCTAACCCTACATCAAAAGACCCACAATCATATCCACACATCTTGCCCTCTAGTCTCCGAGAGGTCTATAATAAAAGCTAGAGTGTGGATATGTTTATTTTTTACTTACCTAAACGAACCATTTTTAAAAAGTTTTTTAAAAAGCTGTCAAAATTCACACTAATTTTTCCACTTAGCTGGCAATATTAAAAGGTATTTTTAAATTGTAATCGCTCTGACCCTTCTGACATGCTGGAGCCATTTATTTCTTCTAATTCTCCTAACAGAGCTTCTGATAACTACCATCACTGGCATGCAGCCTCGAACTTAGTATCAGCAGTATGAGATACAGTGTTCCATTTTCCCTATAAGAAGAGTATTTAGTTTTAAATTGTGGGTGCACTGGGACCTCTCCTTAAGCAAAGACACTGTGCCTGGTGTTTCAGCCCCATCCTTAACACCTGTAACCAAAAGTCCGTTTCCAGAGGTGGTATTGCAATTCTAGAACTTTTATAAAAATTTTAGACCTGAACAACCAGTTGAGTATGAAGTGTCACCTCATCTACTTCAACATGGATGTTACTAGCGACAAGCTGAAGCTAAAGTAACCATCAGATCACTTTAGATCTTGTTTCAAAAACATTTTCTTACAAACCGAAAATGGGGAATTACCTGACTACTCATCCCATAGGAACCAGTTAAGTTACTAAGTATGGTAAGTGCATTTAACTGATTCCACACAGGCTTTAAAATGTGGATAGAGATCTACACTAATTCACAAGATAAAACTGTTGAGTGTGAACCCATTTGTGTAACACGGTTCATCTGTATTTCTATATACATGGAACCAGATCCACTAAAATATTAGCAGTAACAATTTCTGAGAAGAATTTGTAACCTTTCTTCTTTAAACTTTTCTGAACTTTTGTATGAACTTTTTCTACAAAGTCATTTTCACATATTTGATTATAAGGTAAGAAACAGATATACATACACACACTACTATCTCTTTCCTTCTCCCAATAAATAAATGTAGAAATACTCACCATTCTGGATTTTATTGTTGCTTCTTGTACAACAGCTTTCCTTATCTACTTTTACTGAAGATTCCTTTAAGTTCTGTGACCGGCAACCTAAAGTAGAAGGTTCTACCTTTTTTCCCACACAATTATTAGGGCTATCACTGTTAACACATGCTTTCTCTTCTGGTTTATTTGAAAGGGCAACCCGGACATTAGATGTGGAAGGTATATGTTCTAGGTACTTCTGCAGTTCAGGAATATTGGCAATTTCCAATTCTGCTTTAGAAGAAGCCTTTGTAGGTAAGCACTCCTTAAGAGGGCCAGCCGATGGCTGAATAACAGATTCCAATCTGTTTTCCTGGTCAGTGTTTGTTTTCAGCTGGGTACAGCTACTTTTTGGCTCACTCAGAGTTTTCAAGTCTCCAGTTCCAATCTGGGAAAACTTTGAAGACAGCAACCCAGCTTTGCACACATCTGGCTTTGTTCTCAGTATTTCAGGCTTTATATTGAGACAGGAAGAAAGTTCTTCCGGTAAACTCTGTTTATGACATCTGAAAAAGAAAGAACGGAACACTAGCATCCAGGCTTCCTGTATTTCTCGCCCACCTTTTAAAATCAAATGGTTGGTTCACCAAGGCAACCAGTATGAAAGTGAAAGAAAAACTGCTTGTTTTAAAATAGGTTTCTGTGAGCTAGAGTTCAAAGTAATCAGTTAATAGTTCTGCAAAAATAATTTCACCACTCTCTGAAAAACACTACCCAAAATCCTATCTGCATGTTCTCATAAATCTTAACAACTTCAAGCTACTTCTACTTCTTACAGCATAATGACCCTTAGCTTTCCCCCAAAACAAACTGAGTATCACATGGAACCAAAAAATACACAGAGCAGATTACAAGCTCAGTGGTTTTCAGTGTCAAAACTAAGTCTGTGCAGGGCCAATTCTGAGAGTTTCTTTTCTTAATCTCAGAGAAATCTCCACTAAACTCTCCTTGCTTATTTGGTAAAGATTAGGGTTCAATTTGAAACCTAAAACTAGCATGCTTGCCAAGACTTGGAAACACAATCTCATGGTAGGTCAATGTGTCAAAATACAATTAATAAAAAAAAATTCTACATACGTAATGTTAGAAATTCCCTCAAAGATAAACCTCACACAAAATGTAAATTAAAAACTAACAACTAATAAACAAAATGTGGTATATCTATCCACTGGAATAGTATTCAGCCATAAAGAAATAGGAAATTCGAATACATGCTACGACATGGATGAACCTTGAAAACGTTATGCTGAGCGAAGTCAGTCAGACACGGAAGGGCAAATGTTGTATAATCCCACTCACATGAAATATCTAGAAGAGGCAAATGCATAGAGACAAGAGTTTATTGGGGGTGCCGGGGCTGGGGTGGGGGGCACAGGCAGTGGGGAGTTACTGCTTAAGGGCTCCTCGGTTTCTGTTTGGGGTGATGAAAACTTTTGAAAATAGTGGCAATGATTGCACAGTATGCTGAATGTAATTCATGTTACTGAGTTGTACTTAAAAATGGTTAAAATGGCATTTTTTTGTTACATGTATTTTACCACAATCAAATTTAAAAAACAAAACTACCAACCAGCCATTAGCAGTGTGAAACCCTGTCCTGCTGTGAACAACATGGAGCCAGCCCAAACACTGGATACTTTCACTCTTGTTTGGTTGGTCAGTGGTCAGGACCCAAAGCAAACAGAACAGCCAATTGATTAACTTTGCTTGTTCACAGAGGAATGATTTGGTATTTTCGCCCCACATCTTTTTTTTTTTTATTGTTGTACTTCAAGTGAAAGTTTACAATTCAAGTTAGTCTCTTATACAAAAACTTATACATACATTGTTATGTGACCCTAATTGCTCTCCCTATACTGTGACAGCACACTCCTCCTTTCCACCCTTGATTTCCCGTGTCCATTCAACCAGCTCCTGACCCTCTCTGCCTTCTCATCTCACCTCTGGACAGGAGTTGCCCATTAGTCTTATGCATTTACTTGAGCTAAGGGGCACACTCTTCACGAGTATCATTTTATGTCCCACAGTCCAGTCTAATCTTTGTCTGAAGAGTTTTGCCCCACATCTTACTAGGGATATTCTCAAGGTACTTTTGCTTCTCTGAAATTCATCCTAGAGTCCTTTCCCCAGCAAAACACAAGGCCCTTTTTTTCTGTTACACCTTTTTTTTTTTTTTTGCCTCTAACAAAGACAATAAGAAGAATTTCTCTTAGAAACCTTTGCTTAGATGTCACTGAACTTTTTGTTCCCTCTTTCTACTCTGAAAGTTGCTTCTCCTTCTCTCTGATGGCTGTGTGGTCATCCTCCAAGCTCAGTCCCAGGTCACCCACTTTTCTCCCCATGAGCCAGTGTGATCAGTCACTCCCCCACCTTTTTGCAGCGGTCTCCCAAACCTACTTTTCTACACCACAGTCGCTCATATTTTGTCTTTATCAACTGCCTGTACAGGCCACCACCCCTCCCAGAAGAGACCCTTCCCTTAAAACCCATCTGTCAACCTTGAACCCTCTGGTTAAACTTTACATTTCTTATTCATTTTTCTCACCTATAAGGTAGTAACAATTCCTCCTACTGTTATTGCTTCCTCATTTCTATTACTCTAATATCTCTTCCAGCACCACGCTTCTCCTGTACTTGGAATCAACTCATGTCTGGGCTGATGAGAACCACTCACTGTGACCACGTGTCCATCTTCTCCTTACTCCCACTGACCTCAGTCTTCCACATACAATCAACCTGTTCCCTTTTCCTTGAACACAGATACTCCTTCTGCAACTCTCTATAGTACTTCAAATGACCATTCTCTCTTTATATCATCAAGTCAAGAAAGCGTCTCTTTTCTCATGGCCCCTCACTTCTGTACCGTCTTCCATGTTGTTTTGTATGTCTACTACACTTTTCACCACTGAAGTCATCTGATCAATCTTTCCTTTTGGAAACTCTAACAAAAACCTCCCTGGATAACCTGAGATAGGATGAATGACAGGTTGACAGGTCATTATGCCAAATTTTGGTCATATTAATACACTGTCCCTGAAACAAGAGTGTGAGTAAGTCTTGTCACCCAAGCAATGTAAGCTAAGACAGGAAGAAACACAACTAAAATTATTTTTCTTATTACTGTAATTAAACATCTATAACACATAACTACTCACCCTTGAGGAATTTTTGCTCCAAGGTTGGGTGGAGAGTTGGCAGCTTGGGGAGTACTTTGCTGTCTTGGGTCCTTACTAGATGGAGTTGCTGCAGTACAGCCAAGCAGTATCTCCTTAAAAACTACTGTGGGAACAGACTGTACAGGACACATACTGGGGGAAGCCTAAAAGATACCAAACCAACAGATATTAAAGTGAAAGTCCCCAGCTGGGAAATTACAAAGTGCTAGCAAAATTCAAGATTATTTGCTTAGTTTAATACTAAACAAGCGCAATGTTATAACCAAATAAAAAGAACAAGACAGTAGAAGAAGCAATTAGTCATAAAATTAAGGACTCATAACTGAAGATGGTAAATGAATCATTCCAGCTTTTCACAAAACTTAAGTCTTCCTATAAAAGATCACAAGCTGATCTTTCAGACGTCTGAATAATTATGCCAGGAAAATGCAGCCAGGAGGCAATTGTATCAATAATGTGATGCACAGAAGTGAGCCTTTAACTGACAGTCTCCAATGGTGGCAGCATCACATGCATCTATTTTAATGGTAACTTGAGTGCCCACCACACACCGACTGCACAGATTGGCCGGAGACCAGACCACACAGGATTCTTGTAGGCAGTGGTGCCTACTGGGTACCGAGAGAAGCCTCTGCAATGCAATAAAGGTTGAGGACACAGTTGTTGCTCTCATATAGCTTATCAAGTCACAAAAGTCATCACAGCTGGAAAAAAGTTCAAGTCATGACAGGCCTGTGGGAAAAAGTTAGAACATCGTCCCATTCCTTTTTCATGTAGTTTTATCGTTTTAAAAATATAAACATTAGACCTGCTTCTTACCAGTTTATACTACCCACAAACTTCCTCGTTTAGAAAGAAAAGGAAGAGATAACTTCAACGCCAGTCAACTATACGGTCTGTGGCTAAACCAGCCTCTTCGTGTGTGCTTAAACTTTAAGTCAAATGCCTTCCTCAGTCGTCTCTCTTTCACACCAAAGTGACCTTTATGTTTACCTTACCACCAAATCCAAATCAAAACCTGAGGAATCTTCAGAGTCCCTGCCTTCATCTTCTAGTTATTAGCTTTCTAAAATTTGAGGTAGAATTCTCTTAGTAAGTTTTTTAAACCTCTCAATTACGAATATATTTCCATGTAGTTTACTCATGAATCTTTTTCTGAAGACATTTACTCTGGCAGCCTTGAAAAGACTGTCTAGTATTTGTTTAAAATATCTGAAAAATAAGAATTTACTTAATTAATCGCTACTGAAGTTTGAGCATAACTGCTTGAAACTATTTTTAAATACTAAATCATTTGATCATATACTATTTTAGTCAACTCAGTTTTGGTTAAGTATTAGCGTAGTGCTCCCAGAAGATTTTTCTTTTTTTTGCTTTATCTATTCGAAACACGTCCTTGGGATGATCAACTTGACCTCTCTGGGCCTCAGTTTCCTAACCCTTAAAATAAGAAGATTCAATAAGCTTGTTCCTAAAGTCACTTACAACTCTAATATTTTCCAATTCTCTGGTAATCACCTATTAGAAGGTCAGTCTACCAAAGTTTAATTGCCAAGTCATTGCAAAATGCTAATTCAAGGCTCACTTTCACCAAACATCCTCCCTCACATCATACCTTCCTTACTCTGAATGTGTTTAGACTTGATGAACTAATACAGTACTTTTTCTTAAATTACTCTCCTGAGAGTTACATAAAGATATTTAGATCAAAAATCTACACATAAATTTTTATTCTGTACCACATCCATCAAGCTGCTCAAGTCAAAAAAAACTCTACATCTCTCATCTCATTTATCTGATCAATGACCCAGCAAATTCCTCCCCTATTTCCAAAACATTTATTGAATCTATTCCTTTCTTTCCACGTCACAACTACCACCACCCCCTCCCTAGACTATTAAACATCTCTTAACTTGCCTGACTTCTTTCCATTCTTGCCTACACCCTCTGCCTCCGACCCAAAATTTATTCCACCACAGAGCAACCTTTATAAAATATAAATCAAATCAGATCATGACACACCACCACCTACAAGAATCCTATGTGGTCCAGTCTCCACAGAGCCCCTCCACTCATCTCAGTCCACTCTCCCCTTGCTCACCATGCTCCAGCTACACTGGCTTCCTTTCTGGCCTTCAAGTATCCTAAGCCCTTTCTTGCCTGGGTCTTCATACTTGCTATTCCCTCTGCCTGAGTAGTTTCCATGTTGCTGGCTGGTTCCATCCCTTTAACTCCAAGTCTGCTCAAATGCCACCTTCTCAGAGAGTTTCTCACCACTCTTTCCAAAGTAGTACCCATAAGCTACTTTCTCTTCTTAATCATAATCCCGTATTTATATCTTTCATGGCACTTATCACACTATGAAAGTATCTTCATTTAATTATTTATTATCAGTCTTCCCACAGATGGGATATATACTCCTTAGGGGCAGATACCCTGTTCTTGTGTCCACTGACATATCTCCCAAGGCCACACACATAGCAGATGCTCAGTAATAAGACCAGTGGAATGTATAAATGAACGAATGCCGTTAGCACTCAAGATTTTAAAATAACTATAAATAATCTTATAGGTGATCTGAAAAGCCAGGCAGTATTGCACACCACTGTATATCCAGTGCCTAGCACATACTAGATATTCAATAAACATTTATTGGAAGGAGGGATGAAGAGATAGAGGGAAAGAGGAGGGAGGGATCTAGTTGTTTTCACAATGGTGATTCACCGAACCAAGGAAAGGATTCAGAGAGGAGCAGCAAGACCACCACAGTGGTTAAGAGTAATGGGTTTTGGCATTAGACCTTGGTTTGAATCCCGTCTCTGACACTTACTAGTGCATTATTTAACTTCACTAAGCTTCAGTTTCCTCATCTGTAAAATAAGAGTAATAAGACATACTTTTTAGGGCTCTGCTTTACACTGTGTCTGGCACATAGTAAAATAAATTTTAGAGATCAGCTGTCTTAAAGCAGAAAGATACTGTGGAAATATTTGTTAGAATTAATGTGAAAATATGTTAGAATTAGCATAACTTAGGGGGCTTTTCCTTTAACAAAACTGACGTGTATCACTATACAACTTTCCTAAAGTTTAGCTCAACAGGGATAGGACTCGAATTCCCAAACCCATCTTACACGTGCACACCTACACACTGGCCTGACTCAACAAACAGTCAAAGCGACTTCTTACCTGAAGAGTTTTCCCTGAAGGTCTTCTATACCAGTCATGGCAATAGTTCCTCCCTGCCAGCAGACGGAGATAATATAATTGAGCGTATGATGGTATTCTAAAAAGGACACTGCTGGCTCACACTCCTCAGCAGACTCTTTCTCAATTATCCAAACAACATCATAACTCTGAGGAATAGTCTGCTAGGCAGAGAAGACCTTCAAGGAGCCAGATGTCACTGGCAAACAGGTTTATCTTAACCAAAAGTATTCATCAAAGCCTTAAGTCATGACTCTTGCCTACCTAATCCCAAACTACTGTCTTCCAAAGACCACCCTAAAAGTAAACTCTAAGCCAGTTCAATACATTTGGGAAGTGCAGATATAGTAAGATGCGTGCCAAGTATATTACTGTACTCACCTTTTGCTCACACATATTAATTAAACTGTATCTTTCCCAGCTTCCTCACTTACCTCCCCAGCCCTCTTAAAATTTAGGCCAGACCAGTTTTTCCAAAACTTGTCTGATTACAAGACTCACCCAAGGTAAAAAAGAATATTTATTGATATGGAAAAATATCCACAATACACTGTAAGTGAACAAGTAGGCTACAGAAGAGTATGGTTTTTAGTTTAGTGTTTGTTTGTTTTAAAGTTTCCATGTATACACAAGGAGGAAAAAAGAAAGGAAGAGGGCAGGAGGGAAGTATTCTAAAATATAAACAGTGATCTCTGAGAAGTACAATGACAAATGATGTTTCTTTTCTTTACTATGCTTTTCCAAGTTAACCAAAATTTCTAAAATGACAACAGCTTTTATAATAAAAAAAAAAAAAATTGTAAAAATTTTAATACCCTAGTAAAAATCTACCAAGGAGCCCTGGTGGTGCAACAGTGAAGCACTTGGCTGCTAACTGAAAGGCTGGCAGTTTGAACTCATCCAGCAGCCCCACAGGAGAAAGACCTGGCAACCTGCTTCTGTAAAGATTACAGCCAAGAAAACCCAATGGGGCAGTTCTGCTCTGTCACATGGAATCACTATAAGTTGGAATCAACTCGACAGCACCCAACAACAACAACAAACAACAACAAAATCTACTATCTCCACCTTCCTTCACCACTGGATCTGCCACTGTTGGAGAATGAGATGACCAGCACAGGGCTTAAGAGCTGAAACAGACATTTTTAAAATATCAAATTTAGTTTCTTTAGAAGTTAAGGCTCAAATGGGTTAAGGGACTCATCTCTAAGTCTGATCAGTTCCATAGCACACAAACATAGTGAGCACCAACAGTGTGCTGGACACCATGCTGAGCAAGATAAATAAGAGATGCTCCCTGCCCGTCAAGCGTTTCAGTCAGGCAGAGAAGATCACTTTACATACATATATATATATATACACACACCAATGCATATATTGTCACATTTTCCAAGTAACTCCTTGAAGGTTATACACTTACTTCCTCAATTACCTCTCCCATGACTGATAAACTTAACACTTTGAAGACTGGCATCCTCCCCCACAGGAGGTCCCCAGTGATCCCATTCCTGCCTGCACCCCGGGTTAATTCCCCTACTATCCATCAAGATGCCATTCCTACTCATTGGCTCCCTCCCCAGCACACACTCGTGTTGCTCTCCTTTTCATGACACCCCCAACTGTTTACGCTGATGCAGTCACCACATCCAGAAAAAATGAAAGGTCATAATACTGTGAAATCTGTGACAGCTGGAACTTGATGGAACTACCTTGTTTTTCCGGGTCTCACAAGTTCTCTTCTTTTGACCGGGTACAGTCTTACCACTTTTCTATCACTCATTTTAGTGGAAAATACTTGAGTTTTCCTTCTCCGACAGGTTTCCACCTTACACCGGTTCCAGCTTTTGCAGGTTTTACTGTATTAATTTCCATAATTATCTCTTCATTCTTTCCCTAATGATTTGAGCCTCCACCCAAAGCTCAGGGTTATATACTTGGTAAGAAGACAGAGGTTAGACATGTTGGTTTATAAAGTTTTTGGTCAAGTATCAATCAACCTCTCCTTTACTCTCTCTACCATAGATCACAAAGGATTTCTCCAATGTCAAAACCTGGCAGGTTGTTATTCCACCCTGTTTCTCTCTTAGCTTCTGATACTGTGGATTACTGGACAGTACCCTCTGTAAGCTTAATTCAAAGATACAATAATCACTTGCTTAACACCCTCACTTGACAGTCCTTACTACATTACTTCCCTGGAGGTTTACTGTCCATTCCCTTCTAGAACAGGAACCCCTACTCCCCCAGCTCAGCCCCTTTCTATACTGGGCCACTGTACACAGTATCATAAATGATAGTCTGATCATGTTTTCTAAGCTAGAGTTGTGTTCTATGAAGTGGACACTCCACTGGTTCTACCCACTTTCTTAGGCAGATTACCCCCCTTCCTCAGTACTAACATCTAGTCTTCTACTAAATCCAATTGCTGCTACCTTCTAAATAGCTTTCCATCCCCTCAGCCACTGCCTCACTTTAGGCTCACTTATGACATACAATCCCACTAACCCAATCAGCGCCCTTGTTTTGTACTGTCACTCCCTCCCCTCATCCATCATCTACAAAGCTCATGTTAATCTCCTGAACTTAATACCCTTGAAAACCCCACCCTCCCAACCCATCTACAGATAAAATCCAAACTCCTTTCCTCCTCTTTCTCCCTTCCCATGCCTTGTACATTCCAGCCACAATGAAAATGCACCCTTCTGTGAATGGGACATGTTCTTGCTCTGAGAGCTTCTGCACAGGCTGCTTCCCCAGGGCACAAAGCACTCCCTCAGAGCTGATGGGAGCCCTCTGGGCATCTAGGTTACACTACGGACTCTTTGAGACAGGGACTCTAGATACCTCTCTATCCCCAGGACCAAGTATCTGGCACATAGTAAGTGCTCAGTATTTCTAGTATCTTGGATAGATGTATTTGAAATTACTTTGAAACTTTAAGGCAAAAATGAAGGGTAGTAATATTAATTTCCATAATTATCTCTTTGTTCTTTCCCTAACAACTGGAGCCTGCACCCAAGAGGTCAGGCCTATACACTTAGTTAGACGACAGAGATATTTGATACCTTGGTTTACAAAGTTTTTGGTCAAGTATCAAATTACCCATTGCCTGTACACAGGCTTAAGACTCAGGAGAGCCAATCAGTCATCCTAGCTGCTCAGATTCTAGTCCACACAGTCCAGTCAGCCCTTGATCCAGACCCTAGATTCATTACTTGACTCTGATCTGGCCTACTCCCATGCCATTTCTCCTTGCCTTGCTCCCCCAGGACCCAGGTTCCCTGCCAAATGCTGCCAACAATTTAACAATAACATCAGCTTGGTCAATTTTAGAACTCTATGCTCTAGCCTGGAGCAAAGCATCATAAAAGTGTTTTTGATCATTATAATACAGAAAATGATCCATGTAACACAAGTGCATTTGGATACCTAAGTTACTTGTACTGTAGTAGGGCCTAATGATGAACTCACCTAAAAGAGAAGTAGTCTTAAGTTTCTTGATCCAAATCCTCACAATCTCAGAATAGAATTAAATCTGATACTTGAACTCACTGTGGCACTCACAGAACCCTATACTTTTCAGGGTAGAAATTACAATTGGCAAACCAACCACTTCCTTTGAAAAACTACTGTTTCATTGCACAATCATAAATGACCAACCAAACTTCCTTATTATTAAAGAGGAGGGAGTCCCATTTCAACACTAAATCTACTCAAAATTCTAAGTAACCCTCCTCTTCTCAATTCCAAGCATTTTCCAATTTACCATCCACAACTCAATTTACACTAAAAAACAGCTCCATTATGGTGAAATTGTCAAATCTAAGGAGAACTCTCCGAAAACACCAAACAATGAAATATTTCTTACACAGAAGTTGTGAACCAGAAGCTTATATTATCTCCATCTGCTTAAGTATAAATATTATGACCAAGATGTGAAACTAGCGAAGAAGAGCAGAAAACACAGCACAGAAGAACAGAGAAAAGAGCTTTATAAACACTAATAAAACCGGCCATGCACTGTTAGAGCTTCAGGAAAGCTTTACACAAGTGACAAAAAGAAATCAAAGTCACCTCAGAGCAAGATTTTGCTTGCTTAGAAACCAGGTTTCCATTATTCTCAGAAGACTTTCGCTTCACAGCTCCAATTCTTGTAGAATTACCTAAAACATTCAAAAATTGGTAAGTTGGCCTCCTTGTTTCTCTTAATGTGAGAGGGGGAAGGGGGAAGGAGAAGAAAAAAGTATTTTAATCAAACAGTATAACTTACCACATGTCACAAACTTATCATGTATAACTTCAACATGAATCAGTGATGGATCCACAATTTTCAGTGCCGGAATCTTAAAAATAAATAAAACACAAATACTGGAAAAATAAAAAGTGCTTGGGAACTTACAGAAAAGTAGCTCTATTAACATAACAATAGGGCTTACTTGTAACAAATAATTTATTTTTAAAACAATTGTGGTTATTTATATCACTACTCTAAAATTTTAGTATAAAATAGTAAAGGTGTTTAGCTTCTATGGATATCCTTTTTTATAATTATCTTTCCCTCTTGAGTTAGCTTACATGCATTATCATCATCTTTACCTCTTCACAGTTGACTTGAAGAGTTTTTGATGCCGGGTTTCCATTTACAATGGTTGCTGAAAACCATTGTGTAGATGGGTCCAAGCTATAAATTTTTACTTCTGAGCCAACTAAGTTTTTGTCACCTTAAAAAAAAAAAAGTATTCTTAGAAAAATTTACATTATCTCCCAATAGCACCATTATCCAGGACAATCTTTTCCAAAGTTTTAAAACATACATAAGAAGACAGACATTTCAGCAAAGCTAAGAGAAAATTAAAAATTTTTATTTTAAAGCTCCATTTTCCTATCAATTTATCTCAAGGGGGGGCAATACATTTATTTACTCTAGCATGTTGTATCAAACCTAGTAGTATCAGACACTTCATGAGACCTAACTTATTGTCCTGTGTAGAGTTTTAGAGGAAGCAAATTCAGGAACACTGAAAGAACTGCTAGGTCAGATAAAACACTTATGATGGTTAAAACTACCAAGCAATTCAATAATAGTAAACGAGAAGGTCAGGATTATCAAATTAACGCCTTATCAATTTTATACAGTTGAACTTTTAAAATATCTACTTTACTTTTATAGTTTCATATAATTCCTGAACTTTCCAAACTTCAGAGGCCTTAGAATATATTAATAAAGTCTTTCAGTCATCTAGTTGCATGGGGAAAGCGGGAAAGGAATTTCTTAAAAAATTAGAAATTTCAATGAGAAAATGAGTGAGAAGGGCTAAAACTTAAGCTTTTTACAAGCTAATCATTGGTCAACTCAGAAGTCACTAATATATAATTCATATACCTTGTAAAAGATGACTTTCATCCAAATGTTTCACAATCAAAGCTTGAAACTCTTTACTGACGTTCTGATTATCCGAAAGGGAAAGTCGAAGATTGTTTACATCCTGAAAAATAAAAAAATATTAAATCTTAAAGGAATAAATAAGAAGAACTGTTCAAATTCCAGTGGATGTTTCAATCAGTTTAATCAGAAGGGTTAAAGTAGCGTCCACTGGCCATTCGATGGTAACAGACCATTGCAACACCAATGAACTGGACAGGTCAAAAAGTAAGAAACCATCAAATGATCACAGTTTGGGAGACTGAAATGAAGCCACTCCAAGCTAAGGGTATGGGAAATACTAAGAGTGGCTCAGAGCATAATTTAAACACGACATAACTATGGCTATGGGAAGCATAGCAAGCAAACTAGCTCTCAATCCAAATCTAAAACAATGTATTCAAAACTGGGATTTGGGAAATGGCAGGTCCAAACTCAAGAGGTGAAAGACATATACAAACATACAGATGAGACATGCAAGAGACAGATCCATATTGTCAACCCATTGGAGTTGTTTTTACCAAACAAATTACCTCACAAAGATTTATTTAACCTAAATAATATTCCAAATGCATTCTTCTTTACAAAAAGATGAGAGAGGGACCAAACAGAAAATATGAATGAATAGCCTAAGGCTTCAGTAAGCCAGTTTCTGAACACTCAGTTCTTGGCAGCAGCTCCATTCTTGGCACTAGTCCATTGTCTTCTGGCTTTGTGTGCACATCCAGTTATGATAAATGTATACAGAAACTGTCAATACGAACAACCTGCCAAACCCAGTCTCTAGCAGGGCAAAGAAATAACAGTGCTAAACACAGTAATCCTTCCAATAACAGGCTCACGCTTTCCTGCCATTGTGAAATGGATAAATAGCAGCCAAGAATGTTTCATCCATTTTTCCCATTGTGAAGGACAACTAGTCTTTTAGAGAGGGAATGTGCTGGAGAAATACATTTCTTTAGCCAAGTAACCTTAAACCTAAACTAGGGTCTTCATAAGAACGCAACATTAATTACCAGAGTGGCTCACGTGGGGTTGTTTTGGGTTTTCTCGGGCATTTATTGCCAGTGCAATTTCAAAAAATTTAAGAATGTTCTCTAACTCCTACTACAAAATGAAACAGCACATTAATGGAGAAAGCCACAAAGAGCTCCTCAATTAAGAAAAATTCTAGTCTGCCTGGGAGAGTTTTAGGGTCCATCAAAAGTGCCAGATATTTGACCTGGACACCTTGTCTTGTTTTTTTTTTTTTTTTAACCAGTGGATAACTGAGCCAAATCCAACCCCAAAGGCAGACTTTGGGTTTCAATCCCAATTTCTGCATATGCCAAATGATATTTAGAGTAAACACCCTACTGGGGTAATTATATCCCCCACTCTCCCCAGGCTTTCACAGAGGCCTGATCTGATCATCCATATCTCTAAGACAAGGCCCTGAAACACTAACACTCTGACCACTGCTATCAGCATCCGTAAAAGTCAGAGCACACATCGCAATCCCCCTCAATTATTATTATTACATCAATAACACAGCAGGCTTCACCACACTAATATCCCACAGTACATCAATTGTATGTCAAACAGACATCTCCCTGAGAACAATCACTTATTGATCTAGATTTTTCTTTTTCATTCTAAGAAATTAAGAGTTCTACCTTAACTGAAAAGCTTAGACACAGGAAATATGTAAATCCAGAAAATAACGGCTTAGAAGTAAAAACCATTTTATCTCAGTAAAGCAAGATATCCACATCTCCCTGCATGTTCCTTGGTCCTTAAGGTAAGAAAAAACCTACCTTAAGGTATACCTTTTAAGGTAGGCAAACATCAAGATGCCTGCCTAACATACAAAGGGAATCTGCATTTGAAATTAAGCAAAAGCATCCTCCTCTATTCCGTTTACTTACACATTATAAAACAAGGTTCAGCTTTAGAACCTGCTTTCACTCACTTCCAGGATATGAAAGTAAAAGTGAGACTTTGCAATAGAGAGAAAGTCAGTGCTTTCGATTTTCCAAAATAGTCCCAGCATTGGCAATGACCATTGACATAAACTGCCTTTTAGCAAACAGGTTTAATTGTTCTACATGGCACAGAAATAAGTTAGGTCAGTCTCTGAAGTCACAAAATTGAAGTAGGTAAAGGGGATTATTAAGCTTCATAAATGACATCTAAAAGATGACTGTTATTAGAAGGCCAACATTTTCTCAGGGTAGTGATCTGTGAAAATAAATTCATCTGTATGTTCTTTCCCTCCCTCCCTCTCAATATTTTCATAATAGAGAGGGGGAAAAAACCACAAATGAGCAAGCAAGACCCAGGAGGTCAAACGTTGTAAAGAAGAAGGTAGGAGTTATGCAAGCTAATTAGAAAGAGTAATATATAGATATCGACATAGACATAGACACAGATATTGTTGTTAGGGGCTGTCGAGTCAATTCCCACTCATAGCGACCCTACAGGACAGGGTAGAACTGCCCCATGGGGTTTCCTAGGCTGTAATCTCTATGGAAGCAGATCACCACATCTTTCTCCTGCAATGCCACTGGTGAATTCAAACTGCCAACCTTTCAGTTAGCAGCCAAGTGCTTAACCATTGTGCCACCAGGGCTCCTTTCAGATACAGCGATAGAGATACAGTGTAGATACTGATATACTGTATTCTTACGCAAATAGCATGCACCTTATACATTTGTTTGCCAACCGCGTCTTCCCCTTGCGTGGTATTTCCATAAGCAGCGGCACTGTGAAAATATCTCACAGGCAGAGGGAGAGGTTGGCAAACAAATGTAGAAGGCAAAAGTATTGGCACAGTGGTGCTTATGAAAATACCTTGTGGGGGAAGGCACAGTTGGCAAACAAATGTAGAAGGCTTGTGTTTTCTGCATAAAAATATGGTATAGAGGTAGAGATATAGGTATAGATATAGACAGATAAATAGATAGGTTCTTTGTTTTACCTGTATAGGCTTTAAAACGTCTTTAGAAAGAAACACTCTTTGTTGATCTCCTAGAAAGCGAACAGAAGTTATGGACCCCAAACCAGCTTTGTCCAACAGAGATTTATACATCTGAAACAAACAAAAGAAAGTGTTTTTGGCATCATAACTGATGTCAGCATGATTCTGAAAATAGGGACTGGCAATTTTTCACTCACACAGAGAAAAAAGATAAGTCCATTAAGTTTTTTGTTTACTGCAAGAATCTCAATAATTATCTATGCAACCATAAAAAGATTACACAATTTCTATTCAAACAAAATAATTTCAACTAGAATAAAACTGTAATACTTACTGACAAATAGTTAATTGAAAATAAGTCTTAAAATTTCTACTAGAGGGGAAAAAATCATAAATTCAGTCTTCGAAATGAAAGGACTTCAGTGATCATCTCTAGCCCTTTCATTTCACCAAAAAGGAAATCAAAATTCAGATTTATCAAAGGATTCATCCAAAGTCAGAGAATAATTTAGATCAAACGTTGGAAACACACTGCCACACAAATGATAATTATGTGGTCTGTGACTGTTGGGTGTTACCGAAATTATATAAACGGGAGTAAATAGACAAGAAAAATAAAAATAAGGTAATATTAACATTTAGATGCTTGCTTGCTACTATACCCTCATCATCTAACTCAGGTGTTGGCAAATCTTTTTGTAAAGGGCTAGATGGTAAATATTTTAGACTTTGCAGGCCATACAGTCTATCACAACTAGTCAACTCTGCTGCCACAGCACAAATTCTACAGACAATATATAAACGAATGGGTGTAGCTGTGTTCCAATAAAACTTTACAAACCAGGTGGCCATAGGCTGTAGTTTGCCAATGCATGACCTAGAACATAGGATAAACAAATCTTTGAAAACTTATTCACTAACCTAACAACCTTTCTTTTTAAGTGAAAGAGAAGTGTAAAGTAATAATTAGTTATCACCCAAAGAGTAGAAAAAGATTGGTTAGTTTTAATCCAAAAATCATCTATTAACACAATAGTTGCAGAAAAGTAGGTTGATTAGGCTGGCCCTTCAGTATTCTCTTGAGAAACTATAATATTTAACCTCTCTAAGAAGTTGCTCAAATCCTTATCTCCAACTGCCTTCCTGAGAACTCTCAAACTCAACAGGCGAGATACTGAACTTTAGTCTTAATTCCCCCATGATGTCTTATTTCTATGACTGAAAACATCACTGTTCCTACCCCATCCAACTAAAACACTAACAATTATCTTTGATTTTCCTCTAACTGGTCCACCTCCCCAAATCTAAACTTCATCAAGTCATTCATTCAAGATATCATCGCACACTGGAATGTTCCTATTTGTCAAACACTGCACTAGAAATGAAAAGATTACAACCCTTGTCCTCAAGTTCAGCCTAATAAGGGACATGACATAAAATTATGATACAATGTAAGAGGCAGTGACAGGAAATATATTAAGTATTCTGAGGACATACAGAAGGGCACCCATCTCTGAGGAAGGAGAGGAGTGGGGTGAGAAATTCTCAACCAAAGAAAGGAGAAGGAAGACAAGGAAGGGTATCAGAGGCAGGGAGGGCTAAAACACAAAGGTACACAGCTTAAAACCTGCATGATGTTTGCTGGACTATAAGCAATGTGGTATGACAGGAGCTTAAAAAGCAAGATAAATTTAGTGCGGAACTTGTTCCTCAGCCCCTTCTTTTTTTTTTTCCTTCTTTCATCTTTCTTGACGCTGTTTTGAAGACCAGTTATTTTGTAAAACGTCTCTAATTTGGGTTTGTCTTGTTTCCCCGTGTTATGAGTTGTCCAGGGTATGCATTTATGTGGAGAACACTGTATGAGTGATGTGTTCTCAGTACATCCTATCAAGAGGCACACAATGGTGATGTTAACTTTGACCTGTTGATTAAGATGGTGACCACCAGGTTTCCCTGCTGTTAGTTACTATTTTTCCTTTTGTAATTAATAACCAATCTGTGGGAAGATAGAATGCACTTCTGACCATATATTTA
This sequence comes from Trichechus manatus latirostris, assembly GCF_000243295.1. Taxonomy (NCBI): domain Eukaryota; kingdom Metazoa; phylum Chordata; class Mammalia; order Sirenia; family Trichechidae; genus Trichechus; species Trichechus manatus. The sequence continues at coordinate 703,672 of NW_004444144.1, forward strand.
CTTGATAAAAAAGGTGCATATTGGAATGTTTCTTTTAATCAAAGGCTTGAATATTTAAGAAATATGAATAGCTTAAACTCTGTGTAAGAACTCTGAAAAAGTTAGGGAAAAAATCTAATGAAACACAAGAAGAAAAACATAAATAGATGAGGCTATGGAGGTGAACCGTCATGATGATGAAGAACCGCACATTAGAGAGAGAAGGATGGCAATCGCGTACTGACAGCAAGATGGGAAAGCAAACAGGAAACGTGCAAATCGCTGAGAACCTTGAGAATTTTGATCCTCTTCTCATACCTCCCACTCTATCTGGTTCAAACATGCCTTTCGTAGCTACAAAAAAATGCTGAAATAAACATTTGTTGAATGAATGAAAAAAAAGGCAAGATAAAGCAGTTGGTGAGAGATAAGGCTGGAGAAATAGGCAGATGTCAAATGATAGGGAATCAACTTCCCAAATTATTCTGTGCTCTGGGCTGTGCTCTGAGCTGTGCTCTGGGCTATGCTCTGGGCTGTGCTCTGTTCTGTGCTCTGGGCTGTGCTCTGCTCTGGGCTGTGCTCTGCTCTGGGCTGTGCTCTGGGCTGTGCTCTGGGCTGTGCTCTGCGCTGTGCTCTGCTCTGGGCTGTGCTCTGTTCTGTACTCTGGGCTGTGCTCTGCTCTGGGCTGTGCTCTGTTCTGTGCTCTGCGCTGTGCTCTGTTCTGTGTTCTGCGCTGTGCTCTGCTCTGGGCTGTGTCCTGCGCTGTGTTCTGCTCTGTGCTTTGTGCTGTATTTTGTACTGTCCCGTGCTGTGTTCTGCTCTGTGCTCTGCGCTGTATTCTACAAGCTGTGGGAAGCCCTGGAATGAGGGGTTTTAAGTGATGTCATTCTGGCAGACAGGCAGGGACCAAGACCAGAGAAATGTAAGGAGATTTACTATAAGGCTTTTGGAGAATAGAGGCAAGCGATGATAGCCTGAATAAACAGTGGTGGTGGCACCAAAAAAAGCGTACAGAAGAACCAAAAATACTTAGGAAATAGCAATCAGTAAGACTTTGTGAAACACAGGTTAAGAACAGTGATCAACAGGGAAAGCGTGACACCACCAACTGAGACGAGAATACAGGATGACATACCAGTCCAAGTATTTCTTGAGGGGAAGGGGAAGGACACGAGGAGGTCAGTTTTAAGCACACTGAGTTTGAGATGCCTATGAGACATGCTGGAAAATTGGATATGGAAATCAGTACAGGGCAGAGGCCGGAGCTGTAGGGGTACATTCTGGGAATCACTGGCATACAGATCTAAGTACACAGATACATGGCTTCCCAAAAATTTATGCAAAAAAATTGCACGTATGTGCATTTTTCTGAACAGCTAAAAAAAAATAATAATAAAGAGCAAAATACAATTTTAACCACAACCATACTTCACTCAAAAACCTCACCCATGGGCAAAATCCTAACTTTGCTTGCACAGCATGTAAGGCCTCTCACAATCTGGCCAGCCTTTCAGTCATCCTCCTGGCCTTTCCAGCTACCCCAATCTGACCCTCCCTCCTTCAAGCTCCAGCCCAAGACCTCTCCAGACACAATGATCGCTCTTCTCTTCTAACTGTGCCAGACTTAAAATGTGGAGACAGCATAATCATATACTGACTTATAGTATCTTTAAAGCCAAAGACTATTACGAGCCATAGGGAACCTTAGAAATCATGAGGCCGAGACTAGAAACCTCACAGGGGCCAGGCAGCAGGTACCACTCAGCTCCAGCACACCGCTGTGATAAGGAACTGCCACAAGGCCCCAGTGTTGCCATATCTTGCAGTTTTTTCAAGAGAAACTGGAAATCCAAATTTTTAGGTGTACTCTTCACATCTGTAGAAGTTGGCAGCTCATTCAAAATTTCTTAAAACGTTGTTTTAAGGTCAAACTTTAAAACAGATCTGTACGTTTGCATGTGACTGTGATTTCTGACCTGTGACCACAACGTTCCCCACATTACCTCCATCCTTGTTTACAAGTGAAGAAACAAGACAAAGAAACAAGGGACTAGCTCAGAGTTGCAGAGCTCCTAGCAGGGCTGGCAGGCGATCCCAGGTGCTCCTCTGTCTGATGTGTCCACATGGTCACTTGTCTGGTACTACTGTTTCCCAGGGGCTGGACATAGGCATTACATATATATTTCCTTGTTTTCCCCATAATGGACGAAATGCCCTTTTCTCATGACTTCAATAAGCCTTAAAAAGGAGTTTACTCACTATTGCAGGCCACTGAACAACTTGTTCAGAAATTTCAGGAGACTTTCGTTCAGCCAAAACCAAGTTATGCTCTACTAAAAATGCTTTCCTTAGAAGGCTGTAGACTTCTATCCATCTTCTCTTTCTCCAAGATTCCCCATCAAACTCCACACACACCTAGACAAATAAACAGAATGGAAAAAAGGCAGAGTTGATTAACAAAAATAAACATTAAAAATGCCCAAGTTGAATTATACCCTTATTATTCTGCATGAATCTTTTTTCTGAATATTCTGTCCCCCTTGCTACTCCCTTCCCTTCACAACCCACTACAAATATAACCTGACATAGACCAAGCTTTGGCTCCCAAACCACTTTGGGAAGCAGAAGTCAAGGGCTCTTGGGGCCAGTCTCTGCCCCCATAGTCACCTCTAGGAAGCCCACAAACCAAACTCGAAAGATTTTTCACATATTTAATTAGACATCTGAGCTTTGAGAGTTGGAAGACACAGATATGAAACCCAAAAGCAGTACTTATCACACTGCACCGTAATTCTTTGTAGACTGTCTGTGGATTTCAGATGACCCCATCCCTACCACCTGCTTTTGAATTTCTTTGGTATTAGGAATTAGGGCTTAGCACAAGGCCTGATATAGGGCACATCCTCAATGTCCCTTCGAGGTGAATGAGCTGGGAAATTTACCTCAGTTTGGAGTCTAAGACTACGGTGCTGTTTATTAAATGCAGAAACAAGTAGTTGATAACTGACCCCAGAGTTTTCCAGAACTACCCCTAGCTTCTTACATGAAAGTCAAGCTACCTTTGAAACATAATTTTTTAAAGTAATTGTTAAGTTTTCTGCTTTTGATCTACAAAATATCTTTTAATCCTAGGGTTACAACTCTTACAACCTAGTATAAATATTTTTTTTTCTAGTATAAATATTTTAAGACATAAAAAATTCAGTGTAAGAAGTCCAAAAGAGTCTTTACCAGTGACCCCGAAGTAGGAATTGTTCACAAAATCTCAAAGGTCAGATACTTATACCAAATCACCCTAGCTTCCTTAACCCAATATGCTACCACTTAATTTATTTTAAATCTTCTTTAAAGGTTTCTTATTTTAACGGTATGTTCTATGTAAAAATCACTATTTTTATTTGATGTAAAATCTCTTCTTACTAAACAGGTCTCTCATTTCTGGATTTGAAGAATTAATAAATCTATCAACAGTGTTAATAGTTTTACAGACGTCAATCGCATCTCCCTTTTCAACCCTTCATTTACTAACTTCTGTTCATCTGTCGGAACCCAGCTCAAAAATTCTTTCCCCACCATGGTCTCGGGGAACATCTAGCTCAATTGGCATGACACAGCTTATAAAGACAATGCTCTACATTCTACTTTGGTGAGTAGTGTCTGG
>NW_004444144.1:707877-728907 GCF_000243295.1 Trichechus manatus latirostris
AAAAAAGGTTGAGAATTTAGAGAGTTAATATGTTGTGGGGTTGTTAACCAATGTCATAAAACAACATGTGTACTACTGTTTCATGAGAAACTATTTGTACTGTAAGCCTTCATCTGAAGTACAATAAAATATGAAAAAAAAAATATGTGTACTAACTTTAATGAGAAGCAAGTTTGTTCTGTAAACCTTCATCTAAAGTCCAAAATAAATTAATAAATCCTGGTTAAAAAAAAAAAAAATTATTTCCCCAAAGATGACTTCCCTTACCAAAGAGCCTCTCTCAAGGGAGGTCCCTTTGCTATTTGTACTCAAAATCCCATACTTTTCCTTCCTAGCACTTACCTACATTTTGAATTATATGTCTGTGGTTAACTGACTGACATATTTCAAACTCCAGTGGGTCAAATTTGTGCTTCCTTCTGTTTACCACTGTGTGTCACTGGTACAGAGACCCTAGGTAGTACTCACATATTCGATGAATGAATAAATTTCTCTCTGAATTAAACTCTTTCTTCTATTTCTCTCATCCACTTAGAAGTTCCCAGCTGATATACCACTAGCCCCATTCCCAAGCCTTCTCCAGTCTTATGACTACAGAATATCAGTCTAAAAGCAATGAAATTCAGGATCCAACCTACCCTCTCCCCCAACAACAAAGCATGTATCCCTAACTTTCCAGGCAAATTCCCCAAGAAGATATGTATCTTCTTGGGATGACAGGCTTTTAACCTTGTGATTATTACTAAATACTTTCCAAATCAGAATAAATGCAAATATGTGAACACTTACTATGTGGCAAGGCTCTGTATACTCTTCTCCTTGTGTGTATACATATTCTATCACGATAATCGCCCAACCAGTCCTTCACAGAGGTATTCAGACACTTTGCCCATCTTCCCTTCTTTTTCCACAGCCACGGAATCCAGGTCCTCTGGTATCTCCTAACTTGACTAAACTTTCTGCCCCAGATTCATATCAACCTCATACCCAACCTACCTTTGGGCCACAAAGTTTTCTCATCTGTCAGTAATGTGGTGTAAGAGAAATAAGCATGCATGAACTTCAGATTCTGAGAGATCTGGCTTTGAACCATAGCTACGTTGAAGCTTTTTTAGAATGATTTTCCTTGCATAAAATAAAATACATAGTACTACAAAGGAATCAATTTATATTGATATACAGGCATCTATGGACCCCAGGTTAACAACCCATGCTTGGGTCTCAGCTCTCTAAATCTTGTTTTGATGGCTCCAGAATGAAAGTAATAATACCTACACCTCACTGAATTCTTAGGCGGATTAAAGAAAGACAAGACAATACACATAAAGTATCTGGCAGGGAGACTAAGAAGTTTTAAGACCTTCATGGTAATTCAAATCTTATCAGGGTATCACTTGTTAAATTAGGAATGTGGGAAGGGAGGATTTTCAATAACTAATATTCAACTAAAAAAAAAAAGTGAAGGATTAAGATCTTAAGTGGTTTCCCAAAATTTAAACGACAACACAATTTTTACCACTATTTAAACTTAGATAGGTTCTCTCTTCATATCCCAATTTTTGAGTGATGGGAAAAAGGTTTAGCACTTTAAAAATAATTTAAGTTTATGGCTTGGGAGTATTAGGTTGCATTGGTCAAAGATTCATATTAACTTTAGTTTGGGGACAAAAAAGTCTTTTTTTTTTTTTAAATATAAATGAAACCCAACAGGTTGGGAACTTTCTTTGACATTCTTTCAAAAGTTTCCTGTCAAGACCATGTATGTCTTTCATTTGTGCCTTGAGGTCGGAGGTTCTATATATAAAGATATAGAAGCCTGCATGTGAAAAGCCTCTTCTGCAGACATTTCTATAAAAAGACATACAGGTACACCTTCAATTTCAGGAGGACTAAAATGACTTGACCAGGATCATACGAACTGATAGAAGTAACCAACTCCCATTTCAAATTGTTTTCTTTCTGCCATGCTCCCTTGGCCCACTTATGCTTTCTGACTCCAAATGCCAAAGAGGACAATAAACTATAATTCACTGCCTATAATTTCCAAATCTGCCATTCTTTTAGTAGGACATTTTATAAATGTGTACCTCATTAGCCTATCAAATATCTTGAGCAGACATATCAAATATTTCAAACTAATTTTTTCCCAACAGAAAATCTCTTTAAGGTATATAAGAATTAATATTATATCTAGCCCCCAAACCTCCCACTGTTTGCATACACTAATCTCACTTGAGTATATGACTATGAAAACCATCAGAAAGAAGCAAACAGAATGTTTCCAAGTTTAAAAGTAGGCACATACAGAATGTCATGGATTTCGGTCAAGAAGTTTTTCATTACATATCTACTTTATGCTCAAAAGTAGTTGCAGAATACCACTTATTTCAGTACTCCACAAATAAAGAAATGAATCCCTTATGCTTCTATTTATATCTTCTTACACCTAAGTAATATCCTTGTCTAAAATCCAAGAGTCTAGCATTCAGTTATAAATGGTAACCAGTTTTTAGTACACTGTGCTAGGAGTTTCTCATTTGACTGGCAGCAGAATCCACCAGTGTTCAAATTCCAATTGTATATAATGACGAAAGGCTAAGCATTGGTCAATGCACTCAGTTGTAAAAAATGGCTCTATTTATTTGTGAAAGACATCCTGAGAACTAAGAGGGGGTAGAAGACTCAATGAAATAAGGCAGGTTCAAAGGAAGGGAAGACCTAAATAGACAAGTGGGAAGGAAGGCATTCCCAGCATGCGTAATTTACTTGAAGACAGCCAGTTAGGAAACAACTTGCCTCACAGACTCAAGTAGAAAGAGTAGGATAAAAATAAGGTTAAAGAGGTCCATATAACCACACCTAATTAAGATCTGTGTAATTCCAGATGAAAAGAATGCCATCGCCCCATCAGTAAATTATTCCTAAGCTGCTTTTCCATGTAGAGGTAACTTTATGATTCCTTCCTTGATTCATTCAAATATTTGAGCATAAGCTACAGGCCAAGCACTGTTCTAGGCGACGGGGATATAGAGGCCAGCAAAACAATATCCTGAACCTCACTGATGGTTCAGTGGGAGAACTCTTGCCCTCCATGTGGGAGACCGGGATTCATCTCTGGCCAATGTACCTCAAGCGCAGCCACCACCCATCTGTCAGTGGAGGCTTACGTGTTGCTAGGACGCTAAACAGGTTTCAGCAGAGCTTCCGACTAAGACAGACTAGAAAGGCCTGGTGATCTACTTCTAAAAATCTACCAGTGGAAATCCTATGGATCACAACAGTCCGACCTGCTAGTGATCATGGGGCTGGCACAGGACCAGACAGCGTTTTGTTCCATTCTACATGGGAGCTACCTGGACAGCAGCTAACAGCAACAAAAACAACCTCATTCTACCTGAATATTAAAGCCTAGTGTTTTAGAAAGTCTGGAGGCATATTTTAAAGAAGGTATTTAACTTAGTTAAACCTCTATTTCTGATACTAAAAAATGGAGGCTACTATCTAGGATATTTGTGAGGATTAAATGAAGTACTTGCCACATAGTAAGCACTTAATCGTTATTATCTACTGTTACGATGCCTTAAGTTTAGCCTCTTCGTAATTAACTACGAGACACATTGTCTTCTTATCATCTAAGTAAGTGACTTTGTTACAAAATCTCTCTTTAGGTGAAACAGACTTACCAAGCCTTGGCCTGATTAATATCACTTCGGCTAACCAAGCAAGAGAGAGCAGAGGTGGTTCAGTGGTAGAATTCTTGCCTCCCACGAGGAAGACTCAGGTTCGATTCTTGGTCAACGCACCTTACGTATAGCCACCACCCATCTGTCAGTGGAGGCTTGCATATCACTATGATGCTGAGCAGGTTTCAGTAGAGCATCCAGACTAAAACAGCCTAGGAAGAAAGGCCTGGCAATCTACTTCCCAAAAATGAGCCAGTGAAAACCTTATAGATTACAACAGTCTGACTGCATTGTGCATAAGATTGCCATAAGTCATCGGCCAACTGTAACTGCAGCTAACAACAACTAAGCAAGCCAGTCTAGACAAAGTTGTACTTGTACTAGTACTAGAACAGGTGCATACTACCCGAATTTTATTTATTCATATTCAACTCAGCACCCAATCTCACCTCCCAAAAAAACCCCATGCTCAAAAACCCAGGTGTAAGCATGGTATTAGCTACCAGGGCTTCAAACAGGTTCTTTCTGGTTCAAACCCCTGCTCCCTAACCAGCAGCATTAGCATCGCCTGGGAATTTGTTAGAAGTGCAAATTCTCAGCAGGAGTTCGAACCAGAACAAACTTCTTTGAAGTTCTTTTGGTTACTTAGTTCCTGCCTGCATCTCACCAAGCACAATTGGATTCTAGTGTTTTAAATCTTATTTCCTTAAACTTAAGTCAATTACTTCATCTGTTACTCAACTGAGGAATGTAGCAATAAATCATGATTAGGTAAAAGAAATCAATAGACCTGCACCTTTCATGAGGGCTGAGTTGTGAAGTCTGCAGGTAAGGCAAAATCAAATCAAATACAAACTTGCTTTTGAATCGAAATCCCCATTATCTCCAGGTTAGGAAGCTTAGTGCAGTGGAAAAGACACACAGCCAAACCTGGATTCAAAATCCACCTCCATCACTTTGTAGCTAATTATGCAACTCTGAACAAGACTCCTTTTCCTAAATTTATTTTCTCATTCTGAAAATAACACCACCAACTCAAAACTTAGGGGAAAGGGGGAAGAACATGACAATTAAAAAGAATACATACAAAGGACCTCCTGCCTAACTCAACAGGTCCTCAATCATTGCCAGGGAAGGGAACACCTAGCCTCTCATCATCTGCCAAAGAACCAAAGACTGGAAAGTTTAAATCAAATCTTGTTTCCATTCAAATCAGATTAAAAAAAAAAAAATGCACTGGAGCAACTTTCACTTGGCAGGTAAAACAAACCACAACAACTATGATCGAAATCTAGTACACAAAGCCCATTTTATGTAGAAAGGTTATTAGCCTAAAGCAAAGAGGTTGGTCATCCTTACACCATACCACATTCTCTCTATAAACATCCAAGTTTGATCTGCTACAAGAATAAGTGGTAGGTAAAAAGGAGAAAAACCAAACCTCACAGTGTATTCCTGAAGTCCTTTTATGGCACATTCCTTGAGCATAAAGAATAATGGTTAAGAGGGTGTCCTCTGGAGTCAAGCCTTACTAGGCGTTAGTATATAGGCTACACTGATTCCTAGAACTGTGACCTTGGGCAGGATACTTGATCTCCTCAGCCTCAGTACTTTCACGTGTAAAATGCAGCCAATACTCTCGAAGAACTGCTGTAAGGATTAAACAAGGTCATAGCTATGAAGCGCTCAGCATGATGCTTAAGTGTTCAATTGTCACAACTCCATTTAATATGAAGACAAGGCACACTGTATAAGTTCAAAACCACACATCCCTACTTCCACAAGACTTTGCTGACTAATACTGGTTTGGGCATGCACTGTCACCCGTAAGTGTTAAAACGAACAGTGTTTCAGAAATCAACGCATATTCAACTGCTAATACTAAAACTTGCTTCCTTTATTTGAGCATGGTTTTCAAGAAAAAGCAATGGTGATGACCAACTGAAACTACTGAACACAACACCTCCATTAGCCAGGGTGCAAATGTCTTCTGACAAGCTGACTTCAAGTTATCACCACTTAAGACTCTTTGTTAGGGATTTTTTTCCTGTTATTTTTGCACAAAGGAGTCTTTGTTGGTACAAATGGCTTCCTTACTGGTTGTTCCTAGACAATTTTTTCATACCAATACTTCCACTAGAGAGAACAATCAGAATTCGTCTTTCTTTGGAAAACTGCAAAAGGTTCAGAGTGTCATTCAGATTAAAAATCACTTGCTGCACTTATTCCCATTTCCTTCCCTCCCCCAAACACCCAAGTGCAATATTTCTAAGACATTCCTCCAACACACCATATATGGGGCAGCTCCACCCCATCTTTCCATATATGGTTATATCCCACACCCACCTACAAGCACATCACTTGCAACCCGGAACCCACTCCAGCCCTGACCCACCATATACGGACAAATACCCACCTTAATATGCCAAACAGAACTAAGCTCCTCCCTCTACACTCACACTTCATTTCTAACAAGTCTGTAGGTTTAAAAAGTTGAGAAATGAAATTAAGAGGAACAAATAATAAAAAACTAACGGAAAGCACTTTCAAGACATTAGCTCTAAATTATTAATAGGATTCCAAATGTCATCCACTTGCCCGACTTAATAGTACCAACAGCACCCTGCTTTGGAAAAATAATCAGACAGTCCTAGTGAGGCACTGCGTTGGCAATAACAAAGCATGTCTGAACAACCCCAAACCCATTATTTACCACGGCAGCAAAGAACTCTAGGCAAAACACATCTCGGCTCCACACAACCATTTCAAAGACCTTCAAGGTCTAGCATTCTGCACCCTCAGATCAATGCCAAGTTTCTAGTCGCGGTTTTCAGAAAAGGGGGGTGGGGGCTGATTGTCGGTTACCAAGGTAACTACAAAACGTCCGACTGCCTAGGCCAAGCAGCCCGTTTTACCTTCAGATCCTTCTTGGTAACGTCCATGTGGGAGACGGCTCGAATGGTCCCGGAGAGCCAGGGCCACTCAGCGACGCGCTCCACGTCCCAGCTGTCGTGGCTGCCGTCGCTGCCGTCGGCTGCAGACAGACTGAGGAATCGCTTCCCCACCAATACTGGCCAACTTTCTCCGAGCGTGAGCACCATGGTTTCCACGCCTGCAGGAAAGGCTCCTCCCTGCAAAAACAAAATGAGGTGGGGGCAGTCGGTGGGAGGGGGGCCAGGAAGAGGGCGGGGTGCGTGGGTGGAGGGAGGGAGGGGTCCTGACTCTGCTCTGGGCACGCAACCACAGGCGGAGGCCGGGTGCGAGCGAGAACCCCGCACCCGATCCCTCCACCCGCGCCATCCCCGCCCCCCGGCTTCCTCCGCCACCGCAAACACCGGCCGAGCACCGCGTGACCCGCGTTCTCCCAAGTTTCCCTTTTCCGAAACCTTAAACCTAAACGCAGAGGGAGTAAGGGGAGAATTATTTGCGGCGTAAGTGAATTTTAGAGTGTTCGCCCCTCACCCCAATAAAGAAAAGGCCCCCCCATGCAAAAGACCCGTCCCCGGCCGCCAAGTCCCCGCCCCGGGAGGCCCCCGCGGAGGTTGGGGGGGGGTGGGAATCGAGTCACGGTCCTGCACTTGCCCTGATGGCCCTCCCCGCCCCCCCTTTCCCTTCCCATCCCAGTCGTCAATCTCCTGACCTCCGTCGCCCTGGCCTCTGCCGTGGAGCTGGGGCAGCGAGGCCACGGATTCGGCCACCTTCACCTTTCTTCCTCCTCGCCCAGCTGAGGCCGCGGCACTCTTACCCCGCCTCCCGGCTCCCTGAGTCACCGGTGGCCGCAGCAGCTTCCAGCCGCCGAGCGACTCTAGCTCTGACTTGGTTCAAGAGCTCTCACAAGACACGCACAACCTCCCAGGCTCGCCCCCTTGGAGCCGCTTCCACTGCTCATTGGCTGAGTCAAAGGAGTTGGGCGAGGCTCGTGGGGAGATAACCCATCACTATTGGTCGGCTAGCTGAGGGCTGGGCTAGAGAAAAAAACAATTCCCTGGCTGTCCCCGCCCTTTCCCCCTCCTCCCTCTTCCGACTCCAGGGCGGACCCCCCCCTCCATTAAATTAAAGTACACAGAGAGTAAGCAAGAGATCCCTCCGCCACAGGGCCATTCTTTACATTTGTTGCCTCACGATGTGCAAAAAGTCCCGCGAAATCGGTTATCAACTCTGGGTCCCAGAGGAAAAATGCCATTGCGCACAGATAAAATTGAATGGCGAAACCTAGGGCTGTATGTGCCTATTGGATTGCTCTTCAAGTGCGTAGGCTGTCAAACGAAGATAGGCCTTCCACTCGGCGGAAGAATCTCATAGGAAAGGGGTGAGAGCGTGCAGAGACAGAGGGGGAGGGAAGGAAGGGAACGTGCGGTTTCAGGCGTACTCAGCTAGAGGGAGGAGCGACAGTGCTCTGTGGGCTTGTGCGCAGGCGCTTCGCGTGTTGTAGGAGCGAAGCAGAAGCTAGAGCTGGGGTTGCTGGGCGAAATGGCCGCGGGAGGCGCAGGCGCACGCACGTGGTGCTGCTCATGAAAGTCTAAAGTCCGCCATTTTGAAAAAAAAATGAAGAAAGGCATGGAGTGACTGGGAACTGACGTTCATTAAATCTAGAGGAAAAGAAACCGGTCAATACAATGTAGAATGGTTTTTTGTTTGTTTTTTTTTATGATGTGAAGATATTTTGAGACTTTGAAGAAATTGAAAAACTAGATGAGGGCAATAATGATGCAAGAGATATTAAAGGTGAAAAGGAGGTGACTTTGAAGAACAAGGAGAAGAGGTCATTGTGTGCTTTGGACCTGAAGTTTCTTGGTTGAATAATGAAGAAGAAATGGAATGAAGGAATTGAAGACCTCTTTATACAGGTATTCAGCTGGTAATTGACATGGAATCACATTTAATCCTCAAGATAACTAGTGAATTATTCATGTTCCCAATTTTACAAGTGTGGAAACAGAATCAGAAAAAGTTCAGAAACTTATTCCAGAGATTATGGATGCAAGTTAACACCAGATGTTGATTTTAAATATATATGTTCTGAATATGTAACATTAAATAAGTTTTTAAAGTTAAGAATAAACACTAGAAAAATTAAATTGGATTTATAATTTGAAAACCATTAAAGAGGGAGAAAATGGAACAAAGAAAATCAATCCAACACAACAAAAGGCAGGAATGAAAAGAAAAGAAAAGGCTGGAAGGAGGTATGGTAAATAGAAAAAAGTAAAATGAGAGGCGTAAGTCCAAACATCAGTATTTACAATAAATATAAATGGGTTAATTTTACTCATAAATTTAAAAGACACATTTCAGATGAAAAACAAAATAGACCTGTAAATTAAGGACAAGCAACACTCCTACAACACCACACGAAGGTTGGAAATACTGGAATAAAAGTTTTACTAATCAAATGGTAAAGGAAAGCAATATGGCAATGTTACTACAGTTGAAAGCAAAAAGCATCAAAAAAAAGATAAAAGGGTTTTATATTAATAAAAGATGACGTCCACAAAGATAATATAAACTCCTGTACTAGTATGATACAACATAGCTTAGCTTAACCTGAGATTAAACTGTCAGAATTATGAGAAAATCTTGACAAATTTGTAATGAGGGTAGAAGATTGAAATACATGTGTCCCAGAAACAGGCACCATATAGATTTTTTTAAAAGTGAGTATGGAGGACTTAGGTTACATAATTATTAATTTGAAAAGCAACTGCTAAGGGACAAGTTCTACCAAACGTCAAGGAACATATAATTCCTATGCTATTCATGGTTCCAGAAGTTAGAATAGATGGATAGATACCCAATGCATTTTATAAAACTAGCAAAACCATATTACCGCATCTGAACCAGCAGAGTACAAGAAAGAAAAGCTATAGTTTAATTATACTTATGAACATAGATGGAAAATCTTACATAAAATATATCAACAAATTTAATCTAGTATATTTTAAAAATAATCAGCATGATTAATTAGGGTTATCATATAAATACAAGGATAGTTAAAGATTAGAAAGTTACTATAATTCACTACTTAACATTTTAAAAGAGAAAAATCATGTTTATTTCCATATAGACTAAAAGAGCATGCATTCACATTCAACACCTGTTCATGATTTTAGAAGTATTTCTAAACAGCTTAGAAAACTAGAAATATTAAGAGCACCTGTTTACATTCAATACCCATTCATGACTTTTAAAATATTTGTAAACTTCCTAGAAACCAATGAATATATCTACCCTAGAAAATGCTAGAAAAGAGTCCCTCCTGGGTGGTGCAAATGGTTAATGCACATAGTTGCTAACAGAAAGGTTGGAGGTTCAAGTCCACCCAGGGGTGCTTCAGAAGAAAGATCAGGTGATCTACTGAAAAATAAGCCATTAAAAATCCTATGGAGCACGGTTCTACTCTGACACACATGGGGTGCCGTGAGTTGGAATCGACTCTATGAAAACTTGTTTTTCACCCTAGAAAAACACTCACACATATGAACTAGAAGAATCTACAAGGTCATTCATTTTAGCATTGTTTGTGGTTGTGACAATTTGGAAATAATCTAAATGTACTTCAACTGGGGAATAAATAAAGTGAATAAATGGAATCTGGTACATTATAATGGAATGCTATAGAGCATTTAGAAAGGAATGAGAGATATCTAGATGTACAAATAAGGACAGATCACCAAATTCATTTTGAATGAAAAAGAGTTGTATTTGATACTATGGGTAGTCCCTGACTTACAACAGAGTTCTGTTCTGACAACTCCATCGTAAGTCGATTCTGACTAAGTCGAATACTTCACTTTTTTTTTTTTTTTTTTTTAGTTTCCATTATTATTGCCTTTTATTATCAGTATCTTTTTTTGTCTTCAGGGGTTGGCATGAGAATGATAACATCAGCAAATTACATGCTGCAACACTGTATGCAGTACATATTACTAACGATAAGATGTACAGAAAAAAGTAAAGATTGTAAGTATGTTTCATATAACTCGAATATGTCATAAGTTGGGGACTACCTGTATTTAAACACACACACCGCAATACCATATATTTTATATAGTAAATATATGACATTTAATATATACTAATTATATTTAATGGCGCCCTTGTGGCACAGTGGTTAAGAGCTTGGCTGCTAACCAAAAGGTCAACAGTTTCAATCCACCAGCCGCTCCTTGGAAACCCTATGAGGCAGTTCTACTCTGTCCTATAGGGTCACTTTGAGTCAGAATCAACTCGACAGCAACGGGTTTTAAATTATAAGTAATATAGATTTATTTTATATATTAAATATACATTAATAATATAAAATGTGTATTAAAATTCATAATGATGGTTACTGGTATTAAGGAGTGCACACTAGAATTGAGGATATTAGTGAAAGGTGATTTAGCTTTATTTGTAGTTCTCTCATTTTTATAAGACGGATGAATTCATGTTTTACTTTTGAAATTTAAAGTTAATTTTAAAATCCTATTTATGCACCCTACTACTATAACAGATCGAGGGCAGTGGTGGTTCAGTGGTAGAATTCTCGCCTTCCATGTGGGAGACCCAAGTTTGATTCCTCGCCAGTGCACCTCAAGCACAGCCACCACTCATCTGTCAGTGGAGGCTTGTGTGTTGTTATGATGCTGAACAGGTTTCAGAGGAACTTCTAGTAATACAGTCTAGGAAGGAGGGACTGGAGGTCTGTTTCTGAAAATCAGCCAGTGAAAACCCTGTGGATCAGAATGGTCTGTTCCTGTTGTGCATGGGGTTGTCATGAGTTAGGGCCCCATGAGTTGCCATGAGGAGAAAAGGAGAAAATACACGTGATTATCTTAATAGAATTAGAAAAAGCATTTTATAAAGCTTCAACTCCTATTCATTAAAAAACTCTTAGCAAACTATGACTAGAAGAAAACTTCTATAACTTGGGAAAGGATATGTACCAGAAATATACTGAAACATGATACTTAATTGTAAAATTTTAGAATTTCCACAAATGTTAGGAGTAAGACAAGGATGTCCACTATTATTATTATCACTATTATTCAAATTGTAATGGAGGTTAATTGCTAATACAATAGAATAAGAAAAGTAATAAAATATAAACACTGGAAAGAAAACACACACACAATTTGTAGATAATTCAGGAGCATTAACCAAAAAAAATTATTAGAACTAACACAACAGTCAAAAGGTACCACGATATAAAATCAACAAACAAAAATGAAAAGAATTCCTATTCCTTAACAAGCATCAATTAGAATGTACAGTAGAAAAAAAAGGAAATCATTTATGATAATAAAAACTACAGACTACCTCATAATAAACACAAGAAATGACCAAAACCTATATATTAAAAAAAAGATAAGCCTTTATTGATGTGCATAAAAGAAGATTTGAAAAAATGCCATCTCCGTATATAGAATAACTTGATAAAGTAAAGATGTTAATTCTTTTCAAATTAAGCTATAATTTCAATGAATGAAATATTGACAGAAATATGGAAATAGTTAAGAGAATGTATAAATAAACCCACATATATATGAAAAATTATTGTATGATTAACACAACATTTCCAGTGACTATAATACATGCTTGTATTAACCGTATTTCCCAGCTTCTGTAACATGTTTGAAACATCATATTACAGGTTTCTTTCGAGTCTCTCTAAGTGTGGATGTTCCACTGAACACAAGCCTTCACTGCCAGACAAGTGGTGGCTGCGCTTGAGGTTAAACCAAGTAGTCCTCTCCACCCTTGTCTGCTATGCCTAGATAAGAAGCTCCCTCAGTTTCCCCTTTGGTAGACACCCCAATGCACAAGTTTCAAATATAGCTAACCAACAAAACACCTCCATGCTCTTACTTCTCCCTGTCACATTACCTCAAAAGTAATAGTAAGGGTGTTAGCCCACAGTCCTGCTCCTTCTCTGCCTTGTGACCACTCCCTGCGTTTTCTCCATGTGGCCCTGCCAGGCCAAGGACTGTGAGTATAATAAATCTTTAAATGTTTCCGGCTCCTTCTTTTGATTCTTGTTGAACCTACCATAACTTAAACATTACTATTATATTTAAACAATGCTGTTAAGTCTATTGGTTATCCATTCAGGGAAAAATAAATAACAGAGTCCTACATCAACATTTACAAAAAGAAGTTCCAGATGGATAAAAGAGCTAGATATAAAAAACAGTCTAGTAAAATATTTTAAGATTCTTCCCCTTTTTTCCCCTCTCCTCTTCCTGAGCAATTCAGTTTGAAAGCCATTAGGAGGGACAGAGCAAGTAGATTTCTACAGGGAGAGGCAGCTTAGCATGGAATATTTGAGCCCAACAGAGTAAAGAAAAAGTAGTCTGGCACAGGAAATCAGAGACCAGGGTGTTGAGAAGGGTGTCCACACAGAGGGGCAACCTATCATAGGGTCTCTAGAACCCAAGTGATTTGAGGAGAACATCCATGAATGGGGGCTGCCTAATGTGATATGTTGAAGCCCGAATGGGATAAGAAGATTGTTCACATGGGAGGAGAGTCTGGCACAGGGTATAAGAGCCTGAGAAGGGTGAGGAGAGTGTTTACACAGGAGGGTAGTCTGATGTGTTATGTCAGAACCTGAGGAAGGTGAGGAGGACATTCATGAAGGGACCAGCAAAGGACACTGAAAAGACCAAAAGAAATAGAAATAAGAGGAGAACTCAGGAGGGCGGGAAGAATTTCAACTGGGAGGACCATTTGGCAAAGTCAAAGGGTACACTGAGGTCAAGGCAAAAGGACTGAGCAGCAGGATATTGACACTATCAACAATTATATTTTAACCGAAATCACTTCTATTGGTTAGTAAAAATTATTAGCCAACCTGCTAGCATATACATTCCACTCAAAATCCTGCCACTAACTTGCTGAGTTAACTTTTACTTCAAGGGACATCAGAAGTGTCTCTTTAAGAAAGTTTGCTGTTGTTAGGTGCCCTTGGGTCAGTTCCAACTCATAGTAACCCTATATACAACAGAACAAAACACTACACGGTCCTGCACCATCCTCACAATCTTTGCTATGTTTGAGTCCATTATTGCAGCTGCTGTGTCGTTCCATCTCAGTGAAGGTCTTCCTCTTTTTCGCTGACCCTCTACTTTACCAAGCATGATGTCCTTCCTTCTCCAGGGACTGGTCCTTCCTGAGAACGTGTCCAAAATACCTCTAAGGAGCATTCTGGTATACTTCTTCCAAGACAGATTTGTTCCTTCTTCTGGCAGTCCATGGTATATTCAATATTCTTTACCAAAGCCATAATTCAAATGCATCTATTCTTCTTCAGTCTTCCTTATTCATTGTCCAGCTTTCACATGCATCTGAGGTGATCGAAATTACCATGGCTTGGTTCAGGCATACTTTAGTCCTCGAGGTGACATCTTTGCTTTCTGCCACTGTAAAGAGATTTTTTGCAGCAGATTTGCCCAATGCAAGATGTCATTTGATTTCTTGACTGCTTCTTCTATGGGCATTGAGAAAGTTAGCAGCTTTGGGCCTTGATTCCTCAACTGCAAAACAAGTGTTGTTGTTGTTGTTGGGTGCCATTGAGTGGATTCCAACTATTTCCTGCCTATATCTGCTTCCCTTAAATAGCACAAGAATAAATGGCATTTTGTGTGAAAATTTATATGTCTTAAACTGTTTGTGTTAAGGCAGTGCACTGGTGACTATAATGAAACAAGCACAGAGCATCACTGGTAAGCTCCTTGCCTCTGAATTTTTTTTACTTTTTTTTGGGGGGGGGGGCATTGAGGACTAATTTACATACAAGGAAATGCATAGATCTTATGTAAACAGTTTGATCCACTTTACAATGCGTATATCCATATAACCCAGACAGGGCCAGATTAAGGCATGTGAGGGCCCTAAACACTGATAATCTGTGGTGGCCCTGCCTCTGCTTACGCATTCAAATGGGATATATGAGTTACATATATATGTGTATAAATATTTGTGTGTGTTTGTGTCTTGGCTATCTGTGATGTAACTTCTTTTAAAATGTGACTATAATATTAGCAAGTAAATGCAAAAGTGGCATATTTCATTTTAGTGGACTGAGGTGAACTGGGATATAAAATTTTTAGTGGATGTGGAGTACTAAGATTTTTACTATATACCACATTTTCTACAAAAAGAATATTCTACATATTCTACAACAAAGAAAATGAGTCAATGAACTTAGTTGTTTCAGCGATCAATGCAAAATTCTGTTGATCTCTCACAAGAAAAAATAGACTTTCACCAATTTTGCTTTAAACAGCTAATACTTCAGTTTTGATGCTTCTTTCATAGTAAGTGCTATAATTATAAATGAACAAAAGAAAAGATGTCATAAAAGAAAATTTAATGATCAGAAAACAAATATTACAACAAATTAGTATATTTTACTTTTAGATAGATCTTTCATGACTAACATGTTATAATTAAAAACATTTCTTTCTGTTCTTGGCTCTTACAAATTCTTTAATGATTTTGTCACAATTAAGCTGCTGAACATTGCCTACTTCCATACATAATAAGGATAACGAATTGAGTCTTTCTTGAATCATTGTTGTACACTGAGGGTTTTTTGAGTCTCTTGAGGGATGAAGTTGTGCAGTTTGTGATCATTAAAGTTAGGAATATGCGTAAAGCAATTTCAACAATGGGAAATATGCATTGTATTTTGTCTTCCATTATGGAATCATATATGCCTATGTGACTAAAATTTGTTTTTCCTGAATCTGTAAACTTAGTTCTTATGTAAGAATGAAATTGTTGCACTTCTCCGTAAAGGTTTAAGTCATCAAGATAAGTCTGCACTAAATTCTTGGATGCCTTCATGCATTCTTCATCAGATATACCCACATCGTTTAAGAAGGAAAATACACTTGACAGAGCTTCATACACTTTGGGCCTTCTTTCATTCAAGATTCAAGTGTGTCAGTGATGGTGTAGTACGTGGTTACTCGAAATTGATCTCTGGCACTCAATATTTCTGGAGGACTCCTGTAATTTACTTGTTTCTTTCTAATGCTTCTGCAGTGTTGAACTGCTTAATAATCAGTATTTGGCAGTATTTGTTTTGTTGTGTTTTCAAAATCTTCTCTTAAAGTACATAAATACTCTGTTAATGACTGGTAGAGATCTGTGCATGTCTGTAAATTTACTTCTGAATCTTGGAGAGCTTGACTCGTCCGATGAAAATGCTGCAATATATTATTCCAAATAACTGACATAAATACATACTCTAGTGTTTGCATTTTGTTGGCAATGTTTTCAGCTTCTCTTTTGGTATCTCCTTTTTGTGTCTAGCCTTTAATAATATTTTCTAAGACATCTAGAATCAGAGGGTACAATTCCAGGATTGCATTCGTTGTTACAACATGCACCCATCAAAGAGTATTAGAAAGACATTTTCATGCTTGATCACTGCCTAAATATGTTTTAACATTGGCAAGTAGAGGCAGCAAAAAAATGTGTAGAGTAACTGAATAGTAGAAAAAAAAATCAACTGCTTCCAGACAACAATCTACTGTGCTACGTCCTACAAGATTAAGTGAATGTGCAGCACACAGTATGAAAATGGCATACTCAGTACTTTCTAAAATTTTCTGTTGCAGGACATTATAACATCCTGACATATTTGCAGCATTGTCCTAGGACTGGCCTCTGCACTTAGAAAAATCAGTTTTGCAATTTGATTTGCAATTTCTTCACTGGTATGACTTTGTAGGCTAGTAAATATGTTAAGTCACTCAACAGGTTTTCCATCTGTTGGAGATACTTAATAGTTAGCTGATCTGTATGAGAAAGATCAGGAGTGGAATCTACAGACAAACTGAAATAACGAGCTGTACTTATTTCACTGAAAATAGTTGATTGAACTTTATCACTTATTAAGTTTATTATTTCTTCACATGTTGTTTTAGACATATACGAAGGGTTACTCTTTCCTGTGTTAACATATTTTGAGAAGTGACCTGTTAAAAATGGATCAAACTGAACAACAAATTCAAGTATACCTAAAAAATTTCCATTCTGTGGGGACTCAAACACTTCATTTCTTCCTCAAAAAGGGAGTCCACATTCTGCGATTGTTATAACAACAGCAACAATGCAAAATCGCTTTCCAATACTGATATTCTTCATTAATTTGTGTTTCCAGTTCATGAGTTAAGCCAAAACCATGTCTTTGATTTAAATATGACGACATACGATCTCTGTGAATTAAACTGTTTTCATGTTTATCAGTCATATTCGGGTTGCACCAATTGTTGCATCCACCTGTAGCAAATTGAGAATTAAATGATTTAGGACTGAATACTTTGTAAACAAAACAATATACAGAGCCAACTGATGGAGAATACAGTAGCCACTCCATCTTATAATTTTCACCATTAGCTTTGCACCCTAGAAATGTATTCCTGCTACAGAACCTTATTTTTTTACCATCCAGAAATTTTCAGCACAAATTTTCAAATGGTCCGCTGTGATGCTGACGATCACTTGGCCATCTTTTGATCCAGTAATTTACAACATTAAAAGAAAAATTATTCCACAAAGCAGGATCTGTATCTCTGTTATTTATGGGGTCTGCAGATGTGACAATTTCAGATTCTAAAATAGTTTCACTTTCTACACTGTTATTAATTTTTTTTTTTACTACAGCAAGGAATAGATGCAGAATTTGGAACAAGTTATGTTATATTCATATTGCTATTAGTAATTTCAACACTAGTGGTACTGATACAACAATTTGCATCCATTAAACTCAAGCATTCAACAGAAGAAGATTTTTCTGATTCATTCATTCACACTTTAAAAAGGAAGTTGATTTTGGAATTGTCTTTACGGGTTCACAAATCCTTTTCTTTTTATCTTCTGCAAGCTTTCATTTTTGTGCTCCACTTAGTTGTTGCCATTTTATTTTACCTGGATATAAAATTATGTCATTTTTAAATTTTGGTTCTACCTTAGCCAATAAATTTGAATAATTAAAAATAAAATTTATAAAACAAGTAAAATTTATAAAATAAAATTTACATTAGAATTTGGACGTTAACACAAAAAATTGCATTTGAAAATTAGTAAGTAAAAAAATTGATTTGGAACATGTATGTTTGTTCTTCAGGTCTGAGATAATCAAAAGAAATAGTACTTACAAGGTAGTTGGAAATAATTTTATTCATTTGTCATACAATGTTTGTTGGCGGGCCCTTTGCAGGTCTCCATGAGTGTTTTTTGTCTTGAAATAATACTTAAAAACTCGTGCACTCACTTTCCATCCTTTTATGCTGCATCTTCGCAGTTCATTGGATGAATGCTGATACCTAACCAGGGCAAGAGCATCTCAAAGAGCATCATACAAACACAAGAGTATGCTCAATCTAAAGATGTGTTTTGGTTCACTTTGCACAGGACAGGACCAGATACGTCATAAGTCACGTGATTATAGTGCCTCTGGTGCGTTCTTATGTGGTCAACAAGAGAGAACTGAATGTGTGGTTATACCTGATTGGTCCAAAATGAAAAGGAAAATATAAGTGTCATTTTAAAGTTAAAGTTATAAATATTATTATTTACAAAACTTAGGACATAACTCTATGTAAATGTCACACAGTTAAAAAGTAACTTGATTGAATTCATTGCAGTGGTTGACTTGTTCGCGTTTCCTCTCTTTTGTATGTCATCTGGTACTAGAGTTCCCATTGGTTGTTTGCCAGGACGTGCATAAGAGCATACCCTTGTGTTTGTATCATGGCAAAGAGCATTGCTGACCGTCGTGGCTGGAGTTGCTGGATCAGCAGACGTAGATGTACAAGACAGTTCTCTCAAAATGGATCAGAAACCTATTATCTAGTAACATAATCCATCCTTGCCCAGTTACTGCTCTTGTTGGATCCAGTTGCATGTTGGGTGAGTGTAGCAAGAGTTAGACTCAACAACCCACCCCCTCCTAGAAAGGAATAGTATACTCCCAAAGACCTACTGAGATAACTATTTTCAATTACATGGGAGGGGATCATAGGAGACAGATGTCAACAAAGATGTTGAAGTGGTAGCAGCCTCATAGCTTAAACAACCTTGCTTGTGGGCACCCTTGTGACCCTGCTTGAACTTTATTCCCAGCTGGCATATTCTCATTCACCAGAACTGGAATCAATTACATTTTAGTGACCTGCCCATTCGCTTCCACTGTGGCACTTGTCTGCTTGTGTCCTGTCTGCTTGGCATCTATGAATCTTTGCTTTGGGCAACTAGTGCCCCTGTTTTGTTGATGTCCTAAGTACATGGTTACCTTGCTTACTGGTAATCCGTCCCTGAACCCAGACTCCTATTAATTTCAAGACCCAATTATTTTCTCCTTTGAATTTTTTGTTGATGCTATGTGTTTTCACAAATGAAGGCATGCTGATTAAAGGACAAATTCAGAATTTTCATTACAAGTTAGGGGTTTTGATACCCATTATCTGGGATCACATGTGTCCCAGCGGCCTCTGGACGACATAAATCTGC
Organism: Trichechus manatus latirostris; assembly: GCF_000243295.1. Classification (NCBI taxonomy): domain Eukaryota; kingdom Metazoa; phylum Chordata; class Mammalia; order Sirenia; family Trichechidae; genus Trichechus; species Trichechus manatus. The sequence continues at coordinate 727,065 of NW_004444144.1, forward strand.
CGATATGAGTCAATAATAAAATCTTTTTTTTCCTTAAAAATTTGCAAAACATGAGGTAAAACATGAAGGCACCCGGCAATGATTGCACATAAATTTTATTCTAGTCTCCTTCTTCTTAGGCTTTTTATTATTTTTTATGAAATTTTTCAAAACACAGTGCAGTGCATACTTCCTTACTGCAAAAGCAGTACTTATAGCCCAAATAAATAAATAAAGCCAGGAGATTCTTTTTTATCTCAGGAAAATTACCACTACAGTGCATTCTTCATTACTGCAAAAGCAGTACTTAGAGGCAAAATAAATAAAACTAAAGGAATTTGAATCTCAGGAAAATTACTACTGGTATGTAGTCTTCATTATAACAAAAGCAGTAATAACAGCTAAGAAGCAGAAACAGCCACCCTGGAATACTGCAGAACCACTCACAGCAGTGCATTCCACCTGCTACACGTGGAAGTAATGATGGGGCCCTAAGATTGAATGCAGGGGTAAGAATAACTTATAGTAGTTCCAATCTCTTGAAAAGTACCACTACAATGCATCATTCCTTATTGGAAAGGCATTATTCACTGTTCAGAAGCTAGAAAAGAAGGGAGTCTTTGCTGTATGTCCCATGGGTCTTTACAGGGTTTTAAGATATAAAACAGAGGTCAGTACACTACAGCCCACAGGCCAAATCTGACCAACCACCTAATTTTATATATCTGAGAATCGTTTTTAGATTTGTTTAGTGTTTGGAAAAAAAACCCTGAAGAATAGTATTTTGAAAATTACATAAGATTCAAATTTCAGTGTCTATAAATAAAATTTTATTAGAACACTGCCACTTAAACTTGTTTATGTTTTATTTATGTCTGCTTTTGTGCTACAAAGGCAAAGTTGAGCAGTTGCAAGAGAGAATGTATGCCCCTCAAAGCCTTAAATATTTACTATTTGGCCCTTTACAGAAAAAGTTTGCAAACCCTGATAGAGAACATTTTCATCACCCGTGAATGTCCCTATCTTCCTTTGCTAATCCGCTATAACACAAATACCACAAGTCAGGTGGCTTTAAAGAACAGAAATTTATGTTCTCACAGTTCTGGAGACTAGAATTCCAAATCAGGGTCTCAGCTCTGTCCACTCATCCTTGTTGGGAGTCCGAAGTGTTCCTTGGTTCCTTGACTTCTTGGAAATCCTCACACGGCATTTTCTTCACCCACGTGTGCCTGCCTCTGTGTCTAATCTGCTCTTTTTGTAACTTAGACGTGACTAGGTTTAGGACACACCTTCATACTAATATGGCTTTATTAGCATTAAAAAAAAACTTTTTTTCGAACACAGTTACATTCACAGGTATAAGGGTTAGGATTCTAATACACAATTTGGGAGACACAACTCAATCCATAACAATTCCCTAGTGCTTTTTTTCTAGTCAATACTTCACCCAGAGTAAGCTTTGTTCTGATTTATATCACTATAAATTAACTTTGCCTGTTGTTGAGTTTTATTTAAATGGAATATGAATGTGCTCTTTTTTGTTGAGACTCTCTTATTCAGCATGTTTTTAAGATTCATCCATAAATGAATAAAAGGTTTGTTCCGTTTTATTTCTGGGTAATATTCCAGTCTCTGAATAGGTCAGACTTTGTATATCCATGCTGTGTTGATGGATACCTGAGCTGCTTTCAGTTCCTGGCTATTACAAAGAAAATAATTATGAATATGTTTGGGTTTAAGTCCACTACCTTAGTGTTTGTTTGTCTAATCTGCTCTGCCTTTATATTTTCCAACTTTTTTCTCTTTTTTTTTTTTTTTTTTTGTGCTGTAGGTGAAAGTTTACAGAGCAAATTTTTTTCTCACT
>NW_004444144.1:729336-742818 GCF_000243295.1 Trichechus manatus latirostris
TCAGTCTGGTGGAGGCTGTGGTAGTTGTGGTCCATTAGTCCTTTGGACTAATCTTTCCCTTGTGTCTTTGGTTTTCGTCATTCTCCTTTGCCCCAGACCGGGTGGGACCAATCGATGTATCTTAGATGGCTGTTCACAAGCTTTTAAGACCCCAAATGCTACTCACCACAGTCAGATGTAGAACATTTTCTTTACAAACTGTGTTATGCCAATTGAGCTAGATGTCCCCCAAGGCCATGGTTCCCAGCCCTCAGCCCAATAACTCGGCCCCTCAAGGAGTTTGGATGTGGCTATGAAGCTTCTAGGACTTCACCTTGGTCAAGTTGTGCTGACTTCTCCAGTTGTGCTGTCTTACCCTTCATCAAAGTTACCACTTATCTACTATCTAGTTAGTATTTTTCCCTCCCCTCCTCTCCCCTTTCTCGTAACCATCAAAAATTGTTTCTTTTTGTGTGTAAACTTTTTCTTGAGTTTTTATAATAGTGGTCTCATACAGTATTTGTCCTTTTGTGAATGACTTATTTCACTCATCATAATGTCCTCCAGATTCATCCATGTTGTGAGATGTTTCACAGATTCATCATTGTTCTTTTTTGTTTCTTAGCATTCCATTGTGTGTATGTACCATAATTTGTTTATCCATTCATCTGTTGATGGGCATCTAGGTTGTTTCCATCTTTTTGCTATTGTGAATAATGCTTCAATGAACATGAGCGTACATATGGCTATTTGTGTGATGAGTCCTATTTCTCTAGGATATATTCCTAGGAGTGGTATTGCTGGATCATATGGTATTTCTATTTCTAGCTTTTTAAGGAAGACCCATATCGTTTTCCATAGTGGTTGTGCCATTTTACATTCCCATCAGTGGTGTATAAGAGTTCCAATCCCCACGCAGCCTCTACAACAATAGTTATTTTCCGTGTGTGTGTGTGGTTTTTTTTTTTTTAATTAGTGCCAGTAATGCTGGGGTGAGATGGTATCTCATTGTAGTTTTGATTTGCATTTCCCTAATGGCTAGTGATCTAGAGCATTTCTTCACGTGTCTGTTAGACGCCTGAATGTCTTCTTTGGTGAAGTGTCTGTTCATATCCTTTGCCCATTTTTTAAATGGATTATTTTCTTTTTGTTGTAGAGGTGTTGAATTTTCTTATAGATTTTAGAGATTAGACTTTTGTCGGATATGTCATAGCCAAAATTTTTTTCCCAGTCTGTAGGGTCTCGTTTTACTCTTTTGTTGAAGTCTTTTGATGAGCATAAGTATTTAATGTTTAGAAGACCCCAGTTATCTAGTGTGATCGTTAAGGCTGTGTATCAACTTGGCTGGGCCATGATTCTCAGTGGTTTGGTAGTTGTGATGTAGTTTGGCAGTCGTATGATGAGGTGATCACTTCCATGATGAGATTTGATATAATGTGATCACCTCCATGATGGGATCTGCTGTGAGTAGCCAATCAGTTGAAAGAGAGTTTCCTTGGAGGTGTGGTCTGCATCGAATATAAGTGGACTTTCTGGCATGGCTCATGGGCTTTTGCTCACTCTGGGTCCTGCAGCTGGCTCCTTTTCCTCTCAACTCCAGTTCTTGGGACATGAGTTAGCAGCTTACCTGCCATCTTACCTGCCAATCTTGGGATTCCTCAGTCTTCCAGTCTGCGAGCAAGAGCCCTGCTGTCTGACCTGCCAATTTTGGGTTTTCCAGCTCTTACAACTACGTGAATCAGGAGAAGCCTCTATCCTTACCCACGGACTTGGGACGTTCCGGGGTCTAAACTTGCATTACCCATTTTGTTGATATAAATATATATATTTATATGCTTTACTGGTTTTGCTTCTCTAGAGAACCCAGCCTAAGACACCTAGTTTATCTTCTGGTGTTTGTGTATTGTTATGGTTTGTATCCTATTTATGCCATATATTAGGGCTCCTAGCATTGACCCTTTTTTCTTCTTCCATGATCTTTCTAGTTTCTGATTTTATGTTTAGGTCTTTGATCCATTTTGGATTAGTTTTTATGTATAGTGTAAGTGTCCTGTTTCATTTTTTTTACAGATGGACATCCAGTTTTCCCAGCACCATTTGTTAAAAAGACTGTCTTTTCCTGATTTAATGGAGTTTGGGTCTTTGTCAAAGATCAGGTGACCGTAGTTGGATGGATTTACATCTAGGCTCTTGATTCTGTTCCATTGGTCAGTGTGTCTGTCGTTGTACCAGTACCAGGCTGTTTTGACTACTGTAGCTGTATAGTAGATTCTGAGGTCACATAGTGTGAGGCCTCCTACTTTGTTCCTCTTCTTCAATAATGCGTTACTTTCCTTTCTATATAAAGTTAATAATTAGTTTTTCTATCTCATTAAAGAATGCTATTGGTATTTGGATAGGGATTACATTATATTTGTAGATTGCCTTGGGTAGAATTGACATTTTCACAATTTTGGGTCTACCTATCCATGAGCATGGTATGTTTTTCCATTTATGTAGGTCTCTTTTGGTTTCTTGCAGTAGTGTCATGTACTTTTCTTTGTATAGGTCTTTTACATCCCTGGTTAGATTTATTCCTGAGGTTTTTGTTTTTGTTTTTGTTTTTAGGGGTATTATAAATGGTATTGCTTTCCTGATTTCATTTTCATAGTTCTGTTTATTGGCGTATAGGAAGCCAAGTGATTTTTGTGTGTTTATCTTGTATCCTGCTTCTCTGCTGAATCTTTCTATTAGTTTCAGTAGTTTTCTTGTGGAGTCTTTAGGGTTGTCTGTGTATAGTATCATAGCACCTGCGAATAGGGATAGTTTTACTTCTTCCTTACCAATTTGGATGCCCTTTCTTTTTTCTTGCCTTCTTGCTCTAGCTAGGACTTCCAGCACAATGTTAAACAGGAGTGGAGATAAAGGGCATCCCTGTCTTGTTCCTGTTCTCAAGGGGAATGTTTTCAGCCTCTCTCCATTAAGAATGATATTGGTCATGGTTTTGCATAGATGCCCTTTATTATGTTGAGAAATTTCCCTTCTATACCTATTTTATTGAGAGTTTTTGTCAGGAATGGGTGTTGGACTTTGTCAAATGCCTTTTCTGCATCAATTGAGAGAATGTAATTACTTTCTTTCCTTTTATTTTTGTGGTGGATTATGTTGATTGATTTTCTAATGTTGAAACATTCTTACATACCTGGTATGAATCCTACTTGGTTGTGGTGTATTATTTTTTTGATATGATGCTGAATTCTACTGGCTAGAATTTTGTTGAGAATTTTTGCATCTATATTCATGAGAGATATTGGTCTGTAATTTTCTTTTTCTATGGCTTCTTTGCCTGGTTTTGGTATCAGGGTTATGCTGGTTTCATAGAATGAATTTGGAAGTGTTGTTTCCTTTCCTATGTTCTGAAATCGTTTGAGTAGTACTGGTGTGAGATCTTCTCTGAATGTTTGGTAGAATTCTCCAGTGAAGCCATCTGGGCCAGGACTTCTTTTTGTTGTGAATTTTTTCATCATCTTTTCAGTTTCTTCACTTCTTATGGGTCTTTTCAGATTTTATACCTCAGTTTGTGTTAGTTTAGGTAGGTAGTGTTTTTCTAAAAATTAATCCATTTCCTCTAGGTTTTCAAATTTGTTGGATTATAGTTTTTCATAGTAACTCTTTTATGATCCTTTTTATTTCAGTTGGGTCTGTTGTAATGTTCCACATTTCATTTCTTATTTGGATTATTTGCTTCCTCTCTTGTTTTTCTTTTGTCAGTTTGGTCAATGGTTTGTTGATTTTGTTGATCCTTTCAAAGTACTAACTTTTGGTTTTGTTGATTCTATTGTTTTTCAATTCTCTGTTTCATTTATTTCTGCTCTGATGTTTATTATTTCCTTTCTTCTGGTGGCTGTGGGCTTCTTTTGCTGTTCTCTTTCTATTTGTTCGAGTTGTAGAGCTAATGTTTTGATTTTGTCCCTTTCTTCTTTTTTGTGTGTGCATCTATTGCTATAAATTGACCTCTGAGCACTACCTTTGCTCTGTCCCAAAGGTTTTGTTATGATGTATTTTCATTCTTATTTGATTCTAGGAACTTTTTATTCCTCTTTGATCTCTTATATTACCTAGTGGTTTTGAAGCAAGGTGTTATTCAGTTTCCATGTTTATTTTTTTCCTTGCTCTTGCTGTTACTAATTTCTACTTTTTGGCATTGTGATCAGAGAAGATGTTTTGTATTATCTCAATGTTTTGGATTTTATTGAAGGTTGCATGGTGGCCTACGATGTGGTCTATCCTGCAGAATGTTCCATGTTGCATTGGAAAAGAATGTGTACTTTGCTGCTGTTGGTTGATTGTGGCATGTAGATCTTCTGTATCTTTGATGAGTTTCTTTCTAGATGTTCTGTCCTTTACTGAGATTAGTGTGATGAAGTCTCCTACTATTATTGTGGAACTGTGTATTTCTTTTTCAGTGCTGTTAGAGTTTTATGTATTTTGGAGCACTGTCATTGGGCGTGTAGATATTTATTATGTTTATGTCATTGTGGTGGATTGTACCTTTAATAATTATATAATGTCCTTCCTTGTCTTTTATGGTGGATTTTACTTTAAAGTCTATTTTATCTGAGATTAATATTGCTGCTCCTGCTCTTTTTTGATTGCTGTTTGCTTTTTTCCCCCCATTCTTTGATTTTTAATAAATTTATGTCTTTGTTTCTAAGGTGTGTCTCTTGTAGATAGCATATTGATGGGTCACTTTTAAAAATCCATTCTGTCACTCTCTATCTCTTTACAGGTGCATTTATGCCATTTGTACTCAGTGTGATTATCAATAGGTTTGAGTTTATTGCTGTCATTTTGTAGTGCTTTTTTTATGGTGCTGACATTTACTTTGTTCCTCTTACTCTTCTGTGCTGAATTCCTTTTGTTTGTGAGATTCCTTTTGTTTGTGAGATTCCTTTTCACTTCTTTCGTTATTGTAGATTTTGTGTTTGCTGAGATTTTGTGTTCCTTCTTTATTTTGAGGAGTAGGTTTTTTAACTTTCTTTGTGGTTACCTTGAAATTTACGCTTTCTTCCAAAGTTTGAACCAGTCCTTTCTTATTTGATATCGCCTTGACTTCCTCTCCATTTGAAAGTTTTATACCTACACTGTTTATTCCTCCTTTTATTGTTCTGACATTGTCATCATTTACAGATTGACGTCTCTGGTTTCTTGTTTAAATCTTTTTGTTTTGTTTTGTCTTTGAGAGTTCATTATCTAGGATAGTATCTGGCTATGTTGGCCTGTGTCCTAGATTCAGGTTGTTGTCTGATGTTGTTCATTCTCTAACTGAAGGACTCCCTTAATAATTCTTGTAAGTTTGATTTGGTTTTTACGAATTCCCTTAACTTCTGTTTATCTGGAAATGTCCTAATTTCGCCGCTATATTTGAGAGAGAGTTTTGCAGGATGTATTATTCTTGGTTGACAATTTTTTTCTCTCAAAGTTTTATATAAGTCATCCCATTGACTTCTTGCCTGCATGGTTTCTGCTAACTAATCAGAGCCTGTTTTTATTGTTTACGCTTTGTATGTGACTTTTCATTTTTATCGAACTGCTCTCAGAAAGAATCTCAGGATTCTTTCTTCGTCTTTGGTTTGGGCAAGTGTGATTATGATATGTCATGGTGACTTTCTTTTGGGGTCTATCCTATATGAGGTTCATTGAGCTTCTTAGATGGTCAGCTTTTCATCTTTCATGACATTAGGGAAGCTTTCTGTCAGCAAATCATGAATGACCCACTCTGTTTTCCATTTTTCCCTCTGTTCTGGGATTCTGATCACGCAAAATGTTTTCTCTTGATTGTATCCTACATGGTTCTTAGATTTTCTTCATCCTTTTCTCTGATTTTTTCTCAAACAAAGTGGCATGCATAGATTTTTCTTCAGTTTCACTGATTCTGTCTTCCACTGTTACAAATTTACTCCTAAAACCTTCTATTGCATTGTCCTTTTCTGAAATTTTGTTGTTCATCTTTTGGATTTCTGATTGGTGTTTTTGTATGATTTCTAATTGTTTATTTATTTTGACATTTTGTTCTTGTATTATTTTTCCGAATTCCTGCATTGCTTTGTGTTTTCCTTGATTTTGGCTATATCTTGGTTGGTTTTGTCTGTGTTTTCCATGATTTTGTCTGTTTTTTCCTTAGTTTTGCCGGTGTTTTCCTTGATCTTTTTCCTAATCTCTTGTAGGGTCCTGAATATTAGACTTTTGAGCTCCCTATCATGTAGTTCCAGTGCCTTTTCTTCCAATGGAAGGCCATCTGATGCTTTATTGTGTTTGCTTACTGGAGTCAACTTGACTTTTGTTTTTATATTTTGATATTATCTGCTGTCTCTAAAACATTCAGGTATTATTTTCTTTATTGATTTTTGTTTGTTTTGTCTTGCTTTTTCTTTTGTTTCTTTATGTCTGGATGGGTAAGCTGGGCATGCTTTTTTGCTTGCTCATCTATGGGCACAATAGTTCTCACCACCTTTTCTATGTGGGCACGTGGTGCAGCAGGGCAGGTCCGGTAGGGGGAAGGGCGAGGATGAGTTGTTTGTGGCACAAACTGGGCCCAGAGCCAAGGGCTGGAGTGTGTCAGAGTGGGGCCAGGTCTAGAGGGGAGGTGGCTGAGGGCCAGGCTGGTTCAGCTCAGGGTTGCAGCACACAGTTCAGTGGAGGAGAGAGGCGGGGGGGTGTGCAAAATGGAGGGTGGATGGGGCTAGATGAAGGAGGACAATAGGGTGGGTTTGTACTGTGGTCCCCAGCAGTTAGGACTGCTGGGATGGGGTGGTTCTTGCCACTATTCACCAGAGGGGTGGTGGTTGTAGAAGCATGCTCTTGTGGTTACCGTGTGAGCGTGTCTGGGCACTTCCTTGAGCTGCAACCAGCAAACATGGTCTTACTTAGCTCTGGGTGTGTCTGTGCCGTACCTCTATCTCCTATCGGTAATTCTATGAAGATGCCTTTCTGTGTTCTTTGTGCAGAGTTGTTGACTTTGTTCCAAGGTGGCCTCACTGTGTCATGCCAGTTGGCCAGCAATCTCCACCTGTATCTCTACTCGTTCACCATTTTCTATCAGTTTCGTTTTCTTGTGACTTCTGATCTAATATTTTATCCCTTCATTTAAGGTTCAGGATTCCAGGGTTGACGTCTATATCTGTTTTATTTGGGTTTTTTTTTTTTTTTTTTTTTTTGGTCTTTGTTGCAGAGGGGTGGCTTAGTGCATCTGACTAGTCCACTATCTTGGCTCCACTCCCTTTTTTCTCTTTCTGGTATTCTTCATTACTTCCTGCAAAACCAGATTTCTATTCAATATCATTTCCCTTCAGCCTAATGAATTTCTTTTAGTATGTCTTGTATTGAAAATCTTCTGGAAATAGATTCTTTCAGTTTTTGTTTGTTTAAAGTATTAATCTTACCTTTATTTTTGAAGGACATGTTTCTGGATGTAAAATTCTAGATTAAAGGTTTCCCCCTCACCCCCTTAACCTAAAGATGACAATACTTTGTCTTTTGGTCTCCATTATTCCTGATGAGAAGCCAGACATTATTCTTAACATTTCCGCCCTTGTATGTAATATGTTTTTCTGTCGCTGTCTGCTTTCAAGATATTTTCTTTCTCTTTGGTTTTCAGCAATTTTGTTCACATGTGCCTATATGGTTTTGTTGTCTTTTTTTGTATTCAACCTACTGCAGGCTTGCAGAGCTTCTTAGATCTTTGGCCTGATGTCTTTAATTAACTTTAGAAAATTATCATCCTTTATCCCTTCAAATATATTTTTTCCATCTCATTCTATTGTTCTACTTCTGGGACTCCGTTTACACATATATTAAACTGTTCAATATTGTGCTACAGACTTCAGATGCTCTGTTCTTTTTTTTTTTACTTTTTCCTCTTTGTATTTAAGTTTGGCTAATTATCTCAAGTTCACTGATTCCTGTGTCAAACCTGCTTATAAACCCTTTGAAAGAATTCTTTATCTCTTACATCATATTTTTCATTTCTAACTTTTCCACTTGGCCCTTTTTTATAAGTTTCGTCTTTCCAAGAAATTCTCTATCTGTTAACATATGTTGTCCATCATTTCCCCTACATATTTTAACACATTTATCATAGTTATTTTAAAATATGCAGCCTGATAATTCCAACATGTGAGTCTATAATTGCTGTCGAACTGGTTTTGTGTTTGTTAGTTAGATTCAGTTTATCACATACTTTTAATTATTTGAGTGCAGGTAGAAGCCAGTAATAGGGTGAAATGAGTGAGATACTTGCCTAGGTGCAAAAAAAGAGACAGGATCAATAAATGCTATGATGAACTATATTGGAAGCTGAGACAGAAGGAAAAATTAATACTACTGATCCAGTCTTTAAAATTTTATATTTTGCTCAGTATGGATTTTTTGCATTAATTTTGAGTTTTTAAAACATTGCATTAATAGTGAAATCAGTGAGATGGCAAAGTAGGCAGCTTCAAGCTCCCACCCCACTCCCCACAGGAACATTGAAAAACAAGGAGAAACTGTCAGAACTACATTTGCCAGAACTCTAGAAAACAGTCAAAAGCAAGCAAATGAGCAGTGATTCAGCACAAAGGCAACTTAAAAACAGAAGAAAATCTTTGTAGCTTTCTTACTTGCCCATACCCAACTCTTTCCCTGGCTCTGCAGTGAGTCTTAAAGACAGCAGCCAGCAATCCAAGTATAGTACCCTCATCCCTGGTTCCAGAGGGAGTAGAGCAGAACTTATTTGCAAATTATTGTGTTTTTCTGGGAGCTACATAAAGGACTGATGCTCGTATTTGTTTTGCTGATCTTGGAACTCACTCGGGGTAGAAAATCTGTGGCATGGCTTGAAAATATTGTAAGATGAACTACCAACCTGTAGCTACCTGGGACAAAGGAGTACAGTTGAGACATACAATAGACCACCTAAGGCCTGGGAGGAAATGCCAGGGAGAGAGTTTCCTTGGGAAATTAGGGCATTCAAAAGCACCCATATATGCAGGGGAATTTAGAAAGCCACAACATACTCATAGCAAGGAAAATGCTCAGAAAAGACCTGAAGAAACACTAAGATTTCACCTCAGGATAATTTTTAGGCTCAAAGTAAGCCTGGCTAGTTGTTAAAGGAGTGCCCCAGCACAGAGTAAATCTGCAAAGACTGGGACAGATTATTTTTAATCTGGTTTTGTTTTTATTTGTATTTGTTTTATATCTTGGCATGCAAGAAAATCTCTGGCTAAACATTACCCAAATGCAAACTAAAGGAACAGAGACTTTAGCGACCAAGTACAACCAGGAATATAGCCTTTGCAAAAATAGTTTCAAAAAGTCACTAAACTGATAGACTCCTACAGAGTTAAAAAAAAAAAAACCTGGGGAAGGGGGAAATCTGATTCCCATAGTTACCGCATTAGTCAAGTGTCCTGTTTTCAACCAAAAATTCACAAGGCATACGAAGTAACAGGAAAGAATGGCCTATTCAGAGGACCAAAATAAAATGTCAGAAACTATCTCTAATGAAGCACAGACATTGGACTTACTAGACAAAGGCTTTAAAACAGCTGTCTTAAATATGTTCAAAGAACTCAAGAAGAACAGACAAAGAACTAAAGGAAATCAGTATAAACAAACTGAGAAGGTAAATAAAGAGATAGAAATAATTAAAAAGAACCAAATAGAAATTCTGGAGCTTAAAATTACAATAACTGAAATGAAAACTTTACTAGAAAGGTTGAACAACAGATTTGAGTACACAGGAGAAAAAAAAACCTTGTGAATAGGAAAATTTAAATTATCCAGTTTGAAAAACAGGAAGAAAAAAGAAAGAAGAAAAGTGAACAGATCTAAATGACATGGAGGATACCATCAAGCATAACAACGTAAGCATTATGTGAGTTACAGAAGAAGTGAGAGATACAAGAAATAGAATATTTGGAGAAATAATGGCCCAAACTACCCACATTTGATGAAAGACATGAATCTGCATATCGAATAAGTTGAATGAACTCCAAGAAAGGTAAACTTAAAAAGAGATCCATGCTAAGACACATTAAAATCAAACTGTTGAAGGCCAAAGATAAAGGGAGAATCTCGAAAGCATCAAGAGAGAAGCAAATTATCACAAAGAAGTGATCATCAGTAAGATTAACAATCAATTTCTCCTAAAAAAAACTGTGGAGACCACGTCTGCCATCTCTGCTTCTTCCTGAAAGGCTGTGAAACACCGCTGAACTGTGAAACTCCTTCCTGGTCCGTGCCACCATGCTAGGGGGACACCTGGGGCTTTTTTTGTTTGTTTGTTCTGATTTGTTCTGTTTTGATTTATTTGTTTTCTTTTTCTTTTCTCAGCTTGGGAGCCCGTTCTGGCGGGCAGTACTGCATGGCTTGGGAGTCACTCCCCTACACTGTGCAGATGCACAGTGACATCCCTGGGGGCATTTCTTTTTTCTTGTTTTTTGTTTCTTTGTTGTGTTTTCTTCTCTTTCTGTTTCCATTTTTGTCTTTCTTCATTTCCAGTTTCTCTTCTCTCTATACTTACCTTCTCTTCCTGTCTCCTGAATACCTGGTGCTGTGTGACACCTCTACGTCTTCTAGCCAGGCTGTATTTCAGCCACACCGGTGGGATCCCTAGGGGCTTTTCTTTTTTTTTTTTCTTCCTTTTTTCCTCTAATTCTTATTTATCAATTTTTTTCTTTTACCCTTTTTCTTTTTCTCCATTTCTCAGTCTCTCATCTCTCCACTTCAACAGCAAGCTCCCTTAGCACTCTTTTTTGTTTCTTTGTGTGTATGTTTTTGGTTCCTGTTCCTCTCTCCTCTCTCTCCTCTTTCCCATACACATTTTATCTCCACGCATCACAATCTCCCCCCTTCTTCCTGCCTACCTGAACTGTTCACTGAACATCACAACCCCAAGCAGCACAGGCATGGCCTACCACAACCTGCCCTGCACTGATTCCCAGCCCACCCTGTCGGTCCTAGTATGTGCCACACACAACCCATCCCAGCAACTCCCCTTCAGCTGGACCTACCCAGCTGTACCATACCTGACTGATGACTCTGCCCATGGAAGAAGGAGGTGAAAAGTATCGTACCCACAGACGAGCAAACAACAGAATGCACAGCCTGCCTGCTCAGACATAACCAAATAAAACAAAAAAGCAGGGCAAAACAAACAAATCTACAATCAATAAATGAGGAAAATAACTACTGAATGCCTCAAATACAGCAGACAATATCAAAACACATACAAAAACAGGACAGGATGGTTCCAGTAGGCATCCAAAATAAAACTCCAGATTACTTTCCAGTAGAAGAAAAGGCACTAGAACTACCTGATAGGGATTTCAAATCTCTAATATTCAGAGCTATCCAAGAGTTGAAGCAAAAAGCAGACAAAAATTAGGAAAAAATAGACAAATTCATGGAAAAAGCAGACAAATTCATGAAAAATACAAAAAATGGAAGAATGCAAGAAAATAATGCAGGAACAAACTGCTAAAATAAATTCACAACTACAAATCATATAAAAACAACAATTAGAAATCCAAAAGAGAAATAACAAGATTTCAGAAATGGACAGTGTTATAGAAGGGCTGAGGAGCAGGTTTGAAATGAAGGAAGACAGGATCAGCGAAATTGAAGACAAACACTTGGATACCACTCTGAGGAAAAATCAGAAAAAAGAAGGAAGAAAAATGAAGAAACCCTGAGAATTATGTAGGATACAATCAAAAGCAAAAATCTGCAAGTGAGTGGAGTTCCAGAATGGGGGAGAAAACAGAAAACACAGAGAGGATCATTGAAGAATTGCTGACAGAAATCAGCAATATCATGAAAGATGAAAACTGACCATCCAAGAAGCTCAACGAACCCCATATAGGATAGACCCCAAAAGAAAATCACCAAGGCATAGCATAATCACATTCCCTAAAACCAAAGACAAAGAATCCTGAGAGCAGCTCAAGAAAAACAAAAAGTCACATACAGAAGAGAAACAGTAAGACTCAGCTTGGATTATTCAGCAGAAACCATGCAGGCAAGAAGGCAATGGGATGACATATATAAAACCTTGAAATAAAAAAAATTGCCAGCCAAGAATAATATATCCTGTAAAACTCTCATTCAAATATGATGGTTGGTCATTTCCAGATAAACAGAAATTAAGGGACTATGTAAAAACCAAACCAAACTTACAAGACTTATTAAAGGGAGTCCTTCGATCTGAGAAAAAACAACATCATACCACAGGCTGAATATAGGACACAGGATTGTGCTAGCCAGATCCAACCTAGGAAATGAACTCTTAAGGACTATGCAAAATCAACAGAATTACAACAGGGAACCAGAGAGGTTAAATAAATAAATTTCTCTTTGTTAAAGCCATCCACTTGTGGTATTTCTGTTGTAGTAGCACTAGATGACTTAGACAACTACCGTAGCTGTATAGTAGGTTCTGATGTCAGGTATCGTGAGTCCTCCTACTTTATTCTTCTTCTTCAATAGTGCTTTACTTATCCAGGTGTCTTCCCTTTCCATATAAAGCTGATGATTTCTGTTTCCGTCTCTTTAAAGAATATTGTTGGTGTCTGGATCAGGACTGCATTGTGTTTGTAAATTGGTTTGGGTAGAATTGTCATTTTCACTATGTTGAGTCTACCTATCCATGAGCATAGGATGTTTTTCCATTTATGTAGATCCCTTTGGGTTTCTTGCAGTAGTGTTTTGTAGTTTTCTTTGTATAGGTCTTTTACGTCCCTGGTTATTTTATTCCTAAGTATTTTATTTTTTAGGGGCTATTATAAATGGTATTGTTTTCCTTTTCATCATTCTCTTTATTGGTTTATAAGAATCCAACCGATTTTTGTATGTTTACCTTGTAGCCTGCTACACTGCTGAATCTTTCTATTAGTTTTGGTAGTTTTCTCGCGGAGTCTTTAGGGTTTTCTATGTATAGTATCATATCATCCACAAACAGGGACAGTTTAACTTGTTCATTACCAATTTGGATGCCCTTTATTTCTTTTTCTTGCCTTACTGCTCTAGCTAGGACTTCCAGCACAATGTTAAATAGGAGTGGTGATAAAGGGCATTCTTGTCTTGTTCCTGTTCTCAAGAGGAATGTCTTCAGCCTCTCTCCATTAAGAATAATGTTGGCCATTGGTTTTGCATAGATGCTCTTTATTATGTTGAGAAATTTCCCTTCTATAACTAATTTATTGAGAGTTTTTGTCAGGAATGGGTGTTGGACTTTGTCAAATGCCTTTTCTGCATCAATTGGAGATGATCATGTGATTCTTTTCTTTCCTTGTATTTATGTGGTAGATTACGTTGATTGATTTTCTAATGTTGAAACATCCCTGCATACCTGGTATGAATCCTACTTGGTTGTGGTGTATTAGTTTTTTGATATGAAGTTGAATTCTATTGGCTAGAATTTTGTTGAGGATTTTTGCATCTATATTCGTGAGAGATATTGGTCTGTAATTTTCTTTTTTT
>NW_004444144.1:744322-780189 GCF_000243295.1 Trichechus manatus latirostris
CCAGTGTATTATTGCTTGGTATCGCCTTGCCTTCCTCTCCATTAGAAGATTCTATACCTACACCTAAACAACACATTCTTAAGCAACCAACAAGTAAAAGAAAAAACTGGAAGGAAATTATTAAATACTTAGAAAATACTTGGAGACAAATGAAAAGTTAAAATGTCACAACACTCTTACTATAATTTAACAGCTTCTTTCTTCATTTTGCAGTCTCCTGATTGTTGTAAATTGTTAGTCCATTCCAGAGTTCTGTAAAAGTTAATCCTGACAGTTTTTGACAGCTTAGTCATTACTGTTTCAGAGTTTTGGAGTTTCATACTTCACCATTTTTGGTCCCTTATGCTATTTGATCTTCACGCACTTTACTTTTATATATGCTATGAACCCCAAAATGCATTATTATTTTTGTTTAAAAGCAATTATCTATTAAAGACATTAAGATTATAAGAAAAAGTCTTATATATTTGCCTATGCAGTGTTTTTCATTCCTTTTCATCAATCCAGATGTCCACTGGTTATCATTTTCTTTCTGCCTGTAGGAGTTCCTTTAATATTTCTTGTAGTGTGGGCATGCTGATGACAAATCCTTTCAGCTTTTATATATCTGAAAGTCTGAATTTAGTCTTTGTTTTTAAAAGATGTTTTTGCTGGGTATAAAATTGTAAGTTGACAGTATTTTTTCTTTCTTTCAGTACTTTAAATATTGTTGCTCCGTTGTGTTGTTACTTGCATTGTTTTCAAGAAGCTGTTTACTCTCATTCTTATTTTTGTTCCTCTGTACATGATGTACTTTTTTTCTCTGGCTGCTTTTAAGAATTTCTCTATCACTGAGTTTAAGCAATTTAATGATATGCATCGAGATAGTTTTCTTCATGTTCTTATGCTTGGAGTTGTTGAACCTCCTGGATCTGTGGGGTTGTAATTTTGAAAATCTTTAGCCATCATTTCTTTAAATATTTCTTTCTGTTTACCCCTCTCTCTTCACTTCTACAGGTACTCCAACTGAACATATTTTAAACCTCATGAAGTTGTTCCACAGCTCACTAATGGGCTGTTTATTTATTTTCAGCCTTTTTTCTCTGGGTGTTTTATTTTGGATAGCTTCTATTGCTATGTCTTCAAGTCTACTGGTTTTTTTCTTCTACACTGTCTAATCTACTATTAATCCCTTCCTTGGTATTTTTCATTTCAAATATTTTTTTTCATCTCTAGGAGTTCAGTTTGTGTCTTTAAAAATATTTTTTTCTTGTCTATCCTTCATATGTACATGTTTTCCTCTACCTCCTTGAACATATGACATATATTTATAAAGACTAACTGTTTTCATGTCCCTGTCTACTAATTCTATCATCTATGATATTTCTGGGCCTATTTTAATTGATTGATTTTTCTCCTCATTATGAGCAGTATGTTTAATTTTTGATCTGATCATCAATTCATCAATTTTACTCTGCTCTGTGTGAGACATTTTTCTGTTCCTGAAAATATTCTTGAGCTTTGTTCTGGGATGCAGTTAATTACTTATAAACAGTTTTAGCTTTTAAAAGCTTGTTTTTGAGTGTTGTAAAGTAGGACTAGCAGCCCTTACACTAAGCTAATTTTACCACACTATTCAGGCAATTAGTCTAAGGTTTTTTTTGCCCCTGAGTACCCTACTCAATGCTCTTTGAATTATGAGGTTTTCCACTCTGGCTGGTGCATTTCTGGACTATTCCTGGCCCTCTGTGAGCTCTGGGGAACGTGTTCCTTTCAGACAGCCCTTTCTATAGATTTAGGTAGTTTACTCACTCACATACATGGATTAGTGTTTAGCTGAAAACTCAGGTGGAACACTTACAGATATCCAAAACTTTCTCTTTGTGTAGCTCTTTCCCCTCTGGTACTCTCCCCTATGAACTCTAGCTGCCTTGGCCTGCTCAGATGCCTAACTCCATCTATTCAACTGAGGGAGACCACTCAGCCCTGCCTGGGTTCCCACTCCATGCACTGGCATGAAAATTCTCTCAAGAGCATAAGTTGGGGCAATCATAAGACTTACCTCACTTGTTTCCCATCTCTCAGAGATCATCGTCCTACACCACCTAATATCATATCTGAAGGCCATTGTTTTACATATTTTATCTCTTTTTAAATTTGCTTCAGGTGGGAGGGTAAATCTGATTCCTGTTACTCCATCTTTCCAGAAGCAGAAGTCCACCAAAGTTGCAATTCAAATCAGTGAGGGAAGAGAATAAATTATTCAATAAACGATGTTAACACATATATTAATCGGGGTTCTATTTTGCAATTACACAATCCAATTAATATAGTTTTAAGGGATATGTATTAAACAATATTAGATAGATTACAGAGTTTCCAAAAGGACTAGAGAGTTAGGCTTTGAGTTGAAGCATCTAGAACCTGAATTAACCTGCCTGAGTGTTCAAAGGAATGATCACACCACTTCTGGCACCACAGATATGCCATGGCTGTTGGTAACTCCTCCATGTCTCTTTTTCATGCTTCATCACCCTTTTCAGGAACTACATTTGGATAGTACCTGCCTTTTCATGGTTCTCTTTTCCAAATCAAGATCTCACTTTGTTGTGTCTGGTTGGTCAAGTCTAGGTCATGTACCTATCAGCCACAAGAGCAGCTGGTTAATTGAGTTTTGGCTCATACCTTGAGGAGGCAAGACACATAACATAGGAATATTCCCAAATATAGAAAGAAATTCAAAAGACACTGGGTGGTCACTACTAGAACAAATGGTCCCACAGCAAAAACTGAGTTATTGTTGTTAGGTGTCATCGAGTCAGTTCCAACTCATAGCGACCCTATGTACAACAGAACAAAACGTTGCCTAGTCCAGTGTCGGGCTCACAGTCATTTTTTTTTGAACTGGTTTTTGCAGTCACTGTGTCAATCCGTCCCATTGAGGGTCTTACTGTTTTTCACTGACCCTGTACTTTACCAAGCATGATGTCCTTCTCCAGGGACTGATCCCTCCTGATAATGTCCAAAGTATGTGAGATGAAGTGTCATCATCCTTGCTTCCAAGGAACACTCCAGCTATACTTCTTCCAAGACAGATTTGTTCTTTCTTCTGGTAAAATCAAAACCAAATGTGTTGCCGTCGAGTCAATTTCGACTCATAGTGACCAGTATATTCAATATTCTTCACTAACACCATAATTCAAAGGTATCAATTCTTCTTCAGTCTTCCTTACTCATTGTCCAGCTTTTGTAAGCATATGAGGTGACTGAAAACACCATGGCTTGGGTCAGGCACACCTTAATCTTCAAAGTGACATCTTTGCTTTTTAACATTTTAAAGAGGTCTTTTGCAGCAAATTCTCCCAATGCAATGCGTCATTTCATTTCTGGACTGCTGCTTCCATGGGCACTGATTGTGGCTCCAAGTAAAATGAAGTCCTTGACAACTTCAGTATTTTCTCAGTTTATCGTGATGTTGCTTATTGGTCCAGTTATGAGGATTTTTGTTTTCTTTATGTTCAGGTGCAATCCATAGTGAAAGCTGTAGTCTTTGATCTTCATCAGTAAGTACTTCAAGTCCTTTTCACTTTCAGCAAGCAAGGTTGTGTCACCTGCATATCACAGGTTGTTAATGAATCTTCCTTCAATCCTGATGCCATGTTCTTCTTCATATCGTCCAGCTTCTTGGATTATTAGCTCAGCATACAGACTGAATAGCTATGGTGAAAGGATACAGCCCTGACATATACCTTTCCTGACTTTAAACCACACAGTATCTCCTTGTTCTGTTCAAACAACTGCCTCTTGGTCTAAGTACAGGTTCCTTACAAGCACAATTAAATGTTCTGGGATTCCCATTCTTCACAATGTTATCCATAATTTGTTATGACCCACACAGTCAAATACCTTTGCATAGTCAATAAAACACAGGTAAACATCTTTCTGGTATTCTCTGCTACAGCCATGATCTATCTGACATCAGCAATGATATTCCTTGCTCCATGTCCTCTTCTAAATTCAGCTTGAATTTCCGGCAGTTCCCTGTCGATGTACTGCTATAATCGCTTTTGAATGATTTTCAGTATAATTTTACTTGTGTGTGACATTAAGAATATTGTTTGATAATTTCCACATTCTGTTGGATCACCTTTCTTTGGAATGGGAAAAAATTTGGATCTCTTCCAGTCAGTTGGCCAGACAGCTGTCCTCCAAATTTCTTGGCATAGATGAGGGAGCACCTCCAGCACTGTATGCATTCATTGAAACATCTCAGTTGGTATTCTGTCAATTCCTGGAGCCTTGTGTTTCACCAGTGCCTTCAGTCTAGCCTGGACTTCTTTCTGTTCCATTGGTTCTTGATCATATGCTACCTCCTGAAATGGTTGAACTTGACTCTGTGTATTCCTTCCATCTTCTTTTGATGCTTCTGCGTTGTTCAACATTTTCCCCATAGAATCCTTCAATATTGTAACTCAAGGCTTGAATTTTTTCTTCAGTTCTTTCAGCTTGAGAAATGCTGAGAATGTTCTACCCTTTTGGTTTTCTAACTCCAGGTCTTTGCACATTTCATTATAATACTTTACTTTGTCTTATCGAGCCACCCTTTGAAATCTTCTGTTCAGTGCTTTTGCTTCATCATTTCTTCCTTTTGCTTTAGCTACTCGACGTTCAAGGGCAAATTTCAGAGTGTCCTCTGACATCCATTGTTGTCTTTTCTTTCTTTCCTGTCTTTTTAATGACCTGTTGCTTTCTTCATGTCTGATGTCCTCGATGCCGTTCTACAACTTGTCTGGTCTTCAGTCATTAGTGTTCAAGGCATCAAATACATTCTTGAGATGGTTTCTAAATTCAGGTGGGATATACTCAAGGTTGTATTTTGGCTTTAGTAGACTTGTTCTAATTTTCTTCAGTTTTAACTTGAATTTTTGTATGAGTAATTGATGGTCTGCTCCAGTCGGCCCCTGGCCTTATTCTGACTGATGATACTGAGCTTCTCCGTTGTCTCTTTCCACTGAAGTAGTCGATTTGATTCCTGTGTATTGCATCTGGCAAGGTCCATATGTATAGTCGCCATTTATGTTGTTGAAAAAAGGTATTTGCAATGAAGAAGTTGTTGGTCTTGCAAAATTCTGTCATGCAATCTTCGATGTTTCTATCACCAAGGCCATGTTTTCCAACTACTGATCTGTATTCCTTGTTTCTAACTTTTGCATTCCAATCACCAGTAATTATCAATGCATCTCGATTGCATGTTTCATCAATTTCGTACTGCAGAAGTTGATAAATATCTTCAATTTCTTCATCTTTGGCCTAGTGATTGATGCATAAATTTGAATGATAGTCATATTAACTGGTCTTCCTTGTAGTAGTATGGATATTCTATCACTGACAGCATTGTACTTCAGGATGGATCTTGAAATGTTCTTTTTGACAATGAATACAACGTCATTCCTCTTCAATTTGTCATTCCCAGCATAGTAGACCATATGATTTTCTGATTCATAATGGCCAATACCAGTCCATTTAAGCTCACTAAAGCCTAGGATATCACTCTTTTTGAGTTCCATTTCTTTTTTAATAACTTCCAATTTTCCTAAATTCATACTTCATACATTCTATGTTCTGATTATTAATGAATGTTTGCAGCTATTTCTTCTCATTTTTAGTTATGCCGCATTAGCAAATGAAGGTCCCAAAAGCTTGACTCCATCTATGTCATTTAGGTCAACTCTACTTTGAAGAGGCAGCTCTTCCCCAGTTTGGTAATTATCTGTGTAGTTATCTCAAAAAAAAATCAAAGTTGAATCCCTACCTCACATCTTATACTTGAAGGTCAAAAATTGAAGCAGGAAAAGATAACAACCATAAAGGTACTAAAAGAAAACTGACAAGAATTTTTAAATAACTCACTTTAATTTTTATATCAACTATCTAAGAGCTTATATATCTAAAATATACAACATTATAACAAACTAATAAAATGCTAATAACCTGTGAAATAAACATAAATCAACTCCTTGGCTGTCCCTTAGGCATGAGCTGCACTAATAGAATCTGGAAGATGTGTCAGAGACTCTACAAAGCTTTTCCATCTGTATCACAAAATAGTCACAACCAGTCAGCTGCATTTCTGGGTCCTGTCCCTTCAGGTCTTCACTTCTGTGATCAGGTTCTTCTCCCACACAGCCCCTTTAGCCTATAAGATCTTTGATGGGTTGGAAGTGTGGAGGCTTTCTTGTGGTCCTGGTAAGAGTGTTTGGGGGAGTTCTTAATTGTACTGGTAGAATAACAGACACGAGGGAAGGCAATTGTGGCACAGTGGAAAGAGCAAGGGCTTTTGACTCATGAGCCCTGATTTGTGTCCTGACTCCACCACTTACTGTATGGTTTGGGGCACATTATCTAATCTCTATGGTGCTCAATTTCTTCACAGATAAAATTGCTTCAGTAATACCTGCCACAAAAGGTTGATTGTGGGGACAAGATAAAATAATAATGTACAGGAAAAAAGCTGAAAATTTTACAGTCATATGTATATAATTTTTGAAAGATGAAATGAATATTTAGTTGTGAATATTTTGCCTACATAATCCACAGCAATATTTGTAAAATTAATTTAAAAATAGCACACTATCATAGCACTTTTCTTTGGAGAATAAGGAAAATTGTCCTTTAATATATTAAGGAAGACATCAATTTTCATTGTGGAATATGAAACATGACAGAGTCATGCATTTTTAACTAGCTAGGGACTCATAGTTGAATGGGTGAGATCAAGTGGTTAAGAAAATTGAGATGGGGTGAGAGGTTTTCACCATCAGTGATTTTTTTTAGAGTCTAATCATCTTTTGGAGCTCCATTTCATTTGCCTCAAGTGAGAGGGGCATTCTTGTCATTTCTTAACAGAAAGCTCTGCTAAATTAAAACTGTTCTTACCATTTCACACTTGGGGATACATGAGTTCCATCCTTCCAGTTTATGGTTTAACAAGGGCTAAATGAAGGTTTAACAGAGCTAAAGAGCGATATAGGACCCTGACAGAAATGGGTTTTTAAGCCATGTCAAGGAGTTTGAACTTTATGCTGAGGATAAAGGGCAACCATTGAAGGGGTTTAAGTATGTTTAAGTACATGTGCATTTTGAAAGATTTCTTAACTACACCATGAATTATAAACTGGAGGAGGTGAGAGAGCCAGCAGAAAGATGAGCCTGGAGACACTTTTCTTAATTGAGAGGGGAGATGGTGGTAGCTTGATTCCAGCTAGTGGCAATGGGCATGGAGGGAAATGGAAGGCTTCGGGAAATAGTGAGGAACAATCGATAGAACTTGGTGATGCTTAGAGAGGGGCTAATGGTGCAGGAGGAATCCAGGGTGACTCCCAGTTTTCTGGCCTGAGCCATAGGATAAGATGGTAACACCATTCACAAGATTGGAGACAGGTGAGAACGAGCCGTTTTAGTGCAGATGTGAGTTGGTGCAAGGATACTTGCTGCTAATTTTATATTTTTCAGAGACTGTGGAGGAATCATTGAAAATTTAACTAAGATTTACAGAGCACCTACTATGTACCAGGCCCCATTCTAAGCACTGGGGATACATAATAACAAAAATAGGAAAAAACAAATTCTTGCCCTCCTGGAGCTTACATACTAGTGGGGGAGATGGGAAAAAAACAAACAAACCAAAAAAACCCAAATAAATTAGAATATCGTGCAGAATATCAGAAGATGATACGTTCTAAGAAGAAAAATAATGCTAGGAAGAGAGTCCTAACTGAGAAGGTGACATTGGGCGAAGATCTGGAGGATGAAAGGGACAAGTCATGCGGCTAATGGAAAGAGCATTTCTGGCAGAGGGAACAGCGAGTGCCAGTGCCCTAAGGCAGGAACAGGCCTAGTGTGTCCCATGGAGGTCAGAGTGAGTGAAGAGAAATGAGGTCAAAGAGGTAATAGAGGGCCAGCGTCAATTCTTGTAGGCACTGTCCGCACTTTGGATTTTATTCTGAGTGAAACGGGAAGCCACTGGAAGGTTTCAGACAAAAAGAGACATAATCCAACACATGTTTTACCAGGATCCTCCTTAGGGCAAGAGCAGAGTCGGCAGTCCAGTTGGGAGGCTATTACTGTGGTCCAGGTGGGAGATGGTGGTAGCAGTGGGGGTGGTGAGAGAAGGTCAGACTGTAGATGTATTTTGAAGGGTTTGCTGGTATATTGTGTGATGGTTAACTTTATGTGTCAACTTGATTTGGCCAAACGCTAGTCTAATTGTTGTTCTATAATATAATGTAATGTAACCACTTTCTGTAATGTAATGTAATGTAATCAATCTGTTGAATAGGGAGTTTTCTTAAGGTGTGTTCTGCCTCCAGACCATAAATAGTTTGGCAGAACTCTCTCTCTTCATTCTGCACTTTGTCTGTTGCCTGACCTACAGATTTTGGGGCACAAACCTGCAGGAGTCTCCAGCCTGCTGCCTCACCTATGGATTTTGAATTTACCAGCCCCCACAATCACGTGAGCCATTCCCTTGAAGTAAATCTCTCTCCCCCCGCCTGTTTCTCTCTCTCTCTCTCTCTATGTATATATATATACATATATACACCTCACTGGTTCTGTTTCTCTAAGATAGATTGGATGTGGGGTGTGAGAGAATGAGAAGAATCACAGATTCAACCCATGCTGACACACTGCCCCATTTTCACAAACAGTGACCTTACTCACAGATGATTTTCATGAGGGGCATTCCCTAAGTGGCTATGCTTACTTCTGTGGCTCACCACAAAGTCTATTTCCATGACCATTTGAGCTTGACAATACCAATTATGGTATCTTTAACATCACCACAAAATTGTTTATCCAAGCACTGTATCCTCTTAGCATGACCTCAAGGAGAAGCATGTACTTTCTGTTCTTGTGCACTATATAATATTTTCAGATACTAACTTAACTCTTACTCACTTTGAATTTTCCCATCTCTTTTCTCTGTCATCTATTAAAGTAGGCAATGCCTTAATGTTTGCCAAATATTCTTTCCCCCACACCCTCCCCAACCTCACAGTACCTCTCCATATGAGAGGATTTTATATCCCTACATTGTTGAACTCAGGAGTGCCATGATTTGTTGGTAGAAGTGAAGTGATCACTTTGGAGTAGAAGCTTTAAGAACTAGCACATGAGTCTCCACATTTCCTTTTCCTCTGCCACAATGTCCAACAATATTCCATACAGAGGCTGCTCTGTCAGCATGATCCTAGAGTGAAAACAATATGGAATAGAGGAAAAATCCAACCCTCAATAAACATGTAGCACGAGGAAGAAATAGTCATTGTTGCTGTAAGCTACTGAGATTTGGCGATCATTTGTTACTGCAGCATAATCTAGCCTATCCTGACTGATACACTTACCTAAGGACACAGCCCTCATAAGTGGGGTTGCTGAGATTCTGACACTCAAACCTAGGCAGTCTGGCTGCAGTGACTGCACCCTTTACAATATATAACACTGCCTTTTTATACAAACACAAGAGTTGTAGAGTGCAGCAACTCAGGGTGCAAGGTAGATAACTATTTTTCTATAATTCAACTTCATGTTTGTTTCAAGACTCCATTCCATTAGGGGCTATAAATGCCCATACAGGGTTGGATCTGTAACACTATATTATGGACATACTTAAAAGTTATTAGATACGATTTACAGAGTAAGTGATCTTCCTAATCCACATGACTCCCCTGCTTAGAATCCTTAAGTACTGTCCTATTATATTCAGAATAAAACCCAAACACTTCTCATGGCCTGCAACCCTCTTGCGCTGGCCGTGCTATCCATCTGGCTCCTCTCCTACCTGCACACTCTATCCACACAGGCCTTCCTAGGCTCACCAAGCTGGCGCTCAGCTAGGACTATGACACTTGCAGGTGAATCTGGAACTCTCTTCTCCCAGATTGTCCAAGACTGACTTCTCCTACTCAAGCAGAACTCAACTCAAAACCATCTCTCTAGAGGGCCTTCCCTGACATGCCAAACTCAAGTGGGCCTCTCTGCACTGCCTCTCCCCTCCCCAACTAGGAACCTTCTAACATCTTTATTTTATTCGTGGAACTCATCAGTAACTGAAATTATCCTGTTGATTTATCTGTTCATTATCCATCTCTGCCTCTCTCTGCCCTTCACACACCAGACAGAGAAGAAATGCTGTGTGTCTCGTTTCCTGCAGAAAACCTGGTGCGTGGCACATGGGGAATGCTGACTGTTGAAATAGTATGACCATTTTAAAGAGTCTTGATACATATTCTCAGAATGCTTCCCAAAACGTTAGAGAACTTACATGCTTTCATTGCCCCCTAATAATATTGGACAAGATTAGCGAGTTCTGTTTAGTTCATTTACTAGTAAGCATACATGTAACTCGTTGCTTTAAATCTGCTTTCCAGAAAGGCTGAATATTTCTTATCATTTTTCTAAATATTGTTTATTCGTATCCATTGTCTATTGATCAGTTAGGCACTTAGAATTTGTCTTACTGATTTATAATGCCTTCTTTATAATGAAAGTGGCCCTGGTAGCACAGTGGTTAAGAATTCAGGCTGCTAATCCAGAAGGTCAGCAGTTGTAATCCACCAGCTGCTCCTTGGAAACTCTACGGGGCAGCTCTACTCAATGGCAATGGGTAACGGGTTATAATGAAAGGGAGAAGTTTAAGATCAATAACCTACTGGGAGCTTGAAGCCTATTTTAAAACACCTCACTGGGGAAGAGCGTAGTCAATGTCACTGAACTGTGCATGTAGAAATTTTTGAAACGGTGTATCTTTGGCTATGTGTATTTTCACGAAAAGAAAGGTTGAGAAGTTAGAGGATTGACATGTTGCGGGTTGTCATAAAACAATATGTATACTACTGTTTCATGAGAAACTATTTGTTCTGTAAGCCTTCACCTGAAGTACAATAGAAAAATAAATAAAATAAAATAAAATAAATAAAAAAAATTAAAAAAACACCTCACTGGATGTCCAGAATAAATACATGCTCAAAAATAGGCTTATTTTGGTTTTGTTTGCTTGTTTTTGGAGGCGAGTGTGCATTCCAAGACAATAATCCATGTCAGGGGGATGATTGCAAGGGTAATTGGCTCGAGTGTGTTATGCTGCAATATGGTCAAATAGCCTACTGAAAACAGACAGGAACCCACAGAGTGCGTCTGATGGATAGGCAGAAGCCCTGGATCAGGCTTCAAAATAAGATTCAGGGTACATTTCAAAGCGAACTGCAAATCAAATTCTCCATGTGAGACCAGGATTAGATGAAGTTACAATTAATAATACTAAGAATAGTTTAGAAATAAGGTAACTACTTCTACTTAATGTTTATCAATTCATTTAAATCATGCTTGTTAAGGCTGCATAGTTGAGATCTTTTAATGAAAAGTTGATTTGTGGTTATTTTGCATTTGCCCTTCCAGATTTGCCCTTCTTCTTTCTCTCTGCCCCAGGAGGCTGACCTTCTATTGGGTGGGAGATAGGAGGGCAACACACTGGGCTGAGGGTAAACTGCATTCCTCTAGTGAAGGTCACAGCTCCTACTGTGTGGCCTCCTGCGACCACAGCTGCCACCCCCTCCCTCCCCAGGCTCTGGTAGCCCCTCCCTCCCCAGGCTCTGGTAGCCCCTCCCTCTGCTTGTCCCTTCTGGGGTGGTAATAGCTCCACATTGTTGCTAGCCTTGGAAGGGAAGAAGAAAAGGGGGAAGGGAAATAAGAAAGGAAGGGAGAGAGGAAGGAATGAAGGAAAAAAGAAAGGCATGAAGTCAGGCAGGCAGGAAGACAGATTTAACTGTCACCTCTCCAATATGGTACCAACTGGTGGAATCATAAAATATCCAAAGAAGAAATAACCTCTTAACAATCAAACTTACAAACCTAAGTAATGACAAACCTAATGGCACATTCCACGTTTTTTCTTGCACACCACTCCCTACTTACATTGTGTCCCTGTACCTCGCTTTGCCAGCATGTTGGCAGAGAGAGCTAGTTGTCTCTGAATGCCCATTCTCCTCTGCCTCTTTTAGTAATTAACCCCCAAGTTTGAGCCAGACCCATAGTTCAAGATTACATTTCTCAGCTTTCCTTGTAACTACATGTGGCTGTGTGAATAAGTGTTGGCTAATGGGAGATGAGCAGAAACAACATGGACACCTCCAGGTCGTGCCTTTAAAGATAAAGCATGACCTCTACTCCTCTTTTCTGCTTCCTGCTGACTGGAGTGTTATGGGTGACCAACCATCCAGGTTTGTATGGGTCCCTGAGATTAGGACTTTCTAAAACTGGGAAAGTCTCAGGGAAGCCCATGAGTTGGTCACCCTAAGTATGGATGTGATGGTAGGAACTGGAGGAGCCATTTTGGAAGCTGTATGTTCAAAACAGAAGGAGCCTGGGTTCTGCTTCCATGACTGCTACATAATTGAAAACTAGACTCTTATTTTGTTCAGGCTATTGTTATTTTTGACTTCATTTATGGCAATCGAACCTGTATAGCAGCTAATGCATTGTTTTTTTCTTCTTTTGTCCCTCTTTCCTCTTCTCTTGGTGGCTTGAGAGCTCTTACTTCCTACTGGAATATGACCATGTTTTTTGTTGAATGTACTGAAGTTTTACTTATATTGTGTTTTTAAAAGATGGCCCATTGAACACAGAATTACCATAACCAAAAAAACCAAACCCATTGATGTGGAGTCAATTCCGATTCACAGCAACCCTGTAGAACAGAGTAGAACTGCCCCATAGGGTTTCCAAGGAGTGCCTGGTGGATCTGAACTGCTGACTTTTTTTTTGGTTAGCAGCTGAGCTCTTAACCACTGCTTCACCAGGGCTCCACAGAATTACCATATAATCCAGCAATTCCACTCGAAGGTAAATATCCAAAAGAATTGAAAACAGGTGCTCATGCAAACACTTGGACATGAATATTCGTAGCAGCATTATTCACAATAGCCAAAAGGTAGAAACAATCCAAGTGTCCACTAACTGATGAATGGATAAACACAGTGTGTATAACCCAACCCATTGCCATCGAGTTGATTCTGACTCATAGCAACCCTATACGACAGAGTAGAAGAGCGGCTAACCTTTTGGTTAGCGGCCAACCTTTTGGTTAGCGGCCAAGCTCTTAACCGCTGCGCCACCAGGGGTCACTGTATATCCATACAGTGGAATATTATTCAGCCATAAAAATGAAGCACTGACACATGTTACAACATAAACGGACCTCAAAAACATTGTTACATGAAAGAAGGCAGACACTAAAGGCCACATATTGTATGATTCCATGTATATGATATATACAGAACAGATAAATCTACAGAGACAGAAAGTAAATTAGTAGTTGCTAGAGGTTGGGGGGAGTCCCCGTATGGTGCAAATGGTTAACAGGCTGGGCTGCTAACTGTAAGGCTGGAGGTTTGAGTCCACCCACAGGTGCCTATTTCCAAAAAATCAGCACAGTTCTACTCTGGCACACATAGGGTCACCATGAGTCAGGGTTGACTCAGTGGCAACGGGTAACTGGTAAATACTCTTTGTGACCCTCTGTATAAAGGTGCCCATCTCTTCCACAGACAATTTTGACTGCTGCAGCTGTCACAGGGCACCTGAGAGGGGATGAGAGGAGCCTCCTGGCAGGCCCAGTTTTGTCGACAGATTTGGGCTGCCAGCTGCTTCTTATTGCAGAGCGGTTCCTCCGCTTGAGCAGCCTTCAAGAGGCTCCCACTGGGGAGGTGGGGTGGAGATCCTGTTCCCTCTCTCTGAGTCTCTGCCCCCTCGTCCACGGCCCCCTTTTCACCTTTCAGCTGGCTGCATCAGCCCTAAATTCTTTTGTAAACACTCACCCTTTACCATTTTTCATGTGTGTATCATACCTCATTAGGGATTTAGTCTGAACTATTTTTTCCTTTATATTTAGTATGTTTTTATTCTGATTTTTGGTGCTTTGAGTTATTTTAAATTGTACTATCTTCTTTTTTGCCTTTCATGACTTCAACTTTTCTAATTTTATCTTTTTAATTGTTTCCTATTTCTTTCACTTTTAATGTTTCCTTTTTAAACTTGTATTTTGTATGCAATTTAAAAATATTTTGTTTTTCTGTTTTGTTTGATTTTTGATCATTTTTGTTGCTGCTTTTCTTCCCTGAATCTTTTTCTTTTTTCACCCTACCATACTTCAGCACTATTTATTTTCGGTATTTTTGATCTTCTGGTCTTACATTTTTCAGCCTGTTTTTTAAAATCTTTACATTTTTAATTATTTAGCTTCCTTATTTTTATTTATTTTGTCATTTCTATTCTTATTCTTTTAGTCTTTTATTATCTGATTATATTACGTTGGCTCTAGGAGATTTTTATTAATTTTGGTACTTTATTGTTGGTACTTATTTTCATGTTTTATATTATTTTAAATTTCTTTAAAAGTACTTTTATACTTAAACTGTGCCAGTGATTTTACCACACGAATTATTAAGCTTCTGGTTTTATCTGTTGTGAATTCATTTCATGAGTTCTTTCCTCTTCTTTTCATTTTATTTCTTTTTCCCCTCAGAAAGATAACTTTCATCCTAATAGTTGTATCTATTTCTCCATATGCGTAACTTTGACTCTTCACTGTTTCTTTTCATAACAGCTGTCAGGAAGTTGGTGGGAGGTTGAAAGTTTTTGTAAGAACTCTCACCATAAACTGGGGAGATTTCTTTTCAGCTCTGGCTACAGCTGTCCCTGTTTCTCTTAATAGATTTCACATGCTCTTCAGCACTGCTCAAAAAAAAAAAAAATTTTTTTTTATGAAATGAATTCCTTTCTAGCCATGGAGACCCTCTCTCATTTGTCAACACTGATCTGTCCTTCTGCTCTCTTTACCCATCCTCCCTCTGTCCCCATCCCTCCCAAACCTAGTGCCGTGGTAGCCCTCAAACACTTTGTCCAACAAATCAGTTGCCTTCTCTGGAATCGCTGTCCTCTGCCAAGCCAATATCCCTGTAGCATGAAACTCAACTGTTGGCCTTGACTGCAACCCTCTTCTGCTGTAGCACCTTGAGTGTGGTGAGTTTATTCAACTTCCACAAACCCAGCATCTAGAGGAAGGATCCATATTATTTCTAGCCCATCCTCCTCCACCTTTGTGTAAAAACACCTCCTCCTTTGAGGCCGTTTCACCTGTATGTATTACCCCCCACACACACACACTTCTTATTGTCACTCATGCACATTCAATGGCGACTTTGGCTCCTGCCTCACGGTCTTTCTGCTATCATCTGTTGTAGGGTAAAAACATCGCAAAGTTTAGTAAAGCAAAACGAAAGTTTTATTTGGCATATATTCAAAAAGGCAAAGTGGGAAATCAGACAAGCATGCTGCTAAAGCCATGTCTGCTGAGTCCAAGGAACATTACAGAGTGATCAGTATGTATTAACGTTACAAATGGGTAAAACCATTGACAGCTTCACCTTTTCACAAACTGGCTAGAAATTATTGACTAAAACTACATTTTGAACTGTCTTTCTTAACAATCATTGGTACAGGTTTCAGTAAAGACAGTCAGGAGAGTCGTCATTGGTCCACCAAATTTTCTATTCACCAAATGCTAAGAGAAAAAGATAAGAGTGGAAAGTCTTTTGTGTTTTGTTTATTAGCTTATGTGAAAGATTCCCTAAAAGATGTTTTCCAAGATTGTCCTAGCTATTGTCTTTATCTCAGAGTCCAGTTGATGTGTCCTTGTGAGTCCTTGTGTGTCCAGCTCCAGGTAAGTCACATTCTCTATGCTCAAGGACAGAGAATAATGACTCCAGTATTATTTCCTAAATCACATCCTGGGTGATTTCAGTGTCCATTCTGACAATCCAATGACCAATTCCACACGGAGCCTCTCAGTCTCTCTGGTAAACTCCCAGACTAGTCAATTAGCCTAAAATTGGTTTTTCTTACCATTGTTGTTGTTGTTATTAGGTGCCATTGAGTAGGTTCCAACTCATAAGGACCCTACGTACAACAGAATGAAACACTGCCCGGTCATACCCCATCCTCACAACCGTTGCTGTGTTTGAGCCCATTGTTGCAGCCACTGTATCAATCCATCTTGTTGACAGTCTTCCTTTGTTTTTGCTGACCCTCTGGTTGGCACAGTGGGTAAGAACTTAGGTACTAATCAAAAGGTCAGCAGTTCGAATCCACCAGCTGCTCCTTGGAAACCACATTGAGCAGTTCTACTCTGTCTTATACAGTCACTATGAGTTGGAATCGCAATGAGTTCTACTTTACCAAGCATGACGTCCTTCTCCAGGGACTGGTCCCACCTGATAGCATGTCCAAAGTACGTGAGATGAAGTCTTGCCATTTTTGCCTCTAAGAAGCATTCTGGCGATACTTTTTCTAAGACAGATTTGTTTGTTCTTCTGGTAGTCCATGATATAGTTAGTATTCTTCACCAACACCATAATTCAAATGCATAAATTCTTCTTCGGTCTTCTTTATTTATTGTCCAGCTTTTGCATGCATATGAGGTGATTGAAAATACCATGGCTTGGGTCAGGTGCACCTTAGTCCTCAAAGTGACATCTTTGCTTTTTAACACTTTAAACAGGTCTTTTGCAGCAGATTTGCCCAATGCAATATGTCATTTAATTTCTTGACGTCTGCTTCCATGGGTGTTGATTGTGGATCCAAGTAAAATAAAGTCCTTGACAACTTCAATCTTTTCTCTGTTTATCATGTGTTGCTTATTGGTGCAGTTGTGAGGATTTTTGTTTTCTTTACGTTGAGGTGTAATCCATACTGAAGGCCATAGTCTTTTACTTTAATCAGTAAGTGCTTTAAGCCCTCTTCACTTTTGGTAAACAAGGTTGTGTCATCTGCATATCGCAGGTTGTTGATGAGTCTTTCTCCAATCCCGATGCAGTGTTCTTCTTCATATAGTCCAGCTTCTCAGACTATTGCTCAGCATACAGATTGAATAAATATGGTGAAAGTATACAAACCTGATGCACACCTATCCCTAACCATTAGTTCCTCTAAAGGCGGGGTCACTGAAGATCCAGTCTCCTTTTTGCACCTCTTTAAGCGGCCTCCTTTACATAAATTATTGAGCTGAGTCTTTGCAACAGCCCTTTGAAGCAGGTGCTTTTATTAAATCTGTTTCTCAAATTAAGAAACCAAAGCTTGAACTACCTGATTTTAGAACCTATTATACCACCACGGTAGTCAAAGCAGCCTTGTACTGGTAAAACAACAGATACATAGACCAATGGAACAGAATTGAAAACCCAGATGTAAATTCATCCGCCTATGAGCAGCTGATATTTGACAAAAGCCAAAATTGGTTAAACAGGGAAAAGACAGTATCTTTGTCAAATGGTGCTGGCATAACTGGATATCCATCTGCATAAAACTGAAACAAGACCCATACCTCACACCATGTACAAAAAGTAACTCAAAATGGATCAGATATCTAAATATAAAATCTAAAACAATAAAAGATCATGGAAGAAAAAGTAAGGACAATGCTAGGAGCTCTAATATATGGCATAAGCAGAATACAAAGCATAACAAAAAATGCACAAACACCAGAAGAGAAACTAGATAACTGGGAGCTCCTAAAATCAAACACTTATGCTTATCAAAAGACTTCACCAAAAGAATAAAGACAACCTACAGACTGGGAAAAAAATTTTGCCTACAGCATATCCTATATGGCTCTAATCTCTAAAATCTACAAGATACTGCAAAACCTCAACAACAAAAATACAAATAATCCATTTAAAAAATGGGCAAAAGATATGAACAAACATTTCATCAAAGAAGACATTCAGGTGGCTAACAGATACATGAGGGAATGGTCACAATCGTTAGCCATTAGAGAAATGCAAATCAAAACTACAATGAGATACAATCTCACCCCAGTAAGGCTAGCACTAATCCAAAAAAACACAAAATAATAATTGTTATAGAGGTTGTGGAGAGACTGGAACACTTAGGCACTGCTGGTGGGAATGTAAAATGGTACAACTACTTTGGAAATTGATTTGGTGCTTCCTTAAAAAGCTAGAAATAGAAGTGCCATACGATCCAATAATCCCACTCCTTGGAATATATCCTAGAGAAATAAGAGCCATCACACGAATAGGTATATGCACACCCATGTTCATTGCCGCACTGTTCACAATAGCAAAAAGACAGAAACAACACAGGTGCCCATCAACAGACAAATGGATAAACAAATCATGATACATACACACAATGGAATACTACACAACAATAACAATGAAGAATTCACAAAACATCTCACAACATGGATGAATCTGGAGGGCAATATGCTGAGTGAAATTAGCTAATCACAAAAGGACAACTATTGTATGAGACCACTATTATAAGAACTCAAGAAAAGTTTAAAACACAGAAGAAAACATTCTTTAATGTTTACGAGGGTGGGGAGGGAAGGAGAGGGGAATTCACTAACTAGATAGTAGACAAGAATCATCTTAGGTGAAGGGAAGGACAACACATAATACAAGGGAAGTAAGCACAACTGGGCTAAACCAAAAGCTAAGAAGTTTCCTGAACACAACCAAACACTTTGAGGGACAGAGTAGCAGATGTGGGGGTCTGGGAACCATGGTTTTGGTGGACATCTAGGTCAATTGGCATAACAAAGTTTATTAAGAAAATGTTCTGCATCCCACTTTGGTGAGTGGTATCTGGGGTCTTAAAAGCTTGCGAGCAGCCATCTAAGATGCATCAGTTGCTCGCAACCCACCTGGAGCTAAGGAGGATGAAGAACTCCAAAGACACAAGGAAAATATTAACGCAAGAGACAGAAGGTCCACATAAACCAGAGACACCATCAGCCTGAGACCAGAGGAACTAGATGGTGCCCGGCAACCACCAATGACCACCCTGAGAGGGAACACAACAGACAGTCCCTGATGGAGCAGGAGAAAAGTGTGGAGCAGAACTGAAATTCACATAAAAGACCA
The DNA here is from genome assembly GCF_000243295.1 of Trichechus manatus latirostris. NCBI lineage: Eukaryota > Metazoa > Chordata > Mammalia > Sirenia > Trichechidae > Trichechus > Trichechus manatus. Next base: position 763,306 of record NW_004444144.1, read on the forward strand.
GACTTAATGGTCTGACTGAGACTGGATAACTCCCAAAGCCATGGCCCCCAGACGTTCTGTTAACCCAGAACTAAAACCATTCCCGAAGCTCACTCTTTAGGCAAAGATTAGACTGGACTACAAAACATAAAATAATACTAGTGAAGAGTGTGTGTCTTAGTTCAAGCAGGTACACGAGACCAAATGGGCAGCTCCTGTCCGGAGGCAGGATGAGAAGGCAGGAAGGGACAGGAGCTGGTTGGATGGACATGGGAAACCTGGGGTGGAAAGGGGGAGTGTGCTGTCACATTATAGGGATTGCAACTAGTGTCACATAACAATATCTGTATACATTTTTGTATGAGAAATTAATTTGAGCTGTAAACTTTTACCTAAAGCACACTTAAAAAAAAGGAAAAGAAACCAAAGCTTGGAACTCTAGGAAGAGCAATTTGGCAACGTTTATTAAAATTTAGTAATGCTTATCCTTGACTCTGCAATCCCATTGCTAAGACGTAATCTTACAGATACACTCAGGTGCATGATCACATGGTTAATGACTTATTTAAGGTTGTTCACATCAATATTTGCTAAAGAAATTGTGATACAGCTCTATTGGAACACTATGCAGTGAGGAAAAAGAAGAAAGCTGGGAATGACCTTCAGGATATATTAGTACATGAAAAAGTGAGTTGTAAAGCAGTGTGTATTAAAAGAAAAAAGGATATGATAAACATGTATTTGTCTATGCATGGATCATACCCATAAGGAGGTCCAAGATACTGAGCATAATTATTGTCTCTGGGAGGGAGCCTGGAGGTCCAGGGGAAGGGGGAAGGATTACTTTTGCTCATATCTTTCTGCTGTTAATTTTTAAAAATCATATGCATATATTGCATGTACATATTGCTTTTTCAATTTCAAAATAGATAAAATGTTCTTCTGAATGTTATACTCCTAGCAATAAATGCATAGAACTCGACATGAATTATAACCATTTTTATATGTTCATTTGTTGTGATATGTCAGAGTAAACTCCTAGCTTGCTGTGGCTCAGCTGAGTGGCATGCAATTTAATGGACACGGTCACTGAGCTTGGGGAACATCATGTCAGGATGAAGCCAAGGAGACAGTACCAAAACTACATAGGCAAACAGTGGGAGCATACTGGGGATTATTTTTGTGCTGATGTTCACGTTCTTGGCCATAATGCCCCTGAAGAAATGTCTTCAGCAAGTGAGTAGGTATGAATCTCTGTCCATAGATGTAGATATGTAAGAAATGTAAATGTGTTTAATTCCTATAAAACCAGTGGCCGTTGCGTTGACTCTGACTCTTGGCGACCGTGTGTGTGTTAGAGTAGACCTGTGCTCCACAGAGTTTTCAATGGCTGATTTTTCAGAAATCAATCACCAGAACTTTCTTTCAAGGCACCTCTGGGTAACTCAGACCCCCTATAACTCACGTTACATTTTGTCTCTGGCCTGGCAGAAGGGTCTCACTTGAGTGCTGCCCAGGAGCGCTGCCCAGGAGTGCTGCTCAGGGTCCCCATTTGCAAGGCTGTGTCATGGCTTGGGGGCTTTCCGCTGGTCCAGGAGGTGGGTGCGCAGCAGTGCCATTGGTCACCAGTTGTCAGAGACGTCCATGGCCCACCCTGCCCTCAGCCCGCAGCTCTCTGCTCTACTGCTCTGTGCCTGCTACCAACATGGGCATCTTTTGAGGCTGTCAAAGACAGTGAAAACCTGGGTCCCCATTCCTCGAAAATCCACAGAACCACCTCCCTCCCTGGCCTTTCCTCTCCTCAATCTCCTTCCTCCTAGCACTTTTGGGTTTTGGAAAGATCCTTCTCATTAAGTTCCTGCAAGGCCCTTGCTCATGTCCATGAATTTCTCTTTGCATGAGAATTCATGACAGTCTTGTGGGATACTTCTGTTTCTACCCTGCTACGTGCCTCCCTTGAGACAAAGGAGTAAGTTGCTTAATATCATTGTGCCTTGATTTCCTCATCTGTGAAATGGGAACTGTAAGAGTACCTATCCGAAAGTGTTGTCGTGAGAACAAAACCTGAAGTGTTAGGGCAATACCTGGTATGTACATAGTAAACACATGGCTCATGAGCTAACAATGGCTTGTGCACTTTTAAATCATTGAAAAGAAAGGAAAAGGAAGAATCACATTTTATGATATACGAATGTTATATGAAATTCTTATTTCAGCGTTCATAAAGTTTTATTGAAACACGGCCATGCTCATTCATTTACATATTGTCTGTGGCTGCTGTTTCATGACAAGAGCTGAGTTGAGTAGTTGTGACAGAGATAGTATGGCCTGTGAAGCCTCAAATATCTGCTATCTGGCCTTTTATAGAAAAAGTTTGCCGACTTCTGTGTAGACTGAGGGGTCCCTGGGTGATGTAAATGGTTAATGCACTAGGCTGCTAACCAAAAGGTTAGAGGTTCAAGTCCACACAGAGGCACCTCAAAAGAAAGGCCTGGCAATCTACTGCTGAAAAATCAGCCATTGAAAACTCCATGGAGCACAGTTCTACTCTGACACACATGGGGCCACCATGAGTTGGGATTGACTCGACAGTAACTGGTTTTTTTTTTGGGAGGCGTTTATGTACAATGGGGCCAGGGAAGGAGTGACTAACGGAAGCCAGGTAGAGCAATGCCTACCTTGTGTAAGTTCAAGGACAAGACTAAAGAGGACCCCCATCTTGTGGGGCCTGGGGTCAGAGGGGCTGATCTGGGAGGCCACATTCCATTCAGAAATTAGACAATGAAGTGGGTTCTGAGAGGAATAGAGCACCCCAACAGACCAAAACAGAACGTCAGCTCAGATCCACCCCTAGCGGGGAGTCTGGAAACATCGGCTTAACATGTTACCTGAGACCTGCTGAGGTGCCAGAAAGAGGTTTGGGGCTCGATGGCCTGCCAGCTGTGCCAAACAAGTGCATCTTTAGCCAAATGGGAAAGCAAGGTCATATATCAGTATTCTGGAATTTTAATATTATGTTTTCCTTAATTTCTTGAAACCAGAACCAAACCCATTGCTATCCAGTTGATTCTGATTCATAAAGACGCTATAGGACAGAGTAGAACTGCTCCATAGGGTTTCGAAGGCTGTAATCTTTATAGAAGTGAACTGCTACATCTTTTTCCCACAGAGTGGCTGGTTCGAACCGCTGACCTTTTTGGTTAACAGCCAAGCACTTAACCACTGCACCACCAGCGCTCCTTTCTTAATTTCTTAGTGTATATATATATACATTTTTTTTTTCTTTTGGTGTGGGGGAGTGGTCTGGAGATTTTTTTCCTCAAAAGAGGTTTGAGAGGAATAATTCTTTGATGTGCCCAACAGTCCCTGCCTACTAAATGCCAGCAGACTTCCCAGTCATTCAGACAAGCAAATCAACCAAATGAACAAACAAAAAACAACAATAACAAAAACCAACGCTTCCATATTTCTCAGTGCCCCCTAAAAGGGAGGTGCACGCCCTCTTCTGAGAACTGAAGTGTCATATACGAGTCAAGAACAGGAGAGGGATTGGGTCCCAGTGTTCCAGCTGGCCAATTATGCTGGCAGCAAGACAAGGACACCTCTAGGAAGCGCTTGAGCCAAAGGAAGTGCGTGCAGAAGGGAAGACACTTCTCTGACGCTGTGACTTGCTTTGGTCAATGGAAAATGCATTGGCAGTGACACTCTGTGGCTTCCAAGGTTAGATTTTTGGAGGACTTGTAGCTTTTGTTTTGATACTCTTGGAATGCTCCCTCTTGTAATGGTGGCTTGTGTCCACTATGCTCTGAAGAAGCCCAGTCTAGCCACCTGGAAAGACCACGTGGAGAAGAACTGAGATACCCCAGCTGACAACTCCAGCTGAGTCCAGCACCCAGCTGACCTACCTGCTGAACACAACCGCCTGAGACGTCTGTAACAGCCTGTGCCAAGTGGAGCCCAAGAAATACCCAGCCAAGCCATAGAATTGTCAGAAATAATAAATTGTTGTTTCAAGCCACTCATTTTTGGGGTGATTTTTTACTCAGCAATAGATGCTCGATAACCCCTGCAGTCTCAAATGCCAGAGATACTATGAGTCTGTGCATTCCACGTGTATATCCCATCTTAGTTCACTCCAACTGAAGTCTTAACAATTCTTATCCTTAGTCTGCTTCTGAGAACTGTTGTTGATACCAGTCATTAGAGGTCAAATTTTATTGCTCATGGGGGAAGCATGGCACAGAAAGCTCCAGACCTTTCCCTTAGCACTTTGCCAGGCATTAAGGAGGTGAGGGATGGAGCCAGGCATGAGAAATGAAGAGGATGGACGATCTACTGACCCTGTCCTGTTGCCAGCAAATCAAGATGGTCCAGCCTGCTCAGTCAGGGAGGATGCAAGCTTCCTGAGGACAGTGTTCTCTTCTCTGCCTCAGTGACTCCCTTCCCGAGTACACTTCCTGTTCTCATGTGTCCAGAAGGGCCTGGGTGCTGGCCTTGATGTCTACAGCACAGCAGAGCACAGCACAGGCTGGCGGCAGCTTGCAGCATCGTTTACTGACAGTAATTGCAAACCTCATTTGTCCCATAGACCAGAAAACTCTGCTCCAGGAGAGCTGGAACCCTTGGAAGTGGGAAAAGAGGGTCCAGGCTATTCCAGCTTCCTTCTGCCCATGTTGGCTGCCCCTGTCTCGCTCTGGCATATATTTTAGCAGCACAGTATGGCTAACTGTGTCCTCCTACCCCAAGCTCAGGCTGCAGTTACAGATGGTACTCGGAAAAAAAAAAAACAAAACCTGTTGCCATCAAGTTGATTCCAACTTATAGCGACCCCATAGGACAGAGTAGAACTGCCCCATAGGGTTTCCAAGGAGTGGCTAGTGGATTTGAACTGCCAGCCTTTTGGGTAGCAGTCAAGCTCTTAACTACTGCACCATCAGGGCTCCACAGAGGGTATAGGACCCAAAAAAAAAAAAAAGAAGAAGTCTCAAATCCACCCAGTCTTCAAACCCTCAGAAAGGAAGTGCTGTTCTAAGGCAGTAGATCTCAAAAAGAGGCCACTGACCCCCTAGCTGTTGGCAAAGGCTCTCCAGGGCCTAGAGCCTAGGGAGTCTTCTAGCTGGTTCCAAGGCGTGTCTCACACTGTGGTTCTCAGAGAGACAGCCCCACCCTGCACCAAGTGATTCAACTTATCGCTGATAACGAGGCCCGTTGGCACTGACTCCTCCAGTGCCGCACTGAGCAATGTGACAGACATCATCCGTGCAGCACTCCTGCCAGAAACGTCTAACCTGAATTTAGTCATGAGGAAACAATCCGACAAATATGTTGAGGGATATTCTGCAAAGCAACTGGCTTGAAATATTCACAAATGGCACATCTGTGAAATGGCATTTTCCAGCTTCCCCTTCCGCTCGGATGGCTCCTCTGTTTCTTCCTCTGCCTCCGATTACTACCTCACCCTTCATGTTCACTTAGAACACTGAGGGAGTGTTCTCCAGACTTCTTTCGTCTTCTCTCTCTTGGTCTCCTATACTTTTTTACTTGATAATCTCACTCATTGGCATAGTGCAGCCATTACCTCCACACAGAATGAGCCCCAGAATCTATCCTCTCTCCTGAGCTTTGGTCTCACATTACCAGCAAATACCAGCCACTCATCCTCACCATGCCTGAAATAGAACTCTTTCCTCCCAGCTGCTTCACCTCCCGTCTCCTTATCTGAATAATTCCTCACCTTTCCAGGCTCACATCCTCAGTGTCACCTCAGGCTTCTCACTCTACTCTGCCTCCTTTTACCAAGTACTTCCAAGGTCTATAGATATTGCCTCCACACTTCTTGACTCATTAGCCCCACTTCTCCCCAGCCCCCTCCACCTCAGTGAATCGCGTCTATATCCTTCCCTTTCTGTCTCGTCTTGTGTCATGTCTGGTCCTGTCCCAAGATCTCTCAAGCAGGCACAAATTCTGGCATCCCAAATTTCTCTCCCTGAAAGAGTCACTAATGAATTCCATGGTTGTTATATCAGTTGATACACGCTTTTTGTTGTTGCCATGGAATCAGTTTTGACTCATGACAACTCCACGTGTGCAGAGTAGAACTGCTCCATAGGGTTTTCAAGGCTGTGACCTTTCTGGAAGCCGATCACCAGGCCTTTCTTTCGAGGCCTCTCTGGGTGGGTTCAAACTGCTAACCTTTCAACCACTTAATCATTTTCTCCACCCAGGAATTCCTTTGTATATATAGTAGATCTGTATTGTGGTGTTGATGTCAGAGAATGATATTAATACTAGAGATTATAGGCATTTGTGGTCACAGAAAAAGTACTATGGAGCAGACAGGAGAAGTTATTTAAATTGTGTTTACCACAAACCATGGTTTAATAAGGCCCTTCACAAAGGTTACTATAAAGAAAACGAGACAAATGTTTATTTCATTGAAATGAGCTGTAAAACCACAGTAATTTGTTAACTATCAAAAAATTTTTTTTTCTAAAACTTCGAATTAGAGGGTTCATTTGTTTATATTACCAAAAGACAAGCACCTCGTTCTAACTGGGAAAAAAGACAATTTATTACTGACACCATCAAAACAATAATCAGAGTACTGACTTACTAATTATTTTCTTTCACAGCAAAATTTAGTATGCACCAGTGTGGTAGATAATTACTGTTTTATCTGCCCATATCAGCAACCCTGCTTTTTGGGAAGCTGTTCCCCTCCCCCAGCCATATGTGTCTGCTATTCTTGATGCCCCCCATTTCTGGCCATCAGTGAGGTTAGGTGGCACAAGCTGGGTATTAATTCCCAAGGGCATGGTGTTTGGGACAGAGATGATCATGTGATCTAAGCCTGGAAGATATTTCCCATGGAAGATATTTCTCACCAGAACTTGGAAAAGAGAGTCTCATTTCCTCTCTGGCTGCACTCCCCCAACACCCCCTACTCCACAGAGGAGCCAATCTAAGAGACAGAAGTTAGCATGGGGAGAGGAGCAGAGACTAAAGTGCAGAAAGAGAGTCTTGGGAGAGCTTACGCCGTGGATCCTGACTAGATTTATTCTTACCCTTCTGCAGTTTTTCTACCTGAGCCAATACATTCCCTCTGTGTGCTCAAGCTAGTTTAAAGGATCTTGACTAGTAAATCCTTGTAGACAGAAATCATGTACGTATTTGTGACCATGGTGTCTAAAGCAGGCACAGAGTCAGGGCTTCATGAAGACCTGTTGATTCATTCAAAACTAACACATTAGACAATCAGCTGAATCAAATTTAACTGATGTTTCATTCCCACAGAATCTCCAAGACAGGCATGCAGATGCACACGGGCACACATACTCACGTACACAAACAGACTCACTTTAGAATTCTCTCTTTAGCACATGTCATGGTTTGAATTATGTCCCCCAAAAAACGTGTGTATCAATTTGGCTGGGCCACAATTCCCAGAATTGTGTGGTTGTCCCCCATTTTGTGGTTGCAATTTTATGTTAAAGAGGATTAGGGTGGAATTGTAACACCACCTTTACCCGGGTCACATCCCTGATCCAATGTAAAGGGAGTTTCCCTAGGGTGTGGCCTGCACCACCTTTTACCTTACAAGAGATAAAAGGAAAGGGAAGCAAACAGAAAATTGGGGACCTCATACTACCTAGAAAGCAGTGCCAGGAGCAGAGCGTGTCCTTTGGACCCGGGGTCCGGGCACAGAAGCTCCTAGTCCAGGGGAACATTGATGCGAAGGCCAACCAGAGACAGAAAGCCTTTCCCTGGAGATGACACGCTGAATTTGGACTTTTAACCTACTTTACTGTAAGGAAATAATACACACACATTCACACTCACATACAAATACTATTTCTGTGGGAACACAGAAAAATCTTCAAAGGTCAAGCTGCCCAAAACCAAGTCCTTTAGGGAATACATCTAGAATTGTATACAAGATAAGGAAGAAAAACTGGTATTTCTGAGCTCTGATTTTTGTTCCAGGGACTGTACTTTGTGCTATTATATATTTTCTTTCATTTGCTTCACACAAAATCTATCAGGTAGATATTATTATTCTCATTTCACAGATGAGGAAGCTGGAGGATTAGAGAAGTCCACACAGCTGATATCTCAGGGATCTGGATTTCAGAACGAAGGCTGACTTCAGGCTCTTTGTCCACTGCCTCCTTCTGATCTAAGAGCTGCTCCCGAGGCAAAACAGAGACCACAACAATCTGTTTCTGAGAACACATCCCATAATTTCCAGAATCAAAGGATGTGCATATAGCTAAGGTTTCAGGCAAACCCAGATTCTGGGTGGCTCGTTTGTGTGAGGGAGGTAATCACCCTGTTTATGGTGGAAAGTGGCACAGTGGTTAGTTTGCTCTGTAAGGACTGTGGGGGCTGCAGTGATAAGGAGAACGAAAAGGAAGACAGTGTTGGGAACAGCTGGAAGATTGGGATCATAAAAGGGAAGTAGGTGAAGAGAGACAGAGGGGGCAGAGAACCACGAAGCTCACTGAGGTGCTGACAGAGTCCTACGGCCGGCTTTGGCCCTGTGTGAGCTCACAGGTACAGTACTGATGGTGGAGACTGCACCACGTAACCCAGAGCTTGGCACAGAGTAACTTCTCAGTAAGTGTTTCTGACTGACCTATTGAACCCAAGGCTCAGGAGATTTATGGAACAGCATCCGAAGAATCAGTAGCCCTCAAAACACTGCCTTCTAAATGCTCACCAAAAAACACCCATGAAGATAAAGAAAAGGATCAGAACTCTCAGCAGCACTGAAAACTGAGACCAATAAGCAATCAAGTGGACTGAGGAAATGGGACCTGATTATGAGGCAGACAGAGTCATTTTGAGAAAAATAGCTACAGCTCTGGCATTTACTCTAGTTTTGCTTTGCGAGTAATGGATTTAAGAAAGGAAACTTGCTTCTTCCCTCCAGGGTCTGTTCTCTGGCTCAGACACCCATAGTGACCCTGCAGGACAGAGGAGACTTTCCCTCATAGCTTTTCCGAGGCTGTAAATCTTTACGGAAGCGGACTGCCACATCTTTCTCCCACGGAGCGGCTAGTGCGTTCAGACCACCTACTTTTCAGTTAGCAGTCGAGCGCTTTGACCACTGCGCAACCCAAAACACTTAGACACCCAAAGCATAAGAAAAACAGAAACTGGCATTTCACCCATGTCTCTTAATCCCTTGGGTGTATCTTTGTACAGCGGCCACCTCCACTCCCCTTCATACGCGCCACTCCCACCTGCCGTATTTCTTGATGTAGAGACTACCAATTCCGGAAAACATGGCAATCAGTGGATGTTGTACATGTGTGTGTTGGGCAGTGGGAGGCTCCATGCATCTTGGGAGGTTAGTTCTAGGAGTAAAGCACTGTCTCTGGAGAAACCCAAAGGACCCTGGCCGTACTTCATATAAAGAATACTCCGTTTTCAGAGAGCCAGAGAAATACAAGGAAGAAGTCTGAGGAGTCTGCCGTGTCAGGCATGCCAGGGTTCCTCCTTGGGAAAGAATCAGGCAGGAGCTCAAAGATCAACTTGCTGCATGCTGCAGGACCAAAAAAAAACCAAACTTGACTTATAGTGACCCATAGGGTTTCCAAGGAACACCTGGTAGATTCAAACTGCCAACCTTTTGGTTAGCAGCCTGAACTCTTAACCACTATGCCACCAGGGCTTCCAGCTGTGGATCAGAGAAGAGAAAGCAAGACCAGTGGGAGCGGGACCAAGAGCCACCTACCCCAAACACTTCCTATGACTGTGTCTTGCCTTGTTTGAGGTGCAGTGAAGAGGAAAACTACATTGGATTTATAATAAAATAATGATGAATAGAGAGAGAAAAAAGAACAGCCTTAGTAAGAAACAGAAGGAAGGCAAAGCCTGTGAAGGATTCAGAAGATTTTAGGAAATAGTGTGACCATAAGTATACTTTGGCCACTGGAATATGACATCTACCACATACTATAAGACAGCACCCTAACCCCCAGCTGCCGCTGTAACCAAGCCTTCTGCAGTCCATCACACTGTTGAATCTTGCTTCTAGGTGATGTGCCAGACAAGCATCAGGAGGATTGGGGTGCTGTTGAATTCCTTCCTTGCTCTCCGATCTGAGCTTGTGCAAGGTCTGTGAGGGCTGACACACAGGGCTGCCTCCCAGTGACATGGCTCTGTGTCTGCCTCATAGCCCCGGCTAGGGCTTCTGTTCTTCACCCTTGGCCGTAAGGTATGATAGTCACTTACCTGGCTGCTTCCACCACTGGACCGTGCACTCCTGTTGGCGTCTCAGGGGTCCTGGCAGGCTGAGCCTGGTACTTAGCACACAGAGAGCGATGAAAACATTTGTTGTCTGGGAAAAGTGTCTTGCCTCTTTCTACTCTGTGGTGGGAGCCAGCTTCTTCTCCTATTTCCTCACCCTGAAGCTTCCCAGGAGGCCTCAGACAAGGAGGGCAGAGAAGGATGTTCCCACAGGCACTGCTCCCCTGCCAGCCCCTTTCCTCTTGACCCACTCGGTGAAATCCCCTATTCCCACACTCCCCCCACCCAGTGCAGTAGGAGCTGTGGGACTGCAGAGGAAGGGGTGTCCCCTGGTGACTAAACCTCCAGAGTCTCCTAGAGCTCTCTACAGGCCAAACCCACCCCAAGAAGTGCTCCAACAGGTAGCTCACCTGGGGCAGCCAGACTCCAGATCTCGCCTGTTCCTCCGCCAGAGATACTGCACCTGGCATTCCTGAAGGACTACTGAGCATGCAGCCCTGGGGACACAGACATGAGAGGCATGTCTGCCCTAAAGGAAACTTCAGTTAAATTTTAGGGACCGAATCTAACATGAAACAGTCACACACAGAGTGACATGGTTATTCATTCGTGGTTCAGTAAGGCCAGCCAGAACCGCTTGCCCCATCCTGTCCAACACACCTGTACAACCTCCACAGAATGCTCCCGGGACAGCTCCCATGAGATGTCCCCAGATTCACCCCTTCTGTATCTCTTCACTCTTAAGTCATTGTCGTTAGCTGCTGTGGAGTCAACGCCAGCTCATGGCGACCTTATGTACAACACGAGGTCAACAACATAAGAACAAAACATTGCCCCCTCCTGCATCATCCTCAGGATTGCTGGCATGTTCAAGTCCTCTGTTGTGGCTATTGTGCCAATCCATCTCATTAATGTCTCCCTCACCCTCGTTGGCCCTCTGCTTTACCAAATCTGATGTCCTCCTCCAGTGACTGATCCTTCCTGCTGGCGTGTCCAAAGCAAGCAGGTTAGACAATGTTCTGTTGTGATCCATAAGGTTTTCATTAGCTAATTTTTTGGAAGTTGATCAGAGGACTTTCTTCCTAGTCTTAATCTGGAAGCGCTGTTGAAATCTGTCCACCGTGGGTTACCCTGCTGTATTGGAAATACCAGTGGCATAGCTTCAAGCATCATAGCAACACGCAAACCACCACAGTACAACAAGCTGACAGATGGGTGGTGGCCTCACTCATACTCACCCCCAATTATGCCTGCAGTTGAAACAAGAATGTGCAAGGTTGTCAGATCATGTTTCTACCCCTTGTACATGACTCTATAATCTTTACCATACATGCCTTCCTATGATTTGCTTTTATTTTTCACCTATATAAATATCAATTGCTATAAACAAAGGAACTATAAAAGTGGTAGTGCCACCATCTTCAACACAGATCTGCCAAGGTCACTAAGAGTCGAGAAGAGAGAACTAAAGTATCTAGGGAGTATTTTAGGCCCTGCAGGTCTGGAAGTGGTGACATCACTCCTTCCTACGGTTCATCATCCAGAGCTCAGTCACAAGACCCCAGCTCAAGTGCAAGTGGCCTGGGAAATGCAGTTTAGTTACGTGCCCAAGAGCAGAAGGCAACTGTATTGGCGGCCACTTGGCCAGACCCTACTTCCTGGTATAGTGAGGAGAACATTAGGCAAGCTGCCAGGAGTCCACGGTCAGAGGGATGCCCCAGGCCTTGGTTCCCTCATTGATGGAAGGGACAATAATGCCAGCCTTGCTCATGTCACTGAGTATTTTCAGGGACAAATGACATGAGGGCTGTAGTTCATAAATATGCTTGTTAAATTGAAGCTAAGCCAGAGGTGCTCAATGGGGGAAGTATCACCCCATTAGGGAGGGGTGTATTGGAAATCTGTGGGGGCATAGTCTAGTTATCACAGTGATTTGGTCATGCAGCTGGCATCCCATCCACCATGTTCATTCACGCTATGCTCCCACTGCATGAGGGCACGAGAAACTCCTGCAAGGTGCCAGGGCTCTGGGGAGAAAGGAACCACAGCTCTTCTGTTTTCAGATTTCCAAACTTAATTTATCTCTTTCTGTGCCACCCAAACAGTAGCCACTAGCCACATGTGAATATTTTAATTTAAATTAATTAAAATTTAAAATTCAATTCCTGAGTCACACTAGTCACACGGCAGAGGCTCAATAGGCACATGTGGCTAGTGGCTGCTGCATTGGACAGTGCAGATACAGAGCGTTTCCATCATTACAGAACATTCTATTGAACAGCACTGGGCTACGTTTTCCATTCCCTTTGGACAACCTGGGTGGGAGAGGACACCCTCACCAGCTCCAGCTCTCTTGCTTCCTCTCCAGCTGTCTTCTGTTCCACTGGCCAGAGAGAATTTTCATCTCTTCTCGAATGTGTGTAGAGGGGAAGGGAGAACGTACCGGTAAATAGTTCAAAACACCAACCCCCATATAAATAAACATTTCCTCCACAACTTCCTTACTCTTCTTCCAGTATCTCCTCAGTGATATCATCATTAAACTATCCAGCCTCCCATCAGATTCATGAGATGAAGAAGGTGGTTACACAGTGAGTGATTGGAAGTGTCCTATGAAAATGTAATTCCTTGTATCATACTGGAATCTATTAGATGGATTTAGATTAATATACTTTATTATTTGATATGAATGTTAAAGTGCATTTCTTTACCACAACTAACCAAAAAAGCCAAACCTGTTGCCGTTGAGTCGATTCCAACTCATAGCGACCCTATAGGACGGAGTAGACCTGCCCCATAGGGTTTCCGAGGAGCGCTGGGTGGGTTTGAACTGCCACCCTCTTGGTTAGCAGCGTGTAGCAGTTAACCACAACACCACCGGGGTTTCCACCACAACTAAGTTCTATTAAAAAACAGGATTCTGAGAAAAGGAATTTCATCTTATCCCAGTGATTGTTTCAGGGGAAACATCAGATACAAACTAACTACTAAATATCTAGCAGAGCCCACAGGGAGAGAGGCGAGGTTTGGACCGGAGGGAGGGAGGTTCTGCAGTCAGTAAGTGAGCTGTGGCCTGCCTGGCTATCTGCTGGCAGGAGCAGAACTCTATGAAGACCAAGGTGTCACAGAGCTGCATGTTTTTGTTCTCTCTCTCCTCTTGCAGGTAGGGAGGAAAGATTCAGGACAGATAAGAAGAGGAAATTAGAAGGGCAGAAAAGACCCCACCCCCAGCCCCACTGGCGCTGTAAATAGACAATTAAAGGTGTGTGCTCCTGGAGTGAAATAAAATGTAGAATGTAAGCTCCTTAATGATGAAGTCAAGCTCCCCTCCTGCTACTGAGAAGTGCATATTCCTTAAAATGTATTATATGCTTTCTTTTATTATAAAATAACACATGTTCAGTCTCAAAAGCATTGAAAATGTAAATAAGAAGGAAGAAGAAAAGAACAAGAAATCACTATCCAGAAATGAAAACCTTTATAATTTCCTTGTATTATGTTATTACACACACACCTTTTTATTTTAACATAATTGCGAAAACACTATAGTCGCATTTTTTAAAAATTTTTTTAATTGTACTTTAGATGAAGGTTTACAGAACAAATAGTTTCTCATTAAACAGTCAGTACACATATTGTTTTATGACAATGGTTAACAACCCCACAACATGTCAACACTGTCCCTTCTCACCCTTGGGTTGCCTATTACCAACTTTCTTGTCCCCTCCTGCCTTCTAGTCCTTGTCCTTGGACTGTTGTGCCCCATTAGTCTCATTTTGTTTTGTGGGGCTGTCTAATCTTTGGCTGGATGGTGAACCTTGGGAGTGACTTCATTACTGAGCTAAAAGGTTGTCCGGCGGCCATACTCTCAGGGATCTCCAGTCTCTGTCAGGCCAGCAAGTCTGGTCTCTTTTTGTGAGTTAGAATTTTGTTCTACATTTTTCTCCAGCTCTGTCTGGGACCCTCTGTTGCGATCCTGGTCAGAGCAGTCAGTGGTGGTAGCCGGGCACCATCTAGTTGTACTGGACTCAGTCTGGTGGAGGCCATGGTAGCTGTGGCCCATTATAGTTGTATTATTTTTGTCCTTTTTCTTCTTTACATTATAAATATTTTCCCATTTTATTAAAGTTATTTTAAAGTATCATATTTACTGACCATATAATATCACAGTATAAACACACCATAATTTACTTAACCATTCCCATGTTAGACATTTTTTTTATTGTGGTAAAATATACATAACAAAAAATTTGCCATTTTAATGATTTTTAAGTATGAAATTCAGTGACATTAATTACATGCACCATGTTATGCAACCATCACTACTATTTCCCAGTGTTTTCCATCACCATAAAAGCAATGCCTCTTAAGCAATAACTCCTTGTTTCCATTCCCCCCGCCTCAGCCCCCGGGTAACCAATAATAAGCTTTTGTCTCTACAAATTTCCCTATTTTAGGTATTTCATATAAGTGGGATCATAACAACGTTTGTCCTTTAGTGTCTAACTTACTTCACTCAGTATAATGTTTTCAAGGTTCATCCATGTCCCTTTGTGGCTGAAGAAGATTCTATTGTATGTATATATATATATCCCATTTTGCTTATCTATTCGTGCGTTGACGGACACAAAGGTAGTTTCTACCTTTGGCTATTGGAATAATACTGCTATGTACATCCATGTACAAGTTTTTGTACGAACATATATTTTTAATTATCTTGAGTAATTCCACCTGTTGTTGTTGCTGTTAGGCATCGCTGAGTCAGTTCCAAGTCATACCAACCCTATGTACAACAGAACGGAACACTGCCTGATCCTGCAGCATCCTCACAATCATTGCTATGCTTGAGCACATGGTTGCAGCCACTGTGTCAATCCATCTCGTTGAGAGTTTTCCTCTCTTTCACTGATCCTCTACTTTACCAAGCATGATGTACTTCTCTAAGGACTGGTCGCTCCTGATAACATGTCCAAAGTACTTGAGGCGAAGTCTCCCCATCCTGGCTTCCAAGGAGCACTCTGTATTTCTTCCAAGACAGATTTGTTCATTCTTCTGGCAGTCCATGGTATATTCAATATTCTTTGCCAACACCATAATTCAAAGGCATCAGTTCTTCTTTGGTCTTCCTTATTCATTATCCAGCTTTTGCACACATGTGAGGCGATTGAAAATACCATGGCCTGTGTCAGGCCTGGGTCAGGCATACCTTAGTCCTCAAACTGACATCTTTGCCTTTTAACACTTCAAAGAGGTCTTTTGAAGCAAATTTGCCCAGTGGAATACGTCATTTGATTTCTCGACGGTTGCTTCATGAGCGTTGATTGTGGATCCAAGTAAAATGAAATCCTTGACAACTTCAGTGTTTTCTCCATTTATCACGATGTTGCTTATTGGACCATTGTGAGAATTTTTGTTTTCTTAGTGTTGAGGTGCAATCCATACTGAAGGCTGTAGCCTTGGATCTTCATCAGTAAATGCTTCAAGTCCTCTTCAATTTCAGCAAGTAAGGTTGTGTCGCCTGCATATGGCAGCTTGTTAACGAGTCTGCCTCCAATCCTGATGCTGGGTTCTTCTTCATATATAATACAGCTTCTCAGATTATTTGTTCAACATACAGATTGAATAAGTATGGTGAAAGGATCCAACACTTACGTACACCTTTCCTGATTTTAAACCATGTGGTATGCACTTGTTCTGTTCGAATGACTGCCTCTTGCTCTATGTACGGGTTCCCTATGAGCCAATCGAGTGTTCTGGAATTCCCATTCTTTGCAATGTTATCCATAATTGGTTATAATCCACACAGTCAAATGCCTTTGTATAGTCAATAAAACACAGGTAAACATCTTTCTGGTATTCTCTGCTTTCAGCCAAGATCCATCTGACATCAGCAATGATATCCCTCATTTCACATCCTCTTCTAAATCTGGCTTGAATTTCTAGCAGTTCCTTGTTGATGTACTGCTGCAACTGCTTTTGAATGATCTTCAGCAAAATTATACTTGTGTGTGATTACTAATGATATTGTTTGATAATTTCCACATTCTGTTGGATCACCTTTCTTTGGAATGGGCACAAATATGAATCTCTTCCAGTCGGTTGGCTACGTAGCTGTCTTCCAAATTTCTTGGCATAGATGAGTGGGCACCTATGGTATTCTGTCAATTCCTGGAACGTTGTTTTTCGCCAGTGCCTTCAGTGAAGCTTAGCCTTCTTCCTTCAATACCATCAGTTCTTTATCATATGCTACTTCCTGAAATAGTTGAACATTGACCAATTCTTTTTGGCGCAGTGACTCTGTGTATTCCTTCCACCGTCTTTTGATGCTTCCTGCATTGTTCAGTTTTTTGCCCATAACCAAACCAAACCCATTGCCGTCGAGTTGATTCCGACTCATAGGAATCCTTCAATATCGCAACTTGAGGCTTGAATTTTTTCTTCAGTTCATTCAGCTTGAGAAATGCTGAGCTTGTTCTTCCCTTTTGGTTTTCTAACTCCAGGTCTTTGCACATTTCATTGTAATAC
The DNA here is from genome assembly GCF_000243295.1 of Trichechus manatus latirostris. NCBI lineage: Eukaryota > Metazoa > Chordata > Mammalia > Sirenia > Trichechidae > Trichechus > Trichechus manatus. The sequence continues at coordinate 780,064 of NW_004444144.1, forward strand.
TTTACTTTGTCTTCTTGAGCCACCCTTTGAAATCTTCCGTTCAGCTCTTTTACTTCATCATTTCTTCCTTTTGCTTTAGCTACTCTATGTTCAAGAGCAAATTTCAGAGTCTCTTCTGACATCCTT
>NW_004444144.1:788149-803077 GCF_000243295.1 Trichechus manatus latirostris
TAGCTGGTAGGGGACCTCTGCATGAATCTCTCCTCGCTCTCCGTTCTCTGTCAGTTTTCTCACTCCATTTGGTGCTTGGCTGAGTTCTTTATCTCTTCATGTGAGGTTTTAGGGTTTCAGGATTGTTGTATTCTCTGTTTGGCTTAGTTTTTCGGACCTTTGCTGTGGAGGGACAGCGTGGTGCTTCTGCTTAGAGCGCCATTTTGCCAGAACTCCCTGACATCCATTTTGGTCTTTTCTTTCTTTCCTGTCTTTTTAATGACCTTTTGCTTTCTTCATGTATGATCTCCTTGATCTCATCCCACAACTCATCTGGTCTTCAGTCACTGGCGTTCAATGCATCAAATCTGTTCTTGAAATGGTTTCTAAATTCAGATGTGATATATTCAAGGTCGTACTTTGGCTCTTGTGGACTTGTTTTAATTTTCTTCAGCTTCAACTTGATCTTGCATACGAGCAATTGATGGTCAATTCTGCAGTCCCTGGCCTTGTTCTGACTGATGATATTGAGCTACCCCATCGTCTCTTTCCACAGATGTAGTCGATTTGATTCCTGTGTATTCCATCTGGCAAGGTCTATGTGTATAGTCACTGCTTATGTAGTTGAAAAAAGGTATTTGCAAAGAATAAGTCATTGGTCTTGCAAAATTCTATTCAAACAATCTCGAGCATTGTTTCTATCACCACGGCCGTATCTTCCAACTACAGATCCTTCTTCATTTCCAACTTTCAAATTCCAATCACCAATAATTATCGATGCATCTTGATTGCATGTATGATCAATTTCAGATTGCAGAAGTTGGTAAATATCTTCAATTTCTTCATCTTTGGCCTCAGTGGTTGGTGCATAAATCTGAATAATAGTCATATTAACTGGTCTTCCTTGTAGGTGTATGGATATTATCCTATCACTGACAGTATTGTACTTCAGGATAGATCTTGAAATGTTCTTTTTGATGACGAAGGCAACACCATTACTCTTCAAGTTGTCATTCCCGGCATAGTAGACCATATGATTGTCTGATTCAAACTGGCTAATACCAGTCCATTTCAGCTCACCAGTGCCTAGGATATCCATCTTTATGTGTTCCATTTCATTTTTGATGACTTCCAATATTCCTAGATTCATACTTTGTACATTCCACATACTGATTATTGATGGATGTTTGCAGATGTTTCTTCTCATTTTGAGTCCTGCCACATCAGCAAATGAAAGTCCTGAAAACTTTACCCTGTCATTAGGGTCAACTCTACTTTGAAGAGGCAGCTCTTCCCCAATTGTATTTTGAATGGCTTCCAGCATGAGAGGTTCATTTTCCAGCATTATATCAGACAATGTTCCACTGCTATTCATAAGACCTTCACTGGCCAATTTTTTCAGAAGTAGACTGCCAGGTCCTTCTTCCTAGTCTTAGTCTGGAAGCTCTGCTGAAACCTGTCCATCATGGGTGACCCTGCTGGTATTTGAAATACTGGTGGTATAGCTTCCTGCATCACAGCAACACACAAGCCAACATAGTACAACAAACTGACAGATAAGTGGTGGTATTCCACCTAGGAGTGAAATTACTGGGTCATATATTAATACTATGTTTAACATTTTGAAGAACCACCAAACCATTTTCCACAGTGGCTGTACCATTTTACATTCCCACCGGTAGTCAACAAGGGTTCCAATTTCTCCACATCCTTGCCCACACTTGTTCTATTCTTTTTTAATAATAGCCGCCCTAGTGGGTGTGAGGTGGTATCTCATTGTGGTTTTGATTTGCATTTCCCTCATGACTAATAACATTGATCATCTTTTCATGTACTCATTGTTCATTTGGAGAAATGTGTATACATGTCCTTTGCCTATTTTTAAATTGGGTTTTTTGTCCTATTGTTGTTAATTATAGGAACTCTTTATATAGTCCGGATATTAAACCTTTACCAGGCACGTGGTTCCCAAATATTTTCTCCCATTCTGTAGGTTCTCTTCACTTTCTTGTTAAAGTTGTTTGATGCAGAAAACTTTTAATTTTGATGAAGTCCCATTTATTCATTTTTACTTTTGTTACTCATGCTTTTGTTGTCATATCTAAGAATCTATTGTTAAAAAAAAAAACAAAACCTAGGTTCCAAAGCTTTACACCTATGTTTTCTTCTAAAAGTTTTATGGTTTTAGCTGCTATATTTAGATCATTGATACATTTCGAGCTGATTTTTGTATACGATGTGAGGTATGGGTCCAACTTCATTCTTTTTCACATGGAGATCCAGCTATCCCAGCACCATTTATTAAAAAGACAATGTATTAAAAAGACATTGAATGGACTTGGTACCTCTTTCAAAATCAATTGACCATAGATGTGTGGGTTTATGTTGTCAGACTTTTAAGCACCACTTTTTTCCTCTTATAAATTACACGGTGTCTTAGTCATCTAGTGCTGCTGTAACAGAAATACCACAAGTGGATGGCTTTAACAAAGAGAAATTTATTTTCTCACAGTCTAGTAGGCTAGAAGTCCAAATTCAGGGCATCATTTCCAGGGGAAGACTTTCTCTCTGTCAGCTCTGGAGGACGGTCCTTGTGGTCATCAATCTTCCCCCACAGGAGCTTCTCTGTGCAGGACCCTCGAGTCCAAAGGACGCACTCTGCTCCCAGCACTGCTTTCTTGGTGGTATGAGATCCCTCAGTTCTCTGCTTGCTTCCCTTTCCTTTTATCTCTCCTAAGATAAAAGGTAGTGCAGGCCACACCCCAGGGAAACTCCCCTTACATTGGATCAGGGATGTAATCTTAGTAAAGGTGTTACAATCCCACCCTAATCTTCTTTAACATAAAATTACAATCACAAAATGGAGGACAGCCACACAATACTGGGAATCATGGCCCAGCCAAACTGATACACACATTTTTGGGGGGACATGACTCAATCCATGACACACAGTAATGAGCCTTTGTTTGCCTTTGCTTATCATGGGTCCTTAGAAGTGGAAATCTCAGATCAAAGAACATGAATTTCTTAAAAGTTTTTGATACATACATGACTAGGTGCAAGTCTCTACCTGTCTAAATTCCAGCTCTGGACAAACCTAAGCTGAGGTAATGTGGGCCCCATGCAAATCAAAGGATACCCTCTCTCAGTGCCATCATCATTCTAAGATAGTTAGGGGATGTGCCGTTATCAATTTATTGCCTCTCAGCTCCAAATTCACCCTTTCTGATGCTCTGCGAAAATGGAGCTGAGACCTTTAAATATCTTTCCTCTACTGTCTGGCACTAAAGCTTTGTCAGTGGAGGGAGCTGGAGAGGCTTCGCAGGAGGAAAGGGTTCTGCTTCCTTGTCGTGGTGCTTTTCCAGCACCAGGCTCCTGCAACAACTGGAGTCAGCAGCTTCCCCCGCACTCCACCTCTGGTGGTTTTGTATCAGAGTGCTTCTGGTGAGACGCCTCTCTGTGAACAGCTTTCCTGGAACCCCCGAGGACTGATTTCTAGAAACCTGTGGGCCACAGTAGCTGTAGGGGAAGCAGCTGCTCCTTCTGTCTGCTATTCCTATATTCTTTAGAGTTCTGTTATTATTCTTTACTCCAATCCACTATTAAAGTGAACAATTCTTTATATGAAACTTTTCCTGTTCAAATTGCTGCGTGGTTTCTCTCTTCTGATTGGACCCTGGCTGATCCAGAGACTAGCCTTCCCTGAGCTCAGAGATCTCTCTAATGGGCAACGTAGCCTGACTCCTCAAGCCAGCCTAGCGCTCAGCTCTGACCCAGCCCCCAAACACTGGATTGCAATTTCAAATAATTTAAACTCTAACTTAAAGTTCGCATTGCTGACATTTAATTTAGGAGCCAAAGTATGGGCACCCTCCAGCTATTGCTTCTTATTCTTTCCTGCTGGCCTCCACTTAGCAGCCACCAAGTTCCATCAGCCCCTCTTCCATTTCTTCTCTCCTGCTCTCTGTTAGTTTCTGCATCCCCACCCCTTTCACGCTTCTAACATTCCACACACAGCAATGCATTCTTGCTGTCTCCTTTCTACACACGGCTGCTCTACTCAAAACCAGTAGCCATGACCCTGGGCAATTAGCGACCCTGTGAGCTAAATGAGGGTTATTTATCTTCCCTCTCTTGTTATCATCCAAGCCACCAGCAAATGAGGCTGCCTAACTCACCAGGTAAACAGGAGTTATAAAGGATAACAGCTATTCCGCTCTGTTGCATATAAAAGAAAACCCTCAGTTTAAAAATATTTAACTGTCACGAAGTAACAATAATTGCCTCCTTCTCTGCTTGCTGGAAAGCGTGCACATCCTTCAAGATCCAAATTACATGTCACGGTTTCAGTGATGTTTTTCCCTGGCCCATCAAGAGAGGAAACCCTTTCTTCCCCTGCGCCCTTACGGTGTCTGTCCCTTGGCTCTAGTGCACACCAGTTTGTCGTGGGTTAAAACTGAGTTTCCCACATATAGTGAACACCTACTGAGAAGGTATCACGTCTTTTTCATTTTTGTGTCAACCCATAGTAGATGTCTAATTAATGAAAGCTATATTGGAATATGGAGCCCTGGTGGCTCAGTAGTTAAGAGCTTAGCTACTAACCGAAAGGTCAGCAGTTCGAATCCACCAGGAACTCCTTGGAAACCCTACGGGGCAGTTCTACTCTGTCCTATAGGGTCACTATGAGTTGGAATCAACTTGATGGCAACAAGTTGTTTTTTTTTGTGTTTTGTTTTGTTTTGTTTTTTTGGTTTTTTATATTGATACACTGACAGTAATAAAATCAATACTACACGATAAGCATACATGGGAAAAAGAACATCCAGAATAAGACGATAAGTGGGTCTAGACAAGTGGTTCTCAGACTTTAGCTTGGATCAGAGCCTCTGAAGGGCTGGCTAAAACACAAATTCCTAGTTCTACCCCTAGAGTTTCTAATTCTGCAGGACTGGGGTGGGTCCCCAAATTTACATTTTTAGCAAGTTCTCAGGTGCTGCTGAAGCTGCTGGTGGGGTCCATACTTTGAGAACGACTAGACTGGCCCCCCTCTCAGTATTTCCTCCAAATGTTCTTCTGTGATCCCTGACTAGCCCCATGTGTGACCACAGACTCCCACAGTGCACTTGTCCCCCAGCAGCACCTGTCACAGAGTCACAGAATCTCTGAGCTGGGAAGAACTTCAGAGTTTTAGATTCTAATTTTGCAATCAAAGCAGGAATCCCTTTCGCCACCAGTGGTCCTCCTTACTGGAAACTTCCTCCTCCATAAAAGTCAATTGTCCTCCTAGTCCCTGAAGTTTTGACGGTCTCTGAGTTGAACATGCACAATTTTCATCTTGCCTGGCTGTCACTGATCAGCCCAAGACCCAAGTGTTGCCTAGATGTCAGCTGACCAGCACCACGCCTGCAGCCTGGGACACTGGCTCTTGTGGGCACCTCCCTTGTTCTGAAACTCTCACCTACCTGCTTGCAATTCATTCTAGATGCTCACGGGCGATACGGGTTAGATTAGTGCGGGTTTGAACTTGGGTTTGGCTTTGGGGCCCTGTGAGCTGCTTCTGCTCGCCGGCCGCCCACTGGGACGAGCGCCTGCTGAAGACAGCAGGGTCTTTCAAAGCCGGTGCTAGATCCGCCCGCTCCGTCTCGAGGGCTTTTTTGGGCTTTCCCCGCCGGCTCCCCCAGAGGGCGCACCCGCCCCAGGCCAGAGCCGGGAGGTGTCTCCCCCCACCCCGCCCCACCCCGTCCCGCAGAACTTGGGGCCCCTGATGGTGAGATTGTCCTCGCTGACAGCCCCGGCGGGTCGCCCGGGCTTGCTTCTCTGTGGGACCGACGGCGGAGCGCAAGCACTGGGGAGAGCGCAGGCCGCTCCGGGGTGCCACAGGCTTGGGGTCGGTACTAGATGACTGGGTCCTCTATGTCCCTGCGTGACCTGGAGCAAGTTAGTCACCGTCTCTGAAACCTCGGAAGTTCAGGATTACTGTGAAGATTTAACAAGAAAATACATTTAAAGCACTTTCCACCAGCCTGGTACATAGTAAGTGTTCCAAATGTTAGTTACCATTATTAGTTAAATTTGGATGGATCTGACTTCCATATGAGTTGAGTAGTTTCTCATGTGACAAAGAGAGGTTTGCAGGAAAGAGCCACAGCACAGGGTTCTGCAGTTAGAGGAGGAGCGGGGATCGGTGAGGAGGGGGCAGAGGAGGCTGGGGGGAGTGGGGGAGGAAGAAGTGCATCCCTTCTGCCTCTTTTGGAGTCACTGGGTGGTGTACATGGTTAACTTAGGATGCCAACTTAAAGGTTGGCTGTTCGGGTCCACTGAAAGGCACCTTGGAAGAAAGGCATGGTGATCTAAATAAAAAAAATCGGCCATTGAAAACCCTGTGTAGCACAGTTCTACTCTGACACACACAGGGTCGCCATGAGTCAGAATCGAGTCGATGCCATGGTAACTGGTTTCGTGTGCCACTTGCTTTACAGACACTGATATAACCCTCGGAGCAAAGCAAAAGAAATACAAGCAAACGGTCCCTATCTTAAACAGATGGCAAACAGAGATGTAGGGAGGTTAAATCACAGCTAGTTCACAGCAGGGTCTTGACCGCAGCCGATTTGGGGGTTTTAGTTCATGCAGAGCTGGAGGTTGAACCCAGGAGTTAGACTCTGTGCTGCTCTTCCCACCAGCTTCCAGCAGAAGCCAGGACACTGAGGAGGCTCAGGGTGAAGGGCGTCTGGGGAGGAGCAAAGGGAACTCAGCAAGAGAGGGCCTTGACCACGATATTGGGTCTTGGAGGACACTACCCCCTGGGTGCTATTTCTTGGAGTATCCCGAGAGCCAGTAACAAAGACGAAGGCCCCAAGTCTGCTCATCCCACGCACAGTCCTGCAAGCCACTGTCCTCTTCCCTGGAGTCACATCCAGGCCTTCTGACTTTTGTCCCTCTCTCTTGAGACTGGACTACAAATGAATATGTCACTTTATTAATTTAATAGTCTGATCCAGACTGACTGGGTTTGCATGCTGCTCTGCCACTAACCAGCTCTGTGCCCTTGGGCAAGCTACTTAACTGTTCTGGGCTTCAGTTTCCTTATCTGTAAAATGGGGGAATAATAATAAGCACCTCATAAGGTTGTCATGAACTTACATGAGTTATATTTGTGAGGCCCTTAGTACAGGGTTTCCATCTATGGAGTGCAAGGCTAGGTCAGGCTTATGGTAGTGTATCTGACATGCCAGAGACCGGCTGGGCTTGGGTGGTTGCTGACCAGCCTGGCAACCTCGAGGACAGTCCATTCCTGTCTCTGGTCAGCCATGTCCTCCTCTATAAGGCAATAGACATATCGTTTTGTTAGTATTAGGTGTTGGCACTGCTCCACACCCTCGACATGCATTGAATGTGTAATGCTCCTGACCCCCATTTCACAACGAGGACCCAGTGGCTCAGAGAGGTGAAGTGAGGGGCCCAGCGTCACAGGGTTAGGAGGGGCAAAGCTAGGAACAAGGGTCCTTTCTTCAGAAAGAATCCCATAATGAGATCCTGTGGGTAAAACAGCTAAAGGAAGTTTGGTTCAGGGTGGGGGAGAGGGGACAGGGCCTGGAGCCTGATGCCACCCACCTCCCGCTTACCCTCCTCCAGCTCAGGAGACAGCTAGTTTATCTGTTTTCCTCAACTTCATATTGAATATAAACTCCAGAATAAACACACCCACTCCTGAATCTCTCCGTTTCTTTAGACAGTCTTCCCATCTGGAAGTCTCTGGCTCTCCAGCCAACCCATTTTAATAACAACTACAATTTGCTGTTGTTACTGCCAACTCCAGACCATGTGATCCATAGGGTTTTCATTGGCTGATTTTTGCAATTAGACTGCCAGGCCTTTCTTCCTAGTCTATCTCAGTCTAGAAGCTCTGCTGAAACCTTTTCAGCATCATAACAACACACAAGCTTCCACTGACAGATGGGTGATGGCTGTATATGAGGTACATTGGCTGGAATCAGGGTCTTCCACATAGAAGGTGAGAATTCTATCACTGAACCAATATTGCCCTCAAAACAACTACGATAACGAATATCTATTGAGAGCTTACTCTAGCTAAACATTTAAGAAAAAATTCTTTGAAGCTTTAGCTTATTTAAGCTTCAGAGCAACCCTATGAAGTGGAACTATTTTCTTCTCCATTTTACAGATTTTTCTACCACTGCATGTTACTTCTTCTGCTAACTCGTGCCCCAAGCACATGCTGTCTTGCACTCTGTTGTTTCTTCCTTTCTTTCATGTGTACATGTCTTATCTGCCCATCTCTGTTACTAGCTCTTTAACCTTGGGCAAGTTATTTACATCAAAAGGTCTGACGTGAGGCTAAAATGAGACAACGCTTTTAAAGTGCTTTGCACAGTATCTGGCACGCTAAGCGCTCCATAAATGGTAGTTTTTATTACGTTAATAATAGGAACCGGATCATAACCTCCCAGTGTGTTTTGCCTTCTTGTGGTCTCTCCAGCACCCAGCCCTGCACATTCTTAGTGAAATTCTGCTTATTCACGAGTTCTAACTGCACTGCCAGCTGTGCTATCACCTCTGCTGCAGAGACAGGAAACGGGAGCTGAGTGCATTCTGGCCCTGAGCCTGAGCCTGCACTTTGCACAGGGCTGTTCTCAGAGGGCTGCCCTGTGGCTGGCTGTCACAAACTGAAGGCCCTTTGCTCATATGACTGAGATTCCCACCCTGGGCCCTGCAGAGTGATACAGGAGGAGCCCTGACCACAGATGACACGGAGAAGCAAAAGCAGCTCCTGGAGACTTCCAGAGACAGCCTCCCTGTATTAATTTCCTTGTTGTCTTTGCTAGCTGCTGTGGAGTCAGCCCCTGACTCAAGGCTACCCGATGCACAGCAGGTTCAGGCTGTGGTGATCTGTAGGGTTTTCACTGGCTGATTTTTCAGCAGTGGATTGCCAGGCCTTTCTTCCTAGTCTGTCTTCTTCTGGAAGCTCCACTGAAACCTATTTAGCACCATGGAAACGTGCAAGCCTCCACTGACAGGTGAGTGGTGTCTGCACTTGAGGTGCATTGGCTGGGAATTGAACCCAGGTCTACTAGGGGGTGTCATAATAAATTACTACAAACTAGATGTCTTAAAACAACAAATATTTAGTCTCTCACAGATCTGGAGGCCAGAAGCCCAAAATCAAGTTGTCACTGGGGTTGGTTCCTTCTAGAGGCTCTGAGGAAGAAACTGTTCATGCTTCTCTCCCAGCTTCTGGTGGCTGCCGCAATTCTTCGCGTTTCTTGGCTTGTAGATGCACCACTCTGGTCTCTGCCTTTGTCGTCATGTGGACTTCTCCCTGTCTCTCTGTGTCTGCTCTTCTTATAAGGACACCAGTCATTGGATTTGGGCCCACCCTACTCCAGTGTGACCTCATCTTAACTTGACTAACTACATCTGCAAAGACCCTATTTCCAAATAAGGTCATGTCCTGAGGTTCTGGGTAGACATGAATTTGGAGGACGCTACTTAACCCACTCTACCCGTCTACTGCCCTATCCTGCAGTGGGGTTGCGGTTGTTTGAGTGTGGTCGTCCGTGGCCCTTCACAGAGGGGAGAGAGACACACTGTCTGCAAAGCTGAGACTGGCCTTAGACTCAAAGAAACACAGATGAAGCTCTCTTAATTGGGGCATTCTGGCCAGGCTAAAACATCATGTTCAAATTGATCTAATCCTATCATTCACAGTAAGGGGAGGGGAGGGAAAGTGGTATTAGGGATGAAGCAAAAACTCATTATAGTGTGCCAAATTTGACGATGGTTTCAGGTATTTGTGCACAAATCTCCCAATGCTGACAGAGAAAGCCTCACAATGATTTCTGAGAAAATGATGGCTGGTGTCTAGGGCTACTTTTTAAAAGTTCACCAGAGCCAGATCTAGAGGAAACCTGTTAAAATTCATTAAAGCACAAGATTTGGAAGAAATGTAAGAGAACTTCTTGGCTTGGAAGGCTTTTAAATGCTATGTTTCTAAGAGATGCTGCCTGAATACTTGAGGTTTCTGACTAAGTCCTCTCTGTGTTTTCTGAGACAATCCCCATTTCGAATATTCTGTCACATTATCCAAAGCAGTGTATTTATGTTTGTCAGATTGTTGACCCAATTTAGGAGTAAGGAAAAAAAGCAGTAGTAGTAGTCCACCCTCACCCCCAGCACATAGTCATTCATTTGTTCAAACAAATTGAGCACCTACTAGGAGCAGACACTGGAGATACAATGGGGCTGTTGAATCCATACAGTCCCCACTTCAGGAGTTCATGAGCTTGCAGGATTCAGACGCCAGTCAGTATCATAAGTACATGACTCTCAGTGGAGACTGGGCACTAAAAGAGCAGTCCATACAGAGCTCGCAACGTGTGTGACAGACAGGAGCACTGCTAAGATCTAGGGGTCTGGAGAGGCTTTCCTGAAGAGAGAAGAACCCATCCAGGAAAAAGAAACAATGTGAGTGTCTGCAGAATGCGGGCAGTCCCTCAGACTAACACAGCTCTCACTCACCAGGCAGGGGTGGGGCAGAGCTGGCTCCCGATTAACCAGGAAGAAGACTAGCCATGGTCAAGTAGCAGCAGAGGTTGTTGCCACCCTCACCCCACCCCTTCCAGGGTAAAGAAACCAAGAACTAAGCTTTGAGGCTGCACCAAGGGGGTAGCCAGCATCCAGGCCTAGGAGGCCCAGATTTGCAACCACTCCATCCCCTCACTCCCCACTTCGCCCCCTCCTGCTGCTCCCTGGAGGTGAGACTTCTCTCTTCCCCTTTTAGGGATGTTCCTCACCCTTGCCCCGGATGTGGTAGAGCTAACTATTCTGGACTCTGAAATGATCCACAGTTTGATCGCATCAGTCTGCCCAGATGCCCCTTTAACACGTCACTGCCCTCAGTTTCCACTCTCCCTCAGATCCCCACTCACCTCTCCCCTACTACTGCCACCTGAACAAGGGTGGCAAAACCTTGGTGAATTTCAGTGCATTAGAATTGGAGCGGGGCTGGTTAGAATGCAGATTTCAAGCCCTGCCCCTCAGGGCTGTCATACGACTTCCATGGGCCTGGGGCACTTCTGCCTTTGTGGTGGTGCTGCAGTGGTTAAGAGCTTGGCTGCTAACCAAAAGGTCAGCAGTTCAAATCCACCAGCCGATCCTTGGAAACCCTATGGGGCAGTTCTACCTGTCCTATAGGGTCGCTATGAGTCAGAATCAACTCGATAGCAACGGGTCCTCCATAAAAAATATTAAAAATTTTATTTTACCACTGTGTTGGTACAAAAATGAACATAATCCAAACTAGATTATATTCATTTTTTTCTCCTGAGTCTGAAAGATATGTAAACATTTTTGTGACCCCTAAAATATCATGGGCCCTAAGTACTGTGCCTCCTGTGCTTCGTGGACACTTTCACATTATGATGCTGAACGCACTTAGAGGATATACGAGATCTGTGTTTTCAGAAATGGTCCCAGAACTGGTAGAAGCTGGAACAGGTCCCAGGAGATCTTCCCGCGACTCCTAGGTGGCTGGCGAGTCTTTGACCTCAGGCCTTTCCCTCCCCCGCCTCCACCCCACCCCCACCCCCGGAGGGCGTGCGTGTGTGGTGGGGTGCTGCCAGGAGGAGTTGTCAGGACAGGGAGGTAGAAGCAGAACAGAAGGTGGGAGGAAACTGGATACACACCTGGCTGGTTTCAGAACATGATCCAGGACAAGGTTTCTTAACCTTTCTGGGAGGCGTGGTTGTCAATGACATCTTCTAGAGTCCCGTGAAGACTTTGGATCTGCTCCTGGGAACAATGCATTTATGCACACATAATCCAACAATTACACAGACTTTCTGGGGTTAGCAAAGGGTCTGTGGGTCCCAGGTTAGCACCCTCAGGTTGAAGACAGCTCCCTGTGCTCTGGAAAAGAGAGGCAATGAACCCGGCCTTCTCCCTTTCCACCGCAGGCTCCCGGGTCCCAGGATCCAGAATTTGGCCTGAACACACAGCTGCTTTGGGTTAATCAGACCTCACTGCTATGGGCGGCACAGTTTCCACGGGGAAAGGCATTCCTGCATCCAAACAACAGGCTTCTAAAGGAATTTTGCCGCCCAACTGAGTTTGTAATTTGGGGGCTGTTTGTCCTGAAAGTAATTCACTTTAATGAGCTCAACAGTAAGAACGGACAAAGCAGCCTTTTCTAGGCCCTTTCTTTTCTTGTGATGTCGGCTCTGGGCTTAACTGCTTCCCAGTTCCAAGACCAAGTGTCCTGCACAAGTATCCCTCTCCTGGGACGTGACCATCTAGCACTCATTATAGTAATGGGGCTATGGATGAAGTAATTAGAGTTTATGGTAGTAATTAGTCCAGCTTCCAAAGAACCTGCTTCTGCATGTACTGGGGGGTGGGGGGTGGGGGGTGGGGGCTTTATTTAATTCTAAATTAAAATAAGTAGAAAAAAATTTCTCCAGTCTACCAATCAGACAAAGTAAACTTAAAATTAACCTAACTGTTGTTGTTAGGTGCCATCGAGTCAATTTCGACTCATAGTGACTCCATGTGACAGAGCAGACCGTCCCCACAGAGTTCTCTTGGCTGTAAGCTTCATGGAAGCCAGGTCCTTCTCCCGCAGTTAGTAGCAGAGCACTTAACCATTTGCACCACCAGGGCTCCTCAGGTAACTGTAGAAGCTAGAGTTTCAAGTTTCACACACTCATCTGGCTCAAATTATTAATCTCATATTCAAAGTAACCATTTTAAACTAAAACAATTGAAATAGGAAGACAAAAGATTGGTTTGTGAAAAGAATAAATGGTTATTGAATGAGAAGAATATCAACATCCAGAATAAATGTGTATCTACTTATTCAGTTAAGCTATCATTTAAGGATTTTTATTGTCCGGTGGGTAGGGGGTAGGGTGGAGGTCATGGCAGGGAAGCAGCTGAGGTTTGAAGGCGCTTCCTTTCCATCTGACCTGGCACTACCTGCTTCATATGTACCATCTCACTCGTTTTATTTCATCCTGTAAACAAGCCTGCGGGGAGACCACCATTTTGTGGATAAGGAAACTGAGGTTCCAAATCTAGTTTCTTCTCCTCATTATTATTACTATTTATGTAATAGACTCTTCTTTCCTGGAGTAGCCAAAATGTTATGTTTCCTGGAGGCAGGGGGATAAACCAGGCCCCTTCTGGTCTAGAATTTCTCAATCAGCACAGTTCTCGTGTTTGGAGGGAGAGCTACTAGTTTTCCGGACTTGTCAGCCAGGTCCACTGGAACAATGGTTTTGCAGGGAAGTGTGAATTTCCTTCACACGCCTCAGTGGGATGTTACCTATGAAATCTAATCAACATGCTCCCGGTTCTGGGCCAGAGGACCCCAGACCCCTGGTAAAGGAGGGGTGTACAGTGAGCTCTGCTCAGCATTTGTCCAGCCTGGCTTTGCAAAGAAGTAGTTGAACTCCTTAGATGGTTGCCAACGAGACTTCATACTCTCTTGAAAGATGTCAGGAAGCTAAAGAGAGGTTGGGTAGAAGCTGGGCATGAGGAGAGAAGACTGATCAGCCTCTTCTCTGGCTTTAATATGTGTACATGGGAGAATAGAGGTTCTCTTTCTGCTGGGGCTGCCAGTCTGGGCAGACGTAAGTCTGGGGCTGCTGGGGCCATCTTGTCTACAGCCTCCGTACAGCCACCGCCTGCATGCAGGCACAAATGTCAAAGAGGTTAAGAGAGACAGAGCTAAATGGGTGAAGAAATTCAGCTCTGTTTAAGTACTCATGGCCTGGGAGCTTGTCTCGTGTTTTTCATTTATTTATTTATTTATTCATTCAGCAAGCTCATATGTAGCACTTGCCACATGCCCACTACAGGGCTGTGAGCCAGGGAGCCAAACCCCATAGATGAACAAGCCAGACCCAAGCTCTCTACGATTTCCCAGACCAGTGTGATGGAAAAACATGTAATCAAATAGAAGCCATTTCACCACAACCTGTTGGGTGTGAACAAAACTCCAGGAGGAGCAAAATAGAGAGTGATTAGGTTTGCTTCTGACAAGGTCTTGTAAGATGCACAAGAGTGTGTCATACTGAAGCCAAGGAGATGAGGGGAGGTGTTCCTGACGCTGAGCGTAGCTAGAAAGAGGAGTAGGTGGCTGCCGCTACGAAGAAGCTCTGGGTGCTGGATGTCATGGGGAGAAGCCAGTGATGGGGAAAGCAGTACTGAAACCCACTGACAGGAGGGCAGAGGCTGTGGGTTCGACCCCCTCTTCCCCTTCCCACTCATTCATTCCACACGTTTGTTGAGTACCTGCTCTGTGCCAGGCGCTGCTCCAAGTACCAGGAACACAGCAGAAGGAACCAAACAGATGGAAAAACAAAGATAAAAATCACTGTTGTTTTGAACTCACACTGTAGTGGGAGAGACAGACAGTAAATAAATTAACAAAGTATATTAAACAAACAAACAAACAAACCCATTGCCATCAAGTCAATTCTGACTGATAGTGACCCTACAGGACAGAGTAGAACTGCCCCGTAGGGTTTCCAAGAAGCAGCTGGTGGATTCAAACTGCTGACCTTTGGCTTAGCAGCTGAGCTCTTAACCACTGCACCACCAGGGCTCCAACAAAGTATATAGGATATTTGAAGGAGCCCCAGTGGCTCCAGTGATCTGCTTCCATAAAGATTACAACCAAGAAAATCCTATGGGGCAGTTCTACTCTGTCACATGGAGTCACTAGGAGTCAGAATTGACTCAATGCCATCCAACCACTTAGGATATTAAAAAGTGATTAGTTATGAATGATTTTTTTTTAAAAAAGGTCAATAAAAAACAAAACCCAATAGATAAACTAGATAACTGGGATCTTCTAAAAATCAAACACCTATGCTCTTCAAAAGACTTCACCAAAAGAGTCAAAAGAGAACCTACAGACTGGGA
>NW_004444144.1:804851-822899 GCF_000243295.1 Trichechus manatus latirostris
ATGTCATAAAACAACATGTGTACTACTGTTTCATGAGAAACTATTTGTTCTGTAAGCCTTCACCTGAAGTACAATAAAATATAAAAAAAAAAGAAAAAAAAAGGTCCTTTGAGAGACTTTCTGAGCCCCGGGGTGCTTGTGGGGGGTGGGGGGGCGGTATGAGCTATGGGTGTGAGTATCAGGGTTCCTCTCACAGAGAATCAGTGCTGGGGGCTCACTATGCCTATAGGTGGCTGTTGGTGAACACCCCTTAGCCTCCAGGGGTTCCCAGCAGTCAGACAGCCTTTGATCGGACATATGGACCTTTGCACACCTTTACATTCATATCTGTAATCTTGTTTCCCTTTCCACTCCAGGAATAAACAAACATTTCATGGGGATAATGAGCATCGTATTAAGAACTTTACAGAGCAGTCTCATTTGAATCTACAACCTCGTCAGGTAAGTACTGCAAAGATAATTCTCCCCACTTTACAGGTGAAAACAAGACTGGAAGCTCAGAGAGGTTGTAATTTGCTCCAAGGTCAACAGCCTGTGGAGGCACAACTCTGAGACTTCTGATGCCCAGTACAGTCTTGTGCTTTTAATCCATGTTGCTTCTCCAGCATTTATCTCACCACACACGTGTTAGTAACATTACTTCCTTAGGCTAGACTTGTATAGGATGAGTTAAGGGGCCTCAGAAGGCCATGTGCCCTGAAATGTTATACCCAACTAGCTTCCCTCTATGCCCAAATTACTGATTGCATTGCCAGATGGCCCTTCTTTAAATGTAAAGCTCTTACCTTGGAGACCTATATGTGAGATAATAGTACTCGTTAACACAGTTCAAATTGGTTGATCAATTTAGCAGGATGTCTCCATGGAGAGTAGAGAGCAGAATCCTGAAGGAATGGGACACTGGACAGGTCAGCTTTTCCTCCTAATAGATAAGAGGAGAATAACAGGAACCTAGGCATTATCAGGAAGGGGCAAACTGAACAGGTTATGGCAAGGAGTGTCCCGATGTGGTAGTGATCGTTATTTCCAGCTTCTTGCATTGGGGCGAATGTTAGGATTGTACTTCCTGGCTCCTCTGTAGTAACATGGAATCATGTGACTAGTTCTAGTCAATCAGATATGAGCTCAGTGGACATGTGTCACTTCTGGGCCAGAGCATTTAATTGCCAGTGTAAGACTCTCCAGAGTGTTCCTTCTCTCTGCCATGGTGCCAAGCAACATTCTGATGGTGGCTGTTCTGTCAATCTCAGTCCCAGAGTGAAGAGACATGATGTTATGGGTTGAATTGTGTCCCCCACAAATATTACTGAAATCTTACCCCCATACCTGTAAATATAACTCTGTTTGGAAATACGTGTTTTCATTTGTTATGTAAATAAGACCATACCCGTGTAAGGAGGGTCCTAAACCTAATCACTCTGAGTTATAAAAAGAGCAGAATAGACACAGAGACACACACAGTGAGAAAACAGATGCCAAGGAATGCCAAGGAACTCCAAGGAGCTCCTAGAACTATCAACAAGGAAGGACCTTCCCATAGATCCACACCCCGAATTCAGACTCCTACTTTCCTGAACTATGTATAAGAGAATAAATTTCTATTCTTTATGGAAAGGCTGTGGAGAGATTGGAACTTTTTTGCACTACTGGTGGGAATGCAAAATGGTACAACCATTTTTGAAAACGATATGGCATTTCCTGACAAAAGCTAGAAATAGAAATACCACATGATCCAGCAATCCCACTTCTAGGAATATATCCTAGAGAAATAAGAGCTGTCACATGAATAGACATATGCACACCCATGTTCACTGCAGCATTATTCACAATAGCAAAAAGATGGAAACAACCTAAGTGCCCATCAACAGATGAATAAACAAACTATGGTGCATACATACAATGGAGTACTACACAACAGTAAAGAACCATGATGAATCTGAGAAGCATCTCACAACATGGATGAATCTGGAGGGCATTACGCTGAGTGAAATAAGTCAATCACAAAAGGACAAATACCATATGAGACCACTATTATAAAAACTCATGAAAAGGTTTATACGCAGAAAGAAAGTCTTTGATGGTTATGAGGGAGGGGAGAGGTAGGGAAGGAAAAACACTAACTAGGCAATAGATAAGTGGTAACTTCGGTGAAGGGTGAGGCAGTACACAATACTAGGAAAGTCAGCACAGCCTGACCAAGGCTAAGTCATAGAAGCTTCATAGACACATCCAAACTCCCTGAGGGATTGAGTAACTGGGCTAGGGACCATGGTCTTTGGGTACAGCTAGATCAATTGGGATAACATAGTTTATAAAGAAAATGTTCTATATCCTACTTTGATGAGTAGTGTTTGGGGTCTTAAAAGCTTGTGAATGGCCATCTAAGATACATCTACTTGTCCCACCCTGTCTGGAGCAAAGGAGAAGGAAGAAAACAAAAGACACAAGGGAAAGATTAGACCAGAGGATGAAAGGACCACAACTACCACAGCCTCCACCAGACTGAGTCCAGAACAACTAGATGATGCCTGGCTACCACCACCAACTGCTCTGACAGGAATCACAATAGAGGGTCATAGACAGAGGGGGAGAAAAATGTAGAACAAAATTCAAACTCTCAAAATAAGACCAGACTTACTGGTCTGCTAGAGACTGGAGAAACTCTGAGAGTATGCCCCCTGGACACTTTTTTTAACTCAGTACTGAAGTCACTCCTGAAGTTCACCCTTCAGCCAAAGATTAGACACATCTACAGAACAATAACACATGTAGTTCAACCATGTATACAAGACTAAATGGGCACAGCAGCCCAGAAGTGAAGAAAAGACAAGAAGGGACAGCAAAATCGGACAAATGGAAATGGGGAACGCAAAGTCAAGAAGGGGAGAGTTTTGACACATCCTGGGGTTGGCAACCAACGTCATAAAACAATTTGTGTATTAATTGTTTAGTGAGAAACTAATTTGCTCTGTAAACTTTCACCTGTTGTTGTTGTTATTATTAAGTGCCGTCATATCGGTTCTGATTCATAGCGACCCTATGTACAACAGAATGAAACACCGCCCAGTACTGCGCCATCCTCACAATCATTGCTATACTTGAGCCCATTGTTGCAGCCACTGTGTCAATCCATCTCCATGAGGGTCTTCCTCTTTCTCACTGACCTTCTACTTTACCAAGCATGATGTCCTCCAGGGACGAGTCCCTCCTGATAACATGTCCAAAGTATGTGAGACGAAGTCTCATCATTCTCCCCTCTATGGAGCACTCTGGCTATACTTCTTCCAAGATAAATTTGTTCATTCTTCTGGAAGTCCATAGTACGTTCAATATTCTTTGCCAACGCCATAATTCAAAAGCATCAATTCTTCTTCAGTCTTCCTTTTTCGTTGTCCAGCTTTCACATGCATATGAGGCGATTCAAAATACCATGGCTTGGGTCAGGCACATCTTTGCTTTTTAACACTTTAAAGAGGTCTTTTGCAGCAGATTTGCCCAAGGAAATATGTCATTTGATTTCTTGACTGCTGCTTCCATGTGCGTTGATTGTGGATCTAAGTAAAATGAAATCCTTGACAACTTCCATCTTTTCTCCATTTATCATGATGTTGCTTATTGGTCCAGTTGTGAGGATTTTTGTTTTCTTTATGTTGAGGTGCAATCCTTACTGAAGGCTGTGGTCTTTGAACTTCTTCAGTACGTGCTTCAAGTCCTCTTCACTTTCAGCAAGCAAGAGTGTGTCATCTGCATATCGAATGTTGTTAATGAGTCTTCCTCCAATCCAGATGCCCCCTTCTTCATATAGCCCAGCTTCTTGGATTATTTGCTCAGCATACAGACTGAGTAAGTATGGTGAAAGGATACAACCCTGACACACATCTTTCTTGATTTTAAACCATGCGGTATCCCCTTTCTCTGTTTGAACAACTGTCTCTTGATCAATGTACAGGTTCCTTATGAGCACAATTAAGCGTTCTGGAATTCCCATTCTTTGCAATGTTATCCATAATTTGTTATGATCCACACAGTCAAATGCCTTTGCATAGTCAATAAAACACAGCTAAACATCTTTCTGATATTCTCTGCTTTCAGCCGGGAACCATCTGACATCAGCAATGATATCCCTGGTTCCACGTCCTCTTCTGAATCCAGCTTGAATTTCTGGTAGTTCCCTGTCGATGTACTGCTGCAACCGCTTTTGAAAAATCTTCAGCTAAATTTTACTTGTATATAATATTAATGATATTGTTCAATAATATCTGCATTCTGTTGGGTCTCCTTTCTTTGGAATGGGAACAAATATGGATCTCTTCCAGTCATTTGGCCAGGTAGCTGTCTTCCAAATTTCTTGGCATAGACAAATGAGCACCTCTACTGTTGCATCCGTTTGTTGAAATATCTCAATTGGTATTCCAACAATTCCTGAAGCCTTGTTTTTCTCCAGTGCCTTCAGTGCAGCTTGAACTTCTTCCTTCAGTACTATCAGTTCTTGATCATTATGCTTCCTCCTGAAGTGGCTGAAAGTCAACCAATTCTTTTCGGTACAGTGACTCTGTGTATTCCTTCCATCTTCTTTTGATGCTTCCTGTGTTGTTCAATATTTTGCCCATAGAATTCTTCAAAATTGGAACTCGAGGTTTGAATTTTTTCTTCAGTTCTTTCAGCTTGAGAAATGCTTAGTGTGTTCTTCCCGTTTGGTTTTCTAACTCCAGGTCTTTGCACATTTCATTATAATATTTTACTTTGCCTTCTTGAGCTGTTCTTTGAAATCTTCCGTTCAGCTCTTTTATGTCATCATTTCTTCCATTTGCTTTAGCTACTCTACATTCAAGAACAAATTTCAGCATCTCCTCTGACATCCATTTTGATCTTTTCTTTCTTTCCTGTCTTTTTAATAACCTTTTGCTTTCTTCATGTATAATCTCCTTGATGTCTTCCCACAGCTCTTCTGGTTTTTCACCTAAGGTATAGTAAAAACAAATTTTTTTTTTAATATTCTATTTTCTAAAGCCACTCACTTGTATTTGTTACAGCACCACTAGGAAACTAAGACATGTGGAACAGAACCCCCAGCCAACCTATAATTGTCGTGTATTGTGAGTGAGAAGTAACTTTGTAGTGATAAGCTGTTGAAAGTTTGAGGTGTTTTGTTACTGTGGCATAACCTAGCCTTGCCTGATTGATATATCTGGGACCATAAAACAGTAAGAGACTTCTCTGGCAGTCCTACTGGGAGATAATAAGGACTGAATCTATGTGCCCAATAGCTGTGCACCAGGGGAGCCATGCCATCAGGCACACAACTCAGTCTTCAGGAGGTAGGACCATTCTCAAAGTTGTTGTTATTGTTAGGTGTCGTCAAGTCAGTTCCAACTCATAGCCACCCTATTTACAACGGAACAAAACATTGTCCAGTCCTGCACCAGCCTCACAATCGTTGCTATGTTTGAGCCCATTGTTGCAACCACTGTGTCAATCCATCTCGCTAAGGGTCTTTTTCACTGACTCTCTACTTTACCAAGCATGATGTCCTTCTCCAGGGACTGGTCCCTCCCGATAACATGTCCAAAGTATGTGAGACAAAGTCTCTTCATTTTTCTTCTATGGAGCATTCTGGCTGTACTTCTTCCAAGATAAATTTGTTGATTGTTCTGGCAGTCCATGGTACTTTCAATATACTTCACCTACACCATAATTCAAAGGCATCAATTCTTCGGTCTTCCTTATACATTGTCCAGCTTTCATATGCAGATGAGGCAATTGAACACACCACGGCTTGAGTCAGGCACACCTTAGTGACATCTTTGCTTTTTAACACTTTGAAGAGGTCTTTTGCAGTAGTTTTACCCAATGGAATACGTCGTTTGATATCTTGACTGCTGCTTCCATGGGCGTTGATTGTGGATCCAAGTAAAATGAAATCTTTGACAACTTCCGTCTTTTCTCCATTTATCATGATGTTGCTTATTGGTCCAGTTGTGAAGATTTTTGTTTTCTTTATGTTGAGGCATAATCCTTACTGAAGGCTCTAATCTTTGATCTTCATCAGTGCTTCAAGTCCTCTTCACTTTCAGCAAGCAAGGTTGTGTCATCTGTATATCACAGGTTGTTAATGAGTCTTCCTCCAATCCTGATGCTACGTTCTTCTTCATATAGTCCAGCTTCTTGGATTATTAGCTCAGCATACAGATTGAATAGGTATTGAAAGGATACAACTCTGACCACCACTCATCTGTCAGTTTGTCATACTGTGGTGGCTTGTGTGTTGCTGTGATGCTAGAAGCTGTGTCACCAGTATTTCAAATACAAGAAGGGTCATCCATGGCAGAGAGGTTTCAGTGGAGCTTCCAGACTGAGACAGACTAAGAAGAAAGACCTGGCAATCTACATCTGAAAGATTTGGCCATTGAAAACCTTACAAATAGCAGCAGAATATTGTATGATATAGTGCTGGAAAATGAGTGCCTCAGGTTGGAAGGCACTCAAAATACAACTGGTGAAGAGCTGCCTCCTCAAAATAGTCTACTGAAATGACATGGATGGAGTAAAGCTTTTGGGACCTTCATTTGCTGATATGGCATGACTCAAAATGAGAAGAAACAGCTGCAAACATCCATTAGTAATTGGAACATGAAATGTACAAAGCATGAATCTAGGAAAATTGAGAGTTGTCAAAAATGAAATGGAAATTCTCAAAGAGGCCATTGAATTCCTTAGGATTTATTCTGCTCTCATGAATATGGGCCATAGGTCAATGGCTTATGATGACCATTATGATTCTAGAACATTAGCTGATATTTAGAAGCCTTAGGCTGGGGGATGGGAGTCCCACTTCAAACTTCCTGTGATGATTTGTTGGGTTAAACAAGACTGTATCCAAAGCTCTCATGTGATATGAGAAATATAACCCTTTTTTGTTATCTCTTAGAACACTTATTTATTCATTCAAGAAGTTATTTATTGAGCACCTGCTATGTGCTAGTCATTGTTCTAGGTTCTGAGGATACAGCAGTGAACAAAATGGGCA
Organism: Trichechus manatus latirostris; assembly: GCF_000243295.1. Taxonomy (NCBI): domain Eukaryota; kingdom Metazoa; phylum Chordata; class Mammalia; order Sirenia; family Trichechidae; genus Trichechus; species Trichechus manatus. Next base: position 811,879 of record NW_004444144.1, read on the forward strand.
AATATACTTGCATTATGGAGCTTATATTTTAGTGATGGGAGACAGATGATAAAAAGGAAAATTAAGTAGAAAAGATAGTACACTGTGGCAGCCACCTCTTTGGATCACTTGTCTTTGTTGAGGGCAGCCTGGTCTGGAGGAAAGATCCTAGAAGAGTGCCCTAGGTCCCAACATTGCCCTTTGCTAGCTGGGTGACCTTGGGTCTCAATTGTCACATTTATGATTCTGCATGTGTACAGGCCATAGAGGTTAGAGACAAGTGTAACCAACATGTTTACAATTCTCCAGCTGTGAGAGCATTTTAAACTTTTATCAACCATTTCACGCATAAAAAAATATAGAGAATAACATAATGAATGTGTCTACATTTAAGACATGAAATTGCAGAGTCAGAGTGACTTTGTAATGTTTCAACTTGGTAGGCCGAACTGCATTTCCCAGAATTCCCTCCCCTGTATTTTTCTGCTGAAAGTGGCCACAAGAGATTTGAAGGACAGAGGGGAAGCAGCGGCCACGTTATTTTTTACACACAGAAGGTCAGGGAAGGCTCCTCTATTGCATGCATTGCTTATCTGCTCACCTTGTTGGCATGGGGCAACATCCAGGGCTGCAACTGCTCCACCTTCCCATTTCCTCCTTTTGTTTCTTCAGCTCCTGAGCCAGGGGTGTGTTTAACTCCATGACAAAGGATGCCAGTTTCTCCTGCAGGATAGCTTCATCAAGGTTGGAGGTGGTGAGTAACTGACTCAGGTTTCAGTCCATCCTTGTGAGTTTCAGCTCATGCTTGTGGATTCTACCTTGTCCTCATTCTTCCTAACTTTACATCCATCTTCCCTTCTCAACTGGACTGCCAGCTGCCTGCTCCAGCATCAGAAACAACAGCCTTACAGAAACTTTTTAACTGGCTCCCACAATTGCGTAAGATCAAATCTCTCTAACAAAGATAATATATATATTATCGTTGATGATATGTGGTGTCAGCAAGGGTGAGGAAGGCATCCTTGACTCTCCAGACAGAACCCACATCTGCTTTAGCATGTGGCAGAGTGAAGCCAGGAGCCTAGGAGGCAACTCATTTGGTTTATGTTCTCCATTTCCCAGGGGTACCATTGGCAGTGGCCATGGTGATACTCCCTCATGTCTTTGGAACAGGAAAAGTAGGACATGGTAGATGCTATATGAGAACCATAGTGGACAGAGAGGTTTGTGAACTTATGTAAAGCTCTCCTTTGAGGACTCCAAAGATAAATGGGGTAGACACCTTGTGGGGCTAGGAGATCTTGACCATTTCTTTTTTATTAAGATTTATGCATTATTTCAGATTTATGCATTTTAGGCGCATATTTCACTCTATAAGAAACTACCAAACAGTTTTGCAAAGTGATTACATCATTTTACATTCCTGCCAACAATGTATAAGAGTTCCAGTTGCTCCTTATGCTCACCAGCATTTGGTAATGTCAGTCTTTGTAATTTTAGCCATCCTCGTGAGTGGGTGGGATATCTTAAAATATGATCTTAAATTTTATTTCCCAGGCACTGTTTTAAGTGCTTTGTTAACTTGCTTACTTCTCACGATAACCTTATGAAATAGGTACTATTACTATTAGCCCCATTTTACATATGGAGAAACTGAGCCACAAAAAGATTAAGTAGCTTGTCCAAAGTCACGACATACCTAGTGTCTTAGGTTGGGTTCTCTAGATAAGCAAAACTAGTGAAGCATACATGTATATATATATATATATATATATAGAGAGAGAGAGAGAGAGAGAGAGAGAGCGGGAGGGAGGGAGAGAGATTTATCTCAAGGAAATGGTTCACACAGCTGTGGAGGTTGGCAAGTCCCAAAGTCCATAGGTCAGGCGTCAGCTGGAGGCTTCTCCTGACTCACGTGATTGCAGGGGAGTATGAACCCAGAATCGGTATTTCAGATGGCATGCTGCTGGCTCACAGGGCTGTGGAAGCCGGCAAATCCCAAAGTTGGCAGGTCAGACAACAAGCTGCTGGCTCAAGTCCCAAGAACTGAAAGTCAGAGATGACAAGCTGGAAACAGGATCCAGAGCAAGCAAGCAAGCTTTGCCGGAACATCCATATATATACATATATTGGATACAGGTCACACCCCCGAGAAAACTTCCCTTACAACCGATTGGCAGATCACATCATGGAGGATGACTACATCATTATATAACTGCCAAACTACATCATTACATAACTGTCAAAAACTACATCATTACATAACTGCCAAACCATTGAGAATCATGGCCCAGCCAAGTTGACACACAGCCTTAACCATCACACCCAGTAAGTAGCAGAGCCAGGGTTCAAACCCGCACTCTGATTCCAGAGGTCAAACTCAACCCATCTGTTGTACCAGCCTCCCAAGGGTAAGTTCTTAGGCTCCACAATGGGTGTCCTTTATAAAGAGGACCAGCCACCTGGGAAGAGGTGACTCCTAACATGAAGCTTTACAGTCTAAAGATATGTGTCTGAAGAGCCATACCCCTGGAAACAGAAGAAGCTACAGCTGCCAGCCCACGACTGGGGGCTGAGCCAGGATGAGGGTCAAGGGCCACTAGTCTTGATCTCTGCCTTTCCCTGCTGGGCCCTGCCAAACGGCGCTGCAGCAGCTCTGCTTTAGCAGAGAGTGCAAGGTCATCCCTCATCCGTCAGCTTCTGGCCGTTTGAATACTGTCGGTGCCTGGGGAAGGGCACCATCTGACTCAGTAATGTTACAAGAATCTGGGGGTGCGCCAGGGGAAAAACTATCCTGCTGCCTTGAATCCTTTTTGAAAACAGGTGGGATATAAATTATAAATGAATAGATATGCTAGTCCTATCAGGGAATAGGGAACAACCAAACCCATCGAGTCAATTCCAATTCATAGTGACACTACAGGAAAGAGCAGAGCTGCCCCATAGGGTTTCCAAGGCTGTAAACATTTGTGGAAGCAGATTGCCACATCTTTCTCCCAAGGAGACGCTGGTGGGTTGAACCCCCCACTTTTCAATTAGCAGCTGAGTTCTTAACCACTCTGCCACCAGGGATCCTTAAAGAAAACACAAAACCCTACAATTGTCAAGCTTCTACCTGTGATTCTACAGTACTCAAGGAACACAACAGAGCAGTGGCTCCCAAACTTTTGAGTTTCAAAGACCAGTGAAGCTTATATAAATAGAAAATAATAATGCAACTGAAGGGAATGATAGAAGTTTGGTAGCTTTTAGCTTTGCCAAGCAAGGACATTAATAAAACAACAACCACTAATTGCTATCATCATTATGTCATAAAAGAAAGAACATATTAATAACCCCAAATGCAGGAGAAACATAATCTCAGAATAAGAGATTTTCTTTTAAAAAGAACTTTAGCTTTATGAAAAATTCACTACATTATCCTGATTTTCTCTCTGAAAATGCTGTTACTGCCAGGCCACAGTTCCCAGGAACCACTAACGAAGCTGAAAGTTCATGGTCTGGAGAATCAGAGAGATAAATTCAAATCCCAATTCTATTATTGTACATGGTGCTTTAGAAGGCATTCTGGTTATCTATTTACTTCTTTGTAACAAACTACCCCAAAACTTGGTGGCATAAAACAACAACAACTTCATTACACTCATGGATTCTGTGGGTCAGGAATTTGGACAGGGCATAGTGTGGATGCCTCTCTACTAAGATATACAGAGACTCAGGTGGGAAGACTCAAATGGGTGGAGTGACTCTAATCACCTGGAGGGACTGGAACCATCTGGAGGCTTCTTCACTCAATGTCTAATGCCTGGGCTGTCATGATTTGAAGGCTGGGCTCAGCTGGAGCTGTCAACTGGATCACCTACATGTGGCCTCTCCATGTGTCTTGGGCTTCCTCATAGCATGGCGGCCTTAAGGTAATCGCACTTCTTTCATGAGCCTACTGGCTCAGTGCTCCAAGAATGTGTAGGAAATAAGGTGGAAACTATATGGCCTTTTATGACCTTGCCTTGTAAATCATATAGCATCATTTTCTCTGAAAAATATTGGTTGAATCATTCACATTGATGGGAGGAATGTGAAAGAATTTGCAGCTACTTTTTAAAGCTACCACATTGGCGTTATCACATATAATCATTACAAAAACAACACAAGGTAAGTATCATTATCCCCATTTAACAGATGAAGAAACTGAGGCTCAGAAAGGTCATGAAATTTATTCCAAACTAGTAAAGTACTGAGCTAATATCTGCATTTTCCTGTGCTGATAGTCTCTTGACCTGAACCTTCAAGGCAGTAGAACACCCTCCCTCACTCAGCAAGTGAAGGAGGTATAGATGTCTAACATTGCTTGAAGACAGACCACAGACTCACACTTTTCCTTGGCTGATCTGTTCCCATGAACCAGCTTCCCAGGACTCCCTGAGCCTGTCTCCCATTCCTAGGCTCCATACTGCTAACTCAGGACCCTGACATTGTTGAGCTGTTAAACCCACAACTTTCTGCTGGACTTCTTGTTATGTGAGAAAAATGAACTCCTATTGTTTGGTTGGAAACCCTAGTGGTGTAGTGGTTAAGAGCTATGTTTGGCAACCAAAAGGTTGGCAGTTTGAATCCACCAGCAGCTCCTCGGAAACCCTACAGGGCAGTTCTACTCTGTCCTACAGGGTCGCTATGAGTCGGAATCAACTCGACGACAGCGGGTTATTGTTTGGTTGTGTGTTCTCTTACTTGCAGCTGAAAACCATCTAATAGATACACTGAGCATGACAGTTGATACCACTGATAGCAGAGTCAGGATTAAAGATAATCCGATAAGACTGAAACTCTCGCTCCAAATAAAAAACACAAAACGGAGTAGGAATAAACGTAAAGTTTCTACATTAAGGATAAAGACTAACTGCTCTATTCTGATAAAATATAAATGAACATATATTTTTAAATCCTGTATGTCAAAATATACCATAGACAGAGATAATCTACAGAGTGGGAGAAATATTTGGGAACTATATATCTAATAAGGGTTTAATGTCCAGAATATGTAAAGAACTTCCACAACTTAACAACAAAAAGACAAACAACCCAATCAAAAAATGGGCAAAAGACTTGAATAGACATTTCACCAGAGAAGAAATACAAATGGCCAACAAGCACATAAAAAGATGCTCAATATCATTAGTCATTAGTGAAATGAAAATCAAAACCACAATGAGATACCACTTCACACCCACTAGGTTGGTTGTGATTAAACAATGAAAAACAACAGATGCTGGAGAGAATATGGAGAAATTAGAATCCTCACCCATTGCTGTGGGATTGTAAAATGGTACAGCAGCTGTGGAAAACAGTTTGGTGGTTCCTCAAAAAGTTAAGCAGAATTACCATAGGATCCAGCAATTTCACTCCTAGGTACATACGCCAAAAAATTGAAAACAAAAACACAAACAGATATTTGTATACCAGTGTTCACTGTAATACTATTCACAATAGCCAAAAGGTAGAAACAGCTTAAATGTCTGTCAACAGATGAACGGATAAACAAAATGTGGTACATACATACAATGGCTACTACTCAGCAATGAAGAGAAATGAAGTTCTGATATATGTTACAACATGGATGAACCTTGAAAACATCATATTGAGTAAATAAATCAGTCACAAAAGGACGAATATTGTATGATCCCACTTACATGAAATGTCTAGAATAGGCAAGTGTATAGAGACTTAAGTTTATTGATAACTACCAGGGGCAGGCGGGAGGCCAGGGAAAGGCACACTCTGCACGGGAGACACTTAGCCTCTGTTAAGGGTAATTGAAAATTCGGGAACCAGATAGTGGTGACAGTTGAACAAGACAAACACGATGAGTGTCACTGAATTGTACATTAAAAAAGTGCTGAAATGGCAAATGTTTTGTTACATATATATTTACCACAGTTTTTTTAAAAAGCAAAAATAAAAACAAACTCACAAACACATTTAAAAGGCGAACGACAGGCTGGAAAAAATATACATAATAGACAAAAAGTATCCTTACACAAAAACACTTTTGCAAATCAGTAAGAAAATGGCAAAAATAAAATAAAATAAAACCCACTTCCATAGACAAATAGCAAGGAATAAGAAAAGGCAATTCTCAAAAGAAGAAGCATGAATGGCTAATTAACAGATGAAATACAGCCTTACTGAACACGGTATGCAATACAAATTAAATATAATAAAATATGTAGGGGCAGATCCACGATTTGTGAGGCCTAAAACTTAGACAATTTGGGAGCTGGGTCTCCAAAACTATGAATGCAAAATTAAGTACAAACGTCAATATTTGTTTAGAATGAGAAAAGAAATCACAACAAATTACAAATCTTTAAAAGCTGAAAAGTACCACAAATGTCACTAGGGCCAGTAAAAATAATATCATAATTTTATTATCTAACACTCCTCTATAATATTTTTCTACATTTTCCGGCAGCATACTCTTTTATCTCTCTCGTATTACCATTTTCTATGGAAAGGATAGAAATATAATTCAGTATTCATCCTAACATGTTTGATTCTTACATGTTTCTAAACTTAAATTCTTAAATGTTTCTTAATATGTTTCATATTATTTATAGTTCGGACTCATAAAACATATGACTTCCTATATAGAGTTACTTGCTCTTTGTAACATTGCTACAGGTTTGTACCCTACAGACAGAAATTCTGATACATTCTATTTCACATCATACCCATCAAAAGAGTAAAAAATGGATGTAGTGCATTTATAATTGCATACACTGCATTATTGAGTATGTTCCTGAAGGAAGCAAACTGTTTTTACTAGGCACTGATAAGAACTGAATCCTCCACTTACAACTGGATGACTACAAGACTATTCTATAGGGTAGATTCTGGCTCTGTACATTCAAACTTTGTTTCCTGTCCAAACACTATCCAAACACTTTCAGAGCCAATGCTGTAGGACACATTCATATCATGATACAATTTTAACTCTTCACCTTTGAGTCACGAAGCACAGTGAACCATAGGCAGGGGCAGATTAACCAGTAAGCAAGGTATGCACAGGCTTACAGTAAGCAAGGTAGGCATGGGCTTACTTGTGTTTACTTAATAATCTGTAGTGCACAATTTCACACGGGTTTCACCACATCTTTGATTAGCATTATGTAATTTAGCAAACGCAGATCAAAACTACAATGAAATACCATCTCACCCCAACATTACTGGCACTAATTTAAAAAAACAAAAACAGAAAATAACAAAAGTTGGGGAGGTTGCGGGGAGATTGAAACTCTCAGGCACTGCTGGTAGAAATGTAAAATGGTATAACCACTATAGAAAACAATATGGCACCTCCTTAAAAAGCTAGAAATAGAATACCATACCACCCAGCAATCCCAGTCCTAGGAATATATCCTAGATAAATAAGAGCCATCACATAAATAGACGTATGCACACCTATGTTCATTGCAGCATTATTCATATAACAAAAGTGCCCATCAACAGATGAATGGATAAACAAATTATGGTACATACACATAATGGAATACTACACAATAACAAGGAGCAATGATAAATCTGTGAAACATCTCACAATATGGATGAATCTGGAGGGCATTATGCTGAGTGAAATAAGTCAATCACAAAAGGACAAATACTGTATGAGCCACTATTATATAAAAACCCAAGGAAAGGTATACACAAAGAAAAAAAAACTATATGATGGTTACAAGGGAGGGGGGGTGGCGAGAGAAAATCACTAACTAGGTAGTGGAAAGGTGTTAACTTTGATGAAGGGAAAGACAACACACAGCATAGGGAAAGTCAGCACAACTTGACCAAGGCAAAGCCATAGAAGCTTCCTAGACCCATCCAAACATCGTTATTACAGTCTTGTGCTGCCTATTGCCCAATGCTTGAAAACAGTTGTTTTATATGTATTTTTTTCTTCTGGTTTTCTAGTTGTTTACAATGGTAGGACAATTTCCATGGCAGTTGATGCTTCATGTATGAAAGTGGAAGTCTCTTTTTCCTACTGTCAATTTAAAAAAATCCCCGGGGAGAACTGTGCTCAGCTCATATCTGGTGATCACACGTGAACCAATCAAATCAGTGAGGACATGTGAGAAAATGACCTTTTCTAAAGCTGGAGTAGGAGCCCTGGTGGCACAGTGGTTAAGCGCCGGGCTGCTGACGGAAAGGTTGGTTGTTCGAACCCATCAGCTGCTCCACAGGAGAAAGACGTGGAAACCTGCCTCCGTAAGGATTTACAGCCTTGGAAACCGTATGGGGCAGTTCTACTCTGTCAAATAGGGTCATTACGAGTCTGAGTCAACCCGACGGCTACGGGGAACCGGTAAATTGGAGTAGAGCCCCCTGTGTGGCAGCTCTCGCCTACAAACCAAAAAGTGGACGGTTTGAACTTCCCCAGGGGCGCCTCAGAAGAAAATCCTGGTGATCTGCTTCCGAAAGGTCACAGCCTTGAAAACCCTATGGAGCACTTCTACTCTGTAACACATGGGGTCACTAAGAGTCAGAATCGACTCAACAGCAACTGGTTTTTTTGGTTAAGATTGGAGTGAGGGAAAGTCATTCCTCAATAAAAAATGGAGAGCTCTCCTTAGAAAAAGGGGAAGGATGCCGGGCAAAAACAGATAACAGGCATCCACTGTAACAGCAGTTCAGGTGAATAAGAACTTGAAGTGGACCAGCTGACAGGGCTGTAAGCATTCCATTGTCTAGAAGACGGAGCCCATTCCCTGGCCCTGTGTTTTCCAGGGTCAAGGACAAACTGGAGCACGTTCACAGGAGGGGTCCAGGATGGAGAGATGAGTATGTGTAACAGTTACACTGAAAGAGATGGCATGCAGTGAAAAAAGCAACTTTATCCTCTCCCCTTCTTTCCTCTGCTCTGACCATTGAAGCCTTGCTCTGTGGAGCAAGTTCTTTCCATTCCTTGAATGAAATCTGAGGTTGGTCCCACTAGTTTTCTGCTCCTTCTCAGGTAACAAAAAGATCTCCAGACACTTTAATCCCATAAATAGTCCTCTGTTAATAATTAAAACATCCAGCTCTGCAGTGGTTAAACCTGAGACTTCTATGTATAGGTAAACCTTCCTCATGGAGGGGCACCCTTTAGGGGGAGAATGGAGAGTGCAGTCAGCTTCTTCTCTGTTTTCCCACCACAGCGTCTCCTTTGAACCACAATATTCTGCCCTCCTCCACCCCTCGATGAGTCGGAATGGACTCGACGGCAGTGGGTTTGGTTTTTGCCACCCTGGAAGACGGCTAAGACCATTTTCTGACCTCTTTGGGGCGTGTGGGGGAGGGGCATGGGTGAAGAGGAGTGGGACAGGCAGGAAGGTTCTACTTGCTTGGTACTGTCCTGATCTGGCTTTGGAGTTCCCTCTGCCTAGTGGGTATTCCAAGCTGACTTTTTCCTGTGGGCTGTTTTATGGGTTCTTTGGAGACTTCAGTCATAGGGGATGTCTCATCTGCAGTCTTCTTATTGTGGGCTTTCTTCTTTCTAAAGCATGTGTGCAGACACACACACACTCTCTCACACACACACACCTGCTACTATATCTGAAAGTACATTTCCTGCCTCTTTCTGCCGAGGTCTGAGGTCGGTTTGCCCCATAGGAAGCCTTCTTGGGCAGGTTCCTTTAAGAAGGTTTCACCCTGGCTTTCTCCTGTGCCCCCCTCCCCCGCCCTGTGAGACTAAATGATGTATACATGACACGAGCGTCATCAAGGAGGAGAGGGCACTGAGGGGCACCTCGGAGGACCTAAGCTAGTTGGGGGTTGGGAGAAGGCTATGGCAGAGCCAAGGAGAGAGTGGACAAAGGTTTTCTAAGAGTAACAGAATAATGTGTTATGTGCGTCTGGAATTACGGTGAGGTGAGGCAGGCCCTCGTCTCTGCTCAAAATTTAAGGGCATGCCATAAAATCTAGTAATCAAGATAAATAATAATGCAATTTTTTAAAAACACATAAAAACATGTATATAGGGCACACATTTTTCCTTTTGTCTAAGGTTCCAGTATGGCTCAGCAGGGCGCTGGTGGTATTCAAAGGCAGCTTCCAGCTCTCCTAGCCAGACTCTATCCTGGAACCACTTCCGCAGAGAAATGCTGGAGCTGCCCCTCAGGAAAGATCTTCCTTAGGAAGTAGCCTTTAGGCTGAGCCTTGAAGAAGGTGAAGTAATTGACCCAAACCAAGGCAGAAGGTGATCGACACAATGGCTGCAACAATGGGCTCGAGCATTACAGGGACTGTAAGGACTGCGCAGGACCGGGCAGTGTTACATTCTGTAGTACATAGGGTCGCTCCCAGTCGGAACAGGCAGGAGATGAGGCACGGAGTGTATGAACAGGGGAAAGGGAACAGCGCATATGCAAACCCAAAATGCAGCAAATGAAGAGAGAGTGTTCAGGGAGTGGTAGTGGCGATAAAGCGCTTGGCTGCTGACCTTTGCTAACCAAGGGTTGGAGGTTCAAACCCACCAGCCTTGATCTTCTCCCTTAAAGATTACAGTCTAGGAAACACTGCAGGCAGTTCTACTCTGTCCTATAGTGTCGCTCTGAGTCCAAACGGACTCCACGGCACCCAACAATACCAGTGGCGAAGAGCTTGTGGTCAGGAACCAAGTCAAGTCGGGGCTCTAGAATCGGAAGCAGGGTAGATGCTTGTCCAGGTTTGTTTCTTATGCAGATAATGCAGCGTGGGGGACGGAGTGGAAGGGTCAAGTGTGGATAGAGGTAAGTCCCTCAGGAGGCTAGCGCAGTATGGGTGAGGGGTGACAGTATCCCAACCAGAACAGGTGTAGACGGATTCCCAAGGTCCATGTTCAGACCTCAGATCCTCCACTCTAACACTGAGGTGCGCGGTACCCGAGTCTCTGTCCTGCCAACTGGGCCACCGCAGGGTTCCATTTGCACGATTGCTGCACCGAGGAGAACGCGCTCAAATTCAGCCAAAGGCCGGAGCGAGCGGGTGGGGCGGGTCCCGCTGGTGCCCTGACCGCCTCGCCGCCCAATCGC
>NW_004444144.1:823420-829750 GCF_000243295.1 Trichechus manatus latirostris
GGGCTGGGGCGCACGGGGGCTCCGCTGGGGGCTGCGTCTCGCCGCGCCCCGGCCGCTTTGTTCCCGCGTAGTCGGGTTTGCACAGGCCCGGAATGGGCGCGCCGCGGGGACACGCGTCTCTCTTTTTTGGGAGAAATGCGGGGTCGCCGTCGCCGCGCCCCGCCGCCACGCTTTTGTAGGGTGAAAATGACAGATCCCAGACAAGCCAGAGGGCGCTGCCTGGAGGGGTCAGTGCGGAGATGGGTGGAGAGGCAGAGGCGGGGTTCCTCATGGGGCTGAAAAAATACTCCTTTTTTGGTTTCTCAAATTGACAGCAGGAAAGGCAGGTGGGATATAGGAGGACTTATATGAATCTTGGAGTAGACACCTCATGGTTTCCTTTCGTTGGGGGTTGAGGGAGAGATGGGGTCAGGCATCTCCAGGAAGGCACGAGAAATATCCAAGTGGCAGACGGTGGCGGTGACACCTCCCAGGCCTTGCAGGGGAGCGCAGAGTCATCTGGGGTGATGAGGCCTGTATGAAGTCGCTAGGGGTGGGCGTGAGGGGCGTATTTTCTCTTTCAAGCCCCGAGGACGGGTAGACATTTGAAGAACTTCTTCCCTCGTGGATTTATTCCTCTTTGGAGATAGACACGGCTGTTCCCTTCCTCTTCTTCCCTAACCATTCTCCCCGGGGTCAGGACAGATTTTCCGACTGCTCAGGGGAGCTGGCGCTGAAGTTGATCTGGGGAACCTGGCGATGGAGAGGTGGGGTGGAGGGTACATCTCAGGCTTTTTCTTTGTCTGAAAAAGAGGGGCTTGGGATTCCCGTTGATTGTGCACCATCATGCCCCACGTTCGGGAACATCTCCCATCTCCTACCCTTCTTTACTCATTTTCAAAGAAGCAGTCAGGGGCGGCCTTCTGAAGTTGTCCTCAGCATTGTCTCCTGTCCACCATTCTGGTCCTTCCTCCCAAAGCCAGAGTCTCTTTGCCTCTCAGCCCCCAGGTCATTCCGTGCAGGCTTCTCCACAGCTGTTGCTGGCTGCTGGGGGGTTGCGCTTTACCTTGAGGTGGAGTGTTAAATATTTAGAAGATTTCTGTGGGTAGAGCTGGCATGAATAATGCAGGGAAGCAGCTGGCACGCCTTGCCCCACCTCACCCCGGCTCATGCCTGACCAAAGCCAGTCTTGCCTTCAGGATGGCATCATTTTTTCTGTTGGAGTAGCGCTGTCATCTCCATATTTGCTGTTGGCTTCCGGAGGGCCCGCAGGGTGGGGCCGAGAGTTTAGTGGCCTTGCTGGAGGGCTCATTCTTTATAGGTCCTGCTGGGCTGGAGCTTCTGGTGCAGGGTCCTGGGATCATCATCATATTTATTAGACATCCCTCGTCTATACAGGGCAGCTCAGGGGGCCAGGAGGAGAGGCATACTTTTGGGAAAGGTCTCAGGGACTTGCTGTTACTTTCTCTGACAACCACCCTTCCCAAAACTGAGGCTTCAGAGAACTTAAATGACCATCAGAATTTCCCAATAGGTCGGTCCAGGAATGCCTACCCCAAGACAGAGTTTGTGGGATTTGGGGTTGTTATTTCTACTGTCAACTCCAAAAGGTCAGGGATACTACCTGTCCCCCAAGTCTGTGATTTCCTATAGAAACCCAGCATGGGTGTGTCAATTATGAATTATTAAAACCATTTTTAATAAGCAATGCCTGTTTCACATAAGCAATATCTGTTCATTATAGGAAAATTAGAAAATGTAGATAGACTGAAAATCATCCACAGTATCATCATACAGAGGTAATTAATGATAATTTGGGGGGTATATTCTTTAAGACATTTCCCCTTTCATGTATATTCACATGTATTTATATTTACGATTCAAGGCAGTTATTATTTCAGACCAGCATTCCACATACCTAGAGGAGCATCTTGGCAAGGAGGGGGAACACCAGGTTTGGGGTCAGAAAACCCTCTGCTCACATCCCAGTTCTGCTGCTTTACACAGATCCCAGTTGACAACCCTTGTAGCCTGGTTCACCTCATGTTGCTGTTGCAAGGATTTCAGTGACATACAATATGTAAATTACCAGGCACCGTGGAGAGCACCAGATCAGTGCCGATTACCTCCTTCCGGCCTCCGCGAATGCTTTAGGAGAGGGTCTGAGAGCTCTAGAAGGGGCTCTCAGACTTAATCTACTCTTGTGGTTTTCAAACTGGGTTCCTGAGGTCCATCGGGCTGAGTGGGTGGGCTCTGGGCTCCTTAGCCTGAATTCAACGTGAGCAGCGCTCCCTTTTGTTTGTTGTATATATTGGGGTTCTTGATGAAATGCAATCTGGAAAATGTATGGGTTTTACTGCTGTTTAAAACCACCCATCTTCAGAAACCACATATCCGACATGAATCTAATAACCAAAATATATATAAAACTTTGACAGCTTAATAACGAAAAGATAAATAACCCAACTATGAAATGGACAAAGGACTTGAATAGGCATTTCGCCAAAGAGGACATTCAAATGGCCACTAAATACATGAAAAGATGCTCAGCGATATTAGCCATCAGAGAGATGCAGATCAAAACCACATTGAGATACCATTTCACTCCCACTAGGATGGCTAAGATTTAGGGGGAAGAAAAAAAAAGCAGAAAATAACAAATGTTGACGGGGATGTGGGGAAATTGGAACACTTATTCATTGCTGGTGGGAGTGCAAACTGATGCAACCATTGTGGAAAACAGTGTGGTGGTTCCTGAAAACACTAAAAACAGAACTATCATATGACCCAGCAATTCTACTCTTAGGTATATACTCAAAAGACTGGAAAGCAGAGAGTCAGAGACTTGTACACCAGTATTCATTGCAGTACTATTCCCAATAGCCAAAAGGAAACAACCTAAATGCCTATCAACAGATAAATGGATAAAACAAAATGTGGTACATAATACAATGGAATACTACTCAGCCAGTAGGAGAAATGAAGTCTTGATACATGCTACAGTATGAATGGAGCTTGAAGACATTATGTTGAGTGAAATAAGTCCATCACAAAAGGATAAATATTGTATGACCTCACTCATATAAAAAGACAAGAAAAGGACATATAGAGAACAGAGTTTATTAGTGGTTACCAGGAACAGGAGGGAGGGGGGAAGGGGGAGTTAATGGTGATGGAAATACGCATTGATTAAGGGTAGAGTTGCACAGCCGATTACTGTAATTGCTGTCAATAAGTTGTACAGCTGTAAAACGTTGAACTGGCCAAAGTTGTGTGATAGACATATTTGCAACAATGACCAAAAAAAAGAGTAGCTGCCGAGGCTGCTTATGTACAGCCCAAATCCTCATGGGGTTCCGTTCCTTGGTTTGGAGGTTCAGGTTCATGATTTCATGGGACATTCCAGTTAATTGGCCTAATAATGCATTTAGTGCTTCTGTTCTACCTCCTAGTTTCGTTGGGTAGTGCCTGGGATCTTAAAAGCTTGTAAGTGGCCATCCAAGGCATAACAATTGGTCTCTATTCACCTGGAGCAACAGAAGGAAGATATGCAATGTGTGGCTAATTGCCTCCATGAACAGCTGCCTCCTTTGCTATGAGACCAGAAGAACTGGATGGTGCCTGGCTATGATTACTGAATATTTTGATCAAAGGTTTTATAGAAGAATCCTGATCAAAAGAGGGAAAATGCAGAAAAGAATTTCAAATTCTCATGGACTCCAGGCTTCCTAGAGTCCATGAAAGTTGGATGAACCCCTGAAACTATTGCCCTTTAAACTATTTAAACTATTGTCTTTAAACCTTAAACCAGAAATATCCCCTGACGTCTTCTTAAAACCAAACAATAGTTTAACTACTAAAAAATGTCTGCATTATACTCTTTTAAGAACCATATGGGATCAAATTGACAACAGCAATTCAAAAGATTAGATAGGAACCTTAGGGGGCAGTGAGGTTATGTTAACGAGGGAGGAACATCTCAGAAAGAAAGGTGAGAATGGTTGCACAACTCAAAGAATGTAATCAGTGTCACAAAATGGTACACATAGGAACTGTTGAATTGGTATATGTTTTCCTGTGCATATTCTCAACAACAACAACAAAATAAATAAAATTAAAAAAAGTTCTAGCGAAGAATAAAGAAGCTTGTTATAGTTGGTGGAAAAAAACACTGATGTAGTCCTCCTCTCTCATTTGTAAAACTGCAGAGGGAATGTGCCTTGCCTGGGAGCACGAGATGAGCTGGTGAAGAAACCATGCTCTGGATTTTTAGTCCAATGCCCATTCCACCTCTGCCCATCCCTGACAGTTGTCCTAAAATTATCTTTCAAGCTCCCTGTATGGTATTCTATGATTTTTATCCATAAGTCCTGTTTCCTGTAAGGAATCCTTTCATGGTTTTGTAAGCCTCAAAGACCGTTTAAGGAAGACCTATCACTGTGTTCTAAGGATGGGGAGGGAGCGTCTTCCTGTCTTTGTGCTGCTAGTCATCCAACCAGAGGCGTCAAGACAAGCTAATGGTGTTCTGTGACAGCCAGTCGATGCTTATGGATGTCTCTGCTGCCACTGGCTGTGAGTGTCTTGAAGGCAGCGATCGTGGCTTATTTCATTCTCCAGCACCTCCTTCTCCAAGGTTCCCAGGCTCCTTTTTGAAGTACCGGGCACCTGAAGGCACTAGTAAAGGTTGGTTGTGTTGAAGGTGCTCAGTGACTCTGGGAATAGCAGGGGAGCTGGCTGATGCTGTTTTCTGGGGCTGGAGATTAGAGGGTGTCATGACAGGCTTGTGCCCACTGGGCAAAGCTATTGGAGTCAGGACAAGTGTGAGATGCTTTTTTCTTGCCAGTCATCTTCCTCCTAAATCCCTTGGCTCAGCCTGGGAAGAATTAAGGAAGAGAGATTCAGTGCAGCAGCACGGCTGGCATTGTGAGAACCTGGTTGATATCTGCTAAAGACATGGGACTCACTGGAGACTTGCCTGCTTGCTCCTTTAAATTTTTTTCCTTTACAAACAACTCAGTCTAGGTGTGAATGAATTTCAAACTGGGGAGAGTGTGCTCATGTGCACTTGGTTGGAGGAGTGTTTGGTCTGTGACTTCTTGGGAGAATACGCCACCTTGTAACATTTATTCTAAGGAGGGTGTTGTCTCATTGTCCCTGGACAGGATTTCAGCCAAGACCTAGAATGTTGACTGAATAGATCCAGACCTTCCCACCACTTACGGGGCTAGTAAACCAAAATCCCAGTTCACTGCGTGGGCACAAGAGAGTTCTAATTCATCACAATTTCCTGAATAACTGGTGGCTGTGCAGAAAGAACTTTATTTCTGCATTGCACATCTTTTCAAAAAATGTTAGTTTTAAAAAAATGCAATCTGATGATCAAGACAGAGTCTTAGTTTGATGGCTGAAGATCTGGCTAAGCCCCAAGAGTATAATTTGGAGCATGAAGTCTGTTTGTCCTAGGTCAGGGGTGTAGAAGTGGAGACTGGAAGAAATGTGGCTTGTCCTCAAGATGTTCCCCAAAAGTTGCAAGACAAATGGGAAAAAAAAAAAGACCCTAAAGTTTTAAATATAAGCTTGCCTTTCTTTGGGACCTGCTTTTAAAAACTGGAATGCAGAAAAATGGCCTAGTTAATGGACAGTTCAGGTTTGTTGAGGATTTATTTCCTGGCACTGTGATCTGGCACACAGTAAACCAAAACCAAATCAGTTGCCGTAGAATTGAGTCTGACTCATGGCAACCCCGTGTCTGCAGAGTAGAACTGCACTCCATAGGGTTTTCAAGGCTGTGACCTTTCAAAAGCAGATTGCCAGGCCTTTCTTCCAGTGCACCTCTGGATGGGTTTGAACTGCCAGCCTTTTGCTTGGTAGTAGAGCACTTAACCAAGGACACAGAAGACACCAGGTAAAGACTTCAGTGGAATTGTGAGAGGAAAGATGTTGGGCTAGAAGTCAGTGAACTTGGGTACTAGCGCCAGCACCCATCTGTCCCACTCTCAGAGTCCTAAAGGCAGCCTGCCCCGCATTTCCATTCTGGAGCCCCAACTCCCGTCCATGAGACGGGGTGTTAGCCACCATCACTCCTGAGGTCCTAAGAGTCCAAGCATCAGCGTTCCTCTGTGCCCGTCTTCCCCCTTCCTCCCCCCTGCTGCCTGCACACACCGTGTTTATTTATAAACAGGAGGAGTGCCCTCAAGGAGGTGAAAAATACCAGCTTAGGTTTCACTGCTGTTCAGCTGCCCTGTTTCTTTGTTAATTCTGTCTGCCTGCTGGGAAGCAGCTTTCATGCGCTTTGCCCACTGTGTCTTATTTGAGGTTAGCTGACAAGTGAAGGTCTCACCTGGTTATTAC
>NW_004444144.1:830540-831986 GCF_000243295.1 Trichechus manatus latirostris
CCTTGTTGCCACTGCACGAGCTGTCGATCCTAGTGGCTGTTTAATCCTTCCTCTCTTTACTCTTAGGGCCGTCACGCAGAAGCCGTGTTTACACTTAGGATGGCCACGCGGAAGCCGAGTTCTTCCTTTACCCCTAGGATGGCCATGCAGAAGCCGTGTTCTTCCTATACTCCTAGGACGGCCACGCAGAAGTCGTGTTCTTCCTATACTCCTAGGACGGCCACGCGGAAGCCGTGTTCTTCCTATACCCCTAGGACGGCCACGCAGAAGTCGTGTTCTTCCTATACCCCTAGGACGGCCACCCGGAAGCCGTGTTCTTCCTTTACCCCTAGGACGGCCACCCGGAAGCCATGTTCTTCCTTTGTTCTTTGCCTTCCACCAGTCACAGCTGAATTAATTCTGCCTTAGGCATTCTCTTGTGCACTTAATGTGTACTCCCCCTTTCTACCTCCTTTTAGGGGACTATGGAGGATACTTTGGGCTGCAAAAAAAGTTTCCCCTTCCTTTCTGGCAACATACCCCATCTCCCCTCCGTCCCCTCAGCAAGGGGAGTGGGTGTGTGACCCAAGCCTCAGCACCCATTTCCCTGGGAGTGTGTGGCCCGGAGGTGGGCTTGTGACTCAAGCTGAGCCACCAAGTCCTTCCCTAGCATTTCTTGTTTTGCAGCTGGAGGAGAATATCCTTGCTGACAGAGCCCAGAGCTGGAAAGATGTGAGAGGGAGGCCGCTGGTGGCTAACTTCCCCAGCACATGGAGAAGTCCTGTAGGCAGAAGGGGAGAATGCAGCAAAGCAGAGATAAAGATGACGTATGGGCAGAGACAAAGAAGCCAGCACAAGGTGTCTTGATTCTAGTTACTCAGGCCCAGTTCCTGCAGCTCCTTTGATGCCACGAGCTGCCCCATATCCTGTAGTGAAAACTTTGAGTGGTTCTTAACGGTAATTACATATTTATTATAGTGATGCAGTGATCAGGACAGACTAGGTTACG
This sequence comes from Trichechus manatus latirostris, assembly GCF_000243295.1. Lineage (NCBI taxonomy): Eukaryota > Metazoa > Chordata > Mammalia > Sirenia > Trichechidae > Trichechus > Trichechus manatus. Next base: position 831,529 of record NW_004444144.1, read on the forward strand.
CCGCAGTAACAACTCCCAGATCCCAGTGGCTTGAAGCAACAAAGATTTATTTCTCGCTATATGGTACCTGTTCAGTATGGTTGGCAGGGGCACTTAACTCACAGTAATTACTCAGAGGCCCAGACTGACTGAGTCTCCTTTGTCTTAGGGTGTTATCACTGCAACACAAAGCATTAGATTCACGGATGCAGGGAGAAAAAGGGAGAATCAGGCTCCGGCTCTTAAGTACCTCTACCTGGAAGTGACGCATGTCACTTCTGCTCACATTCCATTGGCCAAAGCAAATCACGAGTGTGGCCAAGCCTGCATTCAAGGGGGTGGAGAACTACAATCCTACCAAACATCCACCTAATGACACCATATATGTTGAATGAATGAATCCTAGCCAGTTTTGCGAACCTATGAATGTCCTTTATTTATTTATTTATTTTTGTTTATTGTTGTAGTTTAAGTGAAAG
>NW_004444144.1:832417-850814 GCF_000243295.1 Trichechus manatus latirostris
TTAGATGGCCGCTTGCAAGCTTTTAAGACCCCAGACGCCACTCACCAAAGTAGGATGCAGAACATTTTCTTAATAAACTTTGTTATGCCAATTGATGTCCCTGAAAGCATGGTCCCCAGACCCCCGCCCCTGCTACTCTGTCCCTTGAAGTGTTTTATTGTATTCAGGAAACTTCTTAGCTTTGGTTTAGTCCAGTTGTGCTGACTTCCTCTGTAGTGTGTGCTGTCCTTCCCTTCAGCTAAGATAATTCTTGTCCACTATCTGGTTAGTGAATAACCCTCACCCTCCCTCTCCGCCCTCATAACCATCAAAGAATGTTTTCTTCGGTGTTTAAACCTTTTCTTGAGTTCTTATAATAGTGGTCTTATACAATATTTGTCCTTCTGTGACTGACTAAATTCACTCAGCATAATGCCCTCCAGATTCCTCCATGTTACAAATGTCCTTTTTTGCTAAAGTTGTTGAGAGATTATTTTTCCTCTTGGAATCAGGAGAGTCCTAACACTGTCCTCCACCTCTTTACCTTAGAGACATCTTTCTTACTCCCCTTGTATCCTCTCTCCTTTATTCTGTTTGTGAGTCAAAAACAAAGGGCTTGATTTTGAAGAGAAACTGGCAGTTGTACAGAACTGATGCATTCATGGCTAAGCCGCCTTAAGGTGCCCTCTGATGTCCATATCATTCCCCATGTTTGTCTCCATCTGCCTTCCTCCAGGAAGCCTCCTTCATGTCCCTTAACCGAGGAAAGGTTTCTGTCCTCTGGGTCCCGAGAGTGGCATTTGGCGGTTTGCCACTTCGTAGCTTGTGATATGGTGGTTTGTGTATTTACTCCCCTTAAAGCCACGTCTGCTTCTTCCTTGTATCCCTCATAGCTCTTCATGTGTAGTAGGCACCCAATGAGTGTGTGTTGGATCATGAATGAGTCAGGACCTCACTAGTCAGAGTGTGGTTTACACACCAGCAGCACTGGCACTATTGGGAGCTAGTTAGAATGCAGAATCGCAGGCCTACCCAAGACCTAGTAAATCTGCATTGTAACAAGAGTTCCATAAAGCTAGAGAAGTGCTAAGTCAGGAGTTAGGGTACCATCATCTCATCTCTGTAATTAAAAGAAATCGACTTGCCTCAGGCTCCCATTATTGACTGTAAAACCGGGATTCAATCTGAGTTCACCCACGTGTGCTAGACTGGTTCATCCTTTCTGGTTTTGAGAAGGTCCAACTCAGCTTTTTATGAGTTATGCATGGCGTCACCCAGTACCTTGAACCATGAGCCTGTTACAGCTGGGCTGCCTAATTTTGATCCCTGTGTAAAGTTTAGTTCTGCCACAACTGAGGAATAGACTGACTGCCAAGGCAGCGCCTGTGAGACAGAATCTGGAGCTGAGCCAGCCATGCTGCTCCCCAGTCCAACCACGACTCCCACCTCCCACTCCAACCCACAACCATGGCCCTCCTGAGCCAATTAAAAACCCTCCTGGCTGGTTTCCCTGCTTCCACTCCTGCCCCTCCAACAATTTATTTAAAATATAAGTTAAGTCATATCTTTCCTCTGTTGTTTAAAAACTGTCCAAAGATCTCCTATCACACTAAAAATAAAATTTAGACTCCTTACCATTCTCAGCAGGACTCAGCAAGGTCTGGCCCCTGCCCTCTGCTCTGACCTTACCTTGTATGTGCTCCCCTTACTCACCCAGCTCCAGCCTCCTCGCTATTCCTGGGAGCGGCAAGCTCATTCCCACCCCAGGACCTTCTGCCTGGAACACACTTCCCCCAGACCTTCCATGGCCCTCTCCTCTCCCTCCTTTCACTTACGTCTGTGCTAACACATCTCTTCAGGAGAGGCCTTTTCTGACCACCTTCGCTAGAATACACCTCTCCCATCACTGTTTGTTCTCTTCTCATTCCCTGCAATTATGCTTTTAATTCATTTGTTTACTTGTTTATGGTCTATCTTTCCACCAGGATTTGATTGCCATGACTTTTGAGACTTTATCTTGTTCATAGCTGTTTCCCAGTGCCTAGAGTGGTTCTAAGCACCTTGTAAGTGTTCAAAAAAAAATTGCTAAATGAATGATGACTTAGTATTCCCTTTGGGGTTGGAAGATCATTTTTAAACACTAGGCTTATCGAAGTTTGACTTGTGACTATGGCAAATAACTTAATCTCTCTGAACCTCAGTTTTCTCACCTGTAAAATGAAAGATTTGATTTTGGTTTCTGGCAAACTAAATAGTCTGGAAACTCTCCCATAATCAAATACCTAAAACTATTGGGCAAAATATAGCAGAGCTTCCCTTAAAAGCATAGCTGAGCTTTTAAGAAAGTAAGAGAATTTTCCAGGAGACAAAACACAGAGGGAGTTATTTTGCAAGGGTGTAAGTAGTACTGTAGCAGCTGCATAACAGATTACCCTGAAATTTAGCTTAAAACAACAGCCATTTTATTATCATCTCGCATGGCTCTGTGGGTTGGAAATTCGGACAGGACACAGTTGAGAAGACTACTCATCTCTGTTTCGTATGTCTGGGTCTCAAATGAGATGATGCAAATGGCTGGTGACTGGCTGCGCATCTTGTCTTTTCACGTGGTCCCAGGGCCTCTCCATGTGGTCTTTCCCTGTGGTTTCTCCAGCATGAAGGCACCTGGGTAATCAGATTTCTTATGTGGCAGCTCAGGGCTCCAAGAGTCAGTGTTCCAAGAAGCCTGGGTAGAATCTGTAAGACTTTCTTATGACCTAGTCTTAGAAGTCCCAGGACAATATTTCTGTTGCATTCTATTGGTCAAGCAAGTCACTAAGGCCATCCTACATTTAAGGGGAGAGAGATTAGATTCCACCTCTTAATGAGATGGATAGCAAATAATTTGTAGCCATCTTTAATGTTCTAAGCTAAGAGATTGTTCTAGCTTGGTTTTAATATCTGCATAGAGAAAAGAGGGGCTGAACATTTGTCTAAAGCTGAGACCTTGAAGGACTATAGTGCAGTACAGTCCTGAGTAAAAGGATGGACCTACAGGTATAGGGAGATGACAGTGAAGCTTGTCTGTCTTGTTCTGGGTTCTTCCCTGACAACTTGAGACCATTCGTGGACCTGTCTTCCATGGTTTTGGGATTCAGATGTCCACGTCCTGCATGGTCTGAGTACCCTCAACTGAAACATCAACATAAGGTCCTGGTCACTACAGCTTAAAGGTGAAAACGGCTCAAATGTCCATCAGCACATGAATGGATAAACAAATGATGGTACATCCACACAATGGAATTTATTCAGCCATAAAAAGGAGTGAAGTGCTGATACATGCTACAAGGCAGATGAACCTCAAAAATATTGTGCTAAGTGAAAGAAGTCAGACACAAAAGCTCATATATTGTATGATTCTGCTTATATGAAATGTCCAGAATAGGTAAATCCATAGAGATAGAACCACAGACTGGTGGTTGCCAGGGTCTAGGGGAAGGGCGATGGGAAGTAACTGCTTAATGGCTATGGTGTTTTATTCTGGAGTGATGGACATGGTTTTGGAACTAGATAGAGGTGGTGATCGCACAACATTGAGAATGTACCAAATGCCACTGAATTGTTCACTTTAAAATGGTTGATTTTATGTTATGTAAAATTTCCCCCAATAAAATTTAAAAAATTAAAATCCAGGGTTGTGCCAGGATGTGTGAGGGTTAACCCTGGGGTATCTGGCAGAAATTATTACAGACTCTCTATGGGCCAACACTATAAGCAGCAGGATTAGCCCTCCAATAATAGATAAACAAGCATACATACTATATAATAAAACTATCAGTGAGAGACCTCAGAGTAAGTCTCTTTAAAATGAGAAAAGAAATAAAGAATTGAAAACATAAGAAAACAGCAGATTCCGGGGCACAGGGCAATAATAGGCTGATTTGAAAAAGACACATTTCTAAAAATAAAGTATTGAAATTAAAAACCCAGTGGATAGGTTAGAATGTTGAGGGTTTGAACACTGATGGGATGATGTTTTCCACACTGCATGATGGAGCTAGAAGGGATCTTAGAAGTGATCTCATGCTCGTTTGACAGACAAGGAAGATGGGTACTGGAGGGTCAGGTGACTGGTTCATCAAGGTTACCAGCCTGATTGGCTAGGCTAAGAGTTGAAGTCAGGTAGGTCTCCAGTTTCTGAAAGTATTTTAGTGTAGGAGATGGAGGAGATTTCTTTTATGTGGCTAGAGGGTTGGACTAGGACTGTGGGTGGCTAGGAGACAAATTTTTGGCTTGATAGACGAGAAAGATTTTCAGTAATTGGTGCTAACAATGGACTGGACTGCCTTGTAAGGCAATGAACTCTCGACTTCCAACCCTAAAACTCTATGATTTTAAACTTTTCCCTTATAGTGGTAAATGAAGAGAGATGAGAGTTATTGGAAAGATTCTCTTTTTAGTAGGTAGGACTTCCACCCTTGCTCAAGATGGATTGATTGGTTGATTCATTCATTGATTCACTGACCATTTATTGACTGTTTGCTTTGTGCCAGGCACTGTGCTGAGCACCAGGGATGTAAAGATGAATGAGTTTCACTTCATCTTCGAGAAGTTTGTGAGATCTCATAGCCAGTCAGTGGGAAAACTGGGACTTAATCCAAGTGTCCTGCCTGGCCAGTGCTCTTTCCACTGGGTGTGTATTTTGTGGGTGGGTGTGGATGACTTTTTGAGCTTTGGTAGGAATTTTAGGAAGGAGTCCTAAGGGAAAGTGGTGCATCTGATGTATGAAAGTATTAAACCACTACTGCATCTCCCTGCCTGGGGGACGCTGTGGTAGCCAACGTTGGGAGAGAAGAGATAGCAGAGGAGAGTGTATGCTGAGTGGAAAACAATCTAGGACAAAGAGATGAGTGAAGGTGAGCATTCTTAGCCACTGTATTAGTTTTGTACTGCTGCTGTAATAAATAACCACAAACTTAGTGACTTAAAACAACAAAAATGGCAGCCAGAAGTCCGAAGTGAGTTTTATAGGGCTAAAATTAGAGTATTGAAAGGGCTGGTTTCTTCTGGAAGCTCCAGGGGAGAATCTGTTCTTTGCCTCTTCCGGTTTCTGGTGGCTGCTGACATTCCTTGGCTTGTGGCTACATCGCTCCAATCTGTGCTTTTGTAGTCACATTGCCTAGTCCTCTTCTGACATCGAAATCCCTCTATCTCCCTCTTGTAAGGACACTTGTGGTTACATTTAAGGCCCACCTGGATAATCCAGATAATCTCCCCATAACTTAATTAACTCCCTTTTGCCATATAAAGTAACATTCACAGTAACAGTCACAGGGATTACAACCTGGATATCTTTAGGGATCCTTATTCAGCCTACCACGCCCACGGCTGCAGGCCCTGCTGCCACTAAGCTGAGGGGAGTCTATCTAAGAATATCCTACAGAAACGAGAACACAGAGCTGTTTTATAACAGAACCCTCTGGTGTTCTAACATTTTATTTTGTCTTCATTTCTGGGCTCTCCTTAATTTGTAAAAATTAATTCTTGAGTAGATAGAACAGACTCTTTACAAAGAAATGGTTAAGGTATAATAGATAATGATACAGTGAATACTCATTTACTCATTATACTGTTTAAGAAATAGAACATTACCTTCACTGTGTAAATACACTGCAGTTTACTTATCCATTGGACTTTGATAGACATTTGGGTTGTTTCTAGATTTTTCTTTTTTCTCTTTTGCTCATAGGAAGATTGGTGCAATGAACATTTTTGTACATGTCTCCTGGTATACTTGTGCACTAGTGTCTTTAGGAATGGAACTGATGAAGTATAGGGCATATGCATCTTCCACTTGACTAAATAGTATAAATTAAGTTTCCATGGATGTGTGGGTCTGTTTCTGGGTTCTTTATTCTGTTTCACTGATAAGTTTGTCTGACTCTGCACAGTACCACACTGCCTTAATCACCGTAGCATGAAAACTCTTGATACCTGGCGTGGTAAGTTCCCCTCACCTTGTTGTTCTTCCTAAATTTCTTTCCGAAATGACTTTCTGTCAGCAGTATAGATGATTTCATTTGCACCACATCTTTACCATCACTTGATATTGTCGGACTTTAAAATTTTTGCTAGTCTGCATCTGGGGTTTCACAAGCTAACGAGCGGCCATCTAAGATGCATCAGTTTGTTCCAGCCCACCTGGAGCAAAGGAGAATGAAGAACACCAAAGACACAAGGAAAATATTAGCCCAGGAGACAGAAAGGGCCACGTAAACCAGAGGCTCCATCAGCCTGAGACCGAAGAACTAGATGGTGCCCGGCTACCACCAATGACCGCCCTGACAGGGAACACAACAGAGAGTCCCTGATGGAGCAGGAGAAAAGTGGGGTAAAGAACTCAGATTCATGTAAAAAGACCAGACTTAATGGTCTGACTGACACTGGAGGGACCCTGGAAGACATGGTCCCTGGACTCTCTGTTAGCCCAAAACTAAAACCATTCCCAAGGCCAACTCTTCAGACAAAGGTTAGACTGGACTATGGGGCATAAAATGATACTCGTGAAAAGTGTGCTTCTTAGCTCAAGTAGATACATGAGACTAAATGGGCAGCTCCTGTCCGGAGGCAAGATGAGAAGGCAGAGAGGGTCAGGAGCTGGTTGAATGGACATGGGAAATCCGGGGTGGAAAGGGGGAGTGTGCTGTAACAGTATAGGGAGAGCAACTAGGGTTACATAACAATGTGTGTATAAATTTTTGTATGACAGACTAACATGAATTGTAAACTTTCACTTAAAACACAATAAAAAAATAAATTGAAATATTTTTTGCCAGTCTGGTGGGTATAAAATGGAATCTCATTATGGCTTTAAATTGCATTTTCCTGAATACTAATGAGATTGAGCATCTTTTCATATGTTTATCGGCCATTCATGTTCTCCCTTCTGTAAAGTGCCTGTTCAAGTCTTGCCAATTTTTCTCTTGTGCTTATCTTATTGATTTGTGAGTGTTCTTTGAATATTCTGGATGCCAGTTCTGTCACTTATGTGTTACAAATGTCTTCTCCCAGTCTGTGTTTTATATCTTTTCATTTTCTTATGGTGTATCTTAATGTAGTGGGTTTATCAGTTTTTTCATTTTCAGCTTATGCTTTTTGTGTCTTAAGAAAACCTTTCCTACTCGAGATCATGAAGATATTCTCCTATATAGCTCCTAGCAGTTTTATAGTTTCTCCATTCATATCTGATTTCTTAATCCATCTTGAGTTGCTTTTTGTGTATGATGTGAGTGAAGTAGGAGTCCATTTTTTTCCTGTATGAAAAAAACAATTGTCCCAGCACCACTGACTATAAAATGTATCCTTTCTCTTCAGATCTACAATGCCCAGCCCTGTCATAAATTAAGTTTCCATAGATGTTCCATTGATCAATTTGACCCTGCACCAGTACTGCACTGTCTTAATTACCATAACTTTATGAAAATTCTTGCTATCTGGCATGGCAAGCTCCCCAAGCCCTCTGCTTTCTTCAAGAGTGCTCTAGCACTTTCCTTTTCCATATGCATTTTTCAGAATTAGCTTATTATGTTACAGCATACACATTAAAAAATCTGTTGGGATTTTGATTGGAATAGCATTGAATGAATGGAACAGTAGAGAATTGATGTTTTTAAAATATGCAGTGTTCCAATCCGTAAACATGGTAGCTAGCTGTATTTATTTAGCTCTTCTTTAATGATTTTCAGTAAAATTGTGTAATTTTTGCTGTAAATGTGTTGCTCATTGTTTATTAGATTTATTCTCAGATGCTTGATATTTATTGATATCACTATATTTTGTATCTTATTAAAATTTTCATCTTCCAACTGTTTGTTGGTAAACTGTAGATTCTTTTGGGCTTTCCAGAAAAGCAGTCATATCATCTGAGAATAGTGCAGTTGTGTGTGTGTGTGTGTGTGTGTGAGTGTGTTTGTGTCTTTCCAGTCTTTTTATTTTTTTGGCCTTGCTACCCCAGCTAGGACTTCCAGTGAATGAAGACCAGTGGATACTTTTGCCTCATTCCTGATTTTAAAAGGAATATTTCAACATTTTCCCATTAAGTATTGTGCTTGCTGTAGAATTCACAAGCTTGTTGGTTTTGAGACCCCTTTATAATCTTAAAAAAATTATTGAGGACCCCTCCAAATTTAGTTTTGCTTATTTTGTTTTATATCTCTCAGTAGTTATCATGTTAAAAATTTAAAATAGAGACATTTGAAATATGTATTTATTAATTCATTTAAAAATAACTGTAAAAAACCCATTACATGTCAAAAAACCAAAACCAAACCCATTACCATTGAGTTAGTTTCAACTCATAGCGACCCTATGAGACACAGTAGAACTGCCCCATAGTTTCCAAGGAGAGCCAGGTGAATTCGAACTGCTGACCTTTTGTTTAGCAACCATAGCTCTTAACGACTACGCGACTGGGGTTTCCGTTACATGTCAGAAGAAATGACATATTTTTTATGAAAAACCACTTTTCCAGAAAAATAAAATGGTGAGAAGCATGGTATGTGACAGTGTTGTACGGTTTTGCAAATATCTTTCATGTCAAGATTTGTTGCAGTGGGAAATCCGAAACCTTACTAAGAAGGTTGGTCTTATGCTTTGAATGGAACTCTGATCCATGCGTGATTTTTGTAACATTGTGTATTGGTCATTTGGAAACTTGGTTTACCAAGTGAAATACAGATCATCTAAATGTTGACACATTTCATTATCCAAAAAGGACGTTCATTAGTATTACCATTGATCTCATCAGAAAAGTCTTTAAGAATTATTAGGACGCTGTGAAGCTCACAGTGATGGATACAAAATTTCCGAAATTCTGATTTTTGCTTGAAATCTCAAACTTTATCACTGGCAACAAACATTGTTTTTCTTGAAATAGCAGGCTCATTTTGTTCACGTTCAAGAAAATAGTTGCGAAATATCTGTCTGCATACCCATAGTTTATCAGTTATTCTTTCAAGTTCCAGTGTTCCATGAAAAAGTGGATAGCTCAGCACACAGCTCAGTGAGACAAGTGCGTGTCCTCGAGACAGTCATCATACTTCGGTGTGCAGCAGAAGTACTCTACGTGCACTTCTGTTTCATCACAGAATATTAAAAAGACCTGAACTCAAAAGTATAGATTTAATAAAATTCATGCTTTTCACTATATCATCAATGACATTCTTAGGTGAAGCAGGCACTTTTTCTTAACTGTGTGGCAGTGAAGTATAGAATGACTGCCAGTAGAGTTTGGTGCCACCAGCACCAGCAGTTTTGCCCTCTGTTACTTTTGCACCATTGGTGCAAATCCAGCCCAGTGAAAAAGGCAAATGACTTAGTATTATTATTAAAATTGTTTTGACCTCATGGACCCCATGAGAGGCTTCAGGGACTCCCAGGTTCTGTGGACGATACTTTGAGAACCACTGTTCGGTACACTCAAAGGCCAGTACCACACCTCACAAAATCAACATTAATTCAACAACTTCAGCCAGCATATAGTCTGTACTCAATCTGACCCACATTAAAACAAAAACGTCCTTTATTGGCGGAGGTTTTTCTTGTTTTGATTTTAATTTAATCAAGGTTAACACATTGAATTTGGCTATGTCCTTTTGACCAACCCAGAACAGTACCCCAAACCTATTCTTCATGAAGAGTACAGACCTGCTATGATGCAGAACACCCCACATTCTGGATTTGTCAGACTCCTCCTCATAAGTAGATTCAGGTAGAATAATTGTGGCAAGAACACCATGTAGCTGATGAGGTGAACGTCCCTGTCTTAGGCTAGGTTCTCTAGAGGATCCAAACCAGTGAAATGTGGATAGAAAGAGAGAGAGAGAGAGAGATTTATTTCAAGGAAACGACTTATGCAGTTGTGGAGGCTGACAAGTCCCAAATCCATGGGTCAGATGTCAGGCTGGAGGCTACTTATGACTCGCGTGGTTACAGAGGCTGAAAAACCCAAAACCAGCGAGTCAGATGACAAGCTACTAGCTCATGGGGCTGCCAGGGCTGATGAATCCCAAAATCTGCAGGTCAGATGGCAAGCTGCTGACTCACATCCCAAGAACCGGAGGTCAGAGGATGATGAGTTGGATGCAGAGATCCAGAGAAGGCAAGCTTTGCCAGAACATCTATGAGTATTGGATGCAGACCACACTGCCAAGGAAACTCCCCTTTCACCTGATTGGTGCTCATATCAGATCACAAAATGGAAAATAATTACATAATATCTGCCAAACTCCTGAGAATCATGGCCTAGCCAAGTTGATACATAACCTTAACAATCATATGCCCACTGCCTCCCATCAGGAGGACATAAGTGTCAGACTGTCCCGCAATTGGTGCCAAACTTGGCCACTCTGTAAATAGGTTTATAATTTCTTAAACCCAGAGTTTTTAGTTGTTTTCAATGGGAGGATAAGTCAAGGTATCTTGTTTGATACTGTTGGAAACCATGATCTCTTTTTGATTCTACATTTTTGAGGCTTGGAGATATATCAGTTAGAATTCTTTTGGTTCCAAGAAACAAAAATACAACTTATACTGGCTCATGTAACTTAAAAGTTTAGAAGTGACACTGACTTCAAGTGAGGCTTGATCCAGCATCTCAAGATTGACACCAAAACAGCAAGTTATTTTGGTCTTTGCTCTGTAACCCAAGGTGCCTGTTTCACATTAAGGCTGCTTCCCCTTCTGGATGCAAGATGGCTGCCAGCACTCCTAAACCAAACGAAATCAAATCTGTTGCCGCTGAGTTGATTCCACCTTATAGTGACCCTATAGGACAGAGTAGAACTGCTTCATAGGTTTTCCAAGTAGCGGGTGGTGGATTCAAACTGCTGACCTTTTGGTTAGCAACCGAGCTCTTAACCACTGCACCACCAGTGCTCCCCAACAGTCCTAGGGGCTTTGAATTTCTCGTTCATGTCTGACAGGTAGAGGTCATTTTTCTGAGAGAGAGAGCATCTTCTGTGGGAGATAAGGAAGTTTCTCAGAAGCTCCTAACAATCATCTTGCTCTCCTGATTTTGGTCACATGCCTACACCTGAGCCAATCCTTGTGGCCGGGGATGGGATATGCTGACTGACTTAACACCTCAAGCCAGTTCGTCCTGGATCTGGGGACATGGTCAGCTTATCCAAATACAGGGGCTACAGGGGACTGGGGTGGGAACCCAGACAGCAGTCTGGGTCCCATTACCAAGAAAAGGCAAACTGAATGGTGGAGTGCCAAAAACAGCAAATATCCACCAAAGCCGTTAAAAAACAAACCCATTGCCGTCGAGTTGATTCCAGCTCATAGTGACCCTATAGGACAGAGTAGAACTGCCCCATAGGGTTTCCAGGGAGCAGCTGGTGGATTCGAACTGGGTTAGCAGCTGAGCTCTTAACCACTGTGTCACCAGGGCTCCAATATCCACCAAGGAAGATTTTAATATCCATAATAATATAAAGCAATTTACTGAATACCTGATATGTGACAAATATTGTGCCATGCCATTCTTTGTTCATTCAGCAAGTTCATTCAGTCATCTGGCATTTATTGAGCTGCTACTGTGAGCCAAGTGCTGAATCACCGAGGTGAAACAAATGAAGCCATTGCCATCGTGGAGCACACCTGGAAGACTCTGCTGTTCCATTAATACACTGGTAGCACAAAGTGAGCATTATTATCTCTTTCCCACATGAGAAAACTGAAGCCCATATGTCAGTTAGACCTAACAGACATTTATAGAACACTCCACCCAGAACAGCAGAAGACAAATTCTTCTCCAGTGTACATGGATCATTCTCCAGAATAAACTATATAGTAGGCCACAAATCAAGTCTCAATAAATTTAAAAGATTGAAGTCATACAAAGTATCTTGTCTGACCACAAAAGAATGAAGCTAGAAGTTAATAACTGAAGGAAAACTGGAACATTCACAGGTATGTAGAAACTAAACAACACATTCTTAAACAACCAATGAATCAACAAAGAAATCACAAGGAAAACTAGAAAATACTTAGAGACAAATGAAAATGAGGACACAAAAAACCAAAACTTAGGAGATGCAGCAAAGGTAGGGCTCAGAGGGAAATTTATAACTGTAAATGCCTACGTTGAAAAAGAAGAAAGATCTCAAATCAGCATCCTCACTTTACCTTGAGAAACTGGAAAAAGAAGAGTAAACTAAACCTAAATCTAGCAGAAATAATAAAGATGAGAGCCAGGATAAATGAAATAGAGAATAGTAATTAAAAAAAATAAAATGAGTAAAACCAAAAGTTGGTTCTTTGATCAAAAAAATTGAAAGACCTTTAGCTAGACTGACAAAGGAAAAAAGAGAAGATGCAAAAAACTAAAACGAAAGTGGGGACATTACTGCCAGTCTTCCAGAAATAAAAAGATTATAAGAGAATACTATGAACAATTGTACATCAACAAATTTAATGGACAAGTATCCAGAAACACATAAATTGTCTAAAGTGGCTCAAGAAGAAATAGAAAATGTCAACAGAACTATAATGAGATTGAATCAGTAATCAAACACATCCCAACAGAGAAAAGTCCAGGACTGTATGTCTTCACTAGTGAATTCTACCAAACATTTAAAGAAAGATTACCACCAATACTTCTGAAACTCTTCCAAAAACTAGAAGAGGAGAGCACTTCCTAACTCATTCTGTGAAGCCACCATTACCCTGATACCAAAGCCCAATAAGGACATGACAAGAAAAGAAAACTGCAGTCCAGTATCCCTCATGAATACAGAAGCAGAAATCCTCAAAATAATACAGTAAAACCTGTGAAAACCGGAACCTGTGTAAGGCAGAAGAGGAAATCAGAGAAGGAAAACTAAAATATTTTCCACTAAAGCAAGCAAAAGAAAAGTGGTAAGACTGCCCCCTGTCAAAGGTGGAAAACTTGTGAGACCTGGAAAAACAAGGTATTCCCATCGAGTTCTGGTTCTCAAAGGTTTCACTGTACAGGTAGTCCCCTACTTACGACGTATTTGAGTTACAACGAACAACACAACTTCTGTGTTTTGGTTTGGAGGTTTTTTTTTCTATGTCTTATTGTTAGTACATCTTCCTGGGAGGAAGTTAAGGGAAACTGCCTGCAAGGGATATGGAAAAAATTGCTGAGTTATGTGAACATGCTCAAAACATTTGATTAGGATAACGTGATGGAAGAGATCGGTGGAAAAATCATCCATAGGGCAAGATTTCTGAATTTAGAATTTAATATTGCTGATGTGGAACAGCTCCTAGATTGTGAAAAAGGGGAATTGACAGATCAGGACTTAATGGATTTTGAAAAGAAATGCTGAAGAAGAAAGAAAGAATGAAAAAGAAGAAAGAGAACTGTTTACAGAGAAAATTTTACAGTGAAAGGATTAGCTGGAGTTTTTTCTAAACTAACTCAGGGGCTTCAGTTGCTTGAAAACACGAACCCAAACACTGATCACTTTGCTAAAGTCGGTAGGCAGATTCGGGAAGCAGTGAGATGTTACTGTGAAATAAATGAAGAGAAAAAGAAAAGGACCATAGAGACCAACTCTCACTAATTTTCTGACTAGAAATGCCATCTCCATTCCCAGGGATAATCCAGTCAGATGATCCAGAACCTTCCACAAATGGAGTTATTACTGCAACTGACAAAATGCCAACGTCATCCAACTCTTTTTCATTGTTGGAGTAAATATTTATGAACTGTGCATTTTTTTATGTATGTGGGAATATATTAAAATAGGTTTATATGTAATGTTTTCAAAGACAAATAAAGATCGGATTTATGAAGATACTGATAATAATAGGCAATACTAGTGAAAACCACCGAAGACCCAAAGAAGTAATTAGTCCAAAGACTAATGGACCACATGAAACACAACCTGCATGACCCCAAGACCAGAAGAACTAGATGGTGCCTGGCTACTACTGACTGCTCTGACTGGGATCACAACAGAGGGTCCTGGACGAAGCAGGAGAAAAACTGCAGAACAAAAATTCAGATTCACAAAAATGACCAGATTTACTGGTCTAATAGACACTGGAGGAGCCCCTGAGACTATGGCCCTAAGACACCCTTCTGAACTGGAACTGAAGCCATTACCAGAGACCACCAATCAGCCAAACCATAGATGGGCCCATAATCTAAACAACAACACCCAGGAGGAACGTGTTTCTTACAACAATCTGTTACAGCAGATCAAAAGGGCAACATTTGTCCAAAAGCAAATATGAGAAGACAGGGAGGGGTAGCAATTCAGGGTGAAAAGAAATGGAGAACATAGAATGGAAATGGGGGGGGGCAGGCACATTGTGAGGAATGGAACCAATGTCATGGAACCCTTTGTGTACCAACTATTGAATGGGAAACTAATTTGCTATGTAAGCTTTCACCTAATGCACAATAAAAATTTTTTAAAAATAATAATAATGAAAACAAAAAAAAAGGTATTTGACTTATGTCAGAACTGATGACAGAGTCATGAGAACAGAACCCTGTCATAAGTCAGGGACTACCTGTACTAGCAAACCAAATCCAAAAGCATATTAAAAGGATTATACATCAGGAACAAGTGGGATTTATCCCAGGAATGCAATATGAGGAAACCAATCAATAGAATGCAACACATTAAGAAAATAAAGGAAAAAAAAAACTCGTGATCATCTAAATTGATGCAGAAGAGGCATTTGACAAAAGCCAACACGCTTTCTGGATTAAAAAAAAAAAATAGTCAGAAAACTAGCAATAGAAGGGAACTTCCTCTGCATGATAAAGGGCATTTATGAAAAACTCACAGGTAATATCCTCAAAGTATCATATTGAAAGCTTTCCCCCTTAAGATCAGGAACATTACAAGGATGTTCACTTTCACCACTGCTGTTAAACATTGTACTGGAAGTTCTAGCCAGAGCAATTAGGCATGAAAAATAAAGACACCCAAACTGGAAAAAAAAAGTTGCTGTTGAGTCGATTCCGACTCATAGTGACCCTAGGACAGAGTAGAACTGCCCAAGGAGTGGCTGGCGGATTCAAACTGCCAGCCTTTTGGTTAGCAGCCATAGCTTTTAACCACTGCACCACCAGGGCTCCCAAATTGGAAAGGAAGACATAAAACTACCTCTATTCACAGATGACATGATACTATATATAGTAAACCCCAAAGACCTATGGGAAAGCTACTAGAAGTAATAAATGAATTCAGCAAAGTTTCAAGGTACAACATCAATATGGAAAAATGAGTAGTGTTCCCATACATCAGCAGTGAACAACCCAGAAAGGAAATTAAGGAAACAATTCCATTTACAATAGCATTTAAAGAATAAGAATAAATTTAACCAAGGAGGTGAAAGACATGTACACTGAAAACTATAAAATATTGTTTAAAGGAATTAAAGGAGACCTAAATAAATAGGGAAGACATCTGTGTTTATGGATTGAAAGACTAAATGTTGTTAAGATGTTGATACTACAGATTCAACACAATCTCTATCAGAATTCTAACAGCCTTTTTTTTTGCAGAACTGGAAAATGCATATGGAATTTCAAGGGGCTGTACGTAGCCAATACAATCTTGGAAAAGAAGAACAAAGTTGGAGGACCCACATTTCCCAATTTCAAAACTTTCTATAAAGCTGCAATAATCGAAACAGTGTGGTGATGGTATAAGAATAGACATATAGACCAATGGAATAGAACTGGAGTCTAGAAAGAAACTCACACATACAACTGAGACCAACTGATTTTCCACAAGTATCAAGTCAAATAGACATTTACCAAATGGATAAAGAATAGTCTCTTCAGCAAATGGTGCTAGGACAATTGTATTTCCACATGCAAAAGAATTAAGCTGGACACTTACTTCACATCATATACAAAAACTAACTTAAAATAGATTAGTGACCTAAGTATACGAGCTAAAACCATAAAGCTCTTGGAAGAAAACACAGAGCTAAACCTTCAGGACCTTGTGTTTGGCAATGAATTCTTAGATAAAACACAAAAAGCACAAGCAATAAGAGGAAAAAACTTGATAAATTGGATTTCATCAAAATTAAAAACTTTTGTGCATCGAAAGACATTATCAAGAAAGTGAAAATATAACTTAAAAAGGAAGAAAACATTTGGAAACTATATATCTGAGAGTGGAGCCCTGGTGCTACAGTGGTTAAGAGCTACAGCAAACTATGGCTGCTAACCAAAAGGTTGGCTGTTCGAATCCACCAGCTGCTCCTTGGAAACTCTATGGAGCAGTTCTACTCTGTCGTATAGAGTCGCTATGAGTGGGAATCGACTTGACAATGGGTTTGGTTTTTTTTTTTAAACATCTGATAAGGGTTTAACATTCAGAATATGTAAAGAACTCCTACAACTCAACAACAAAAAGACAAACAACCCAATTAAAAAATAGGCAGAGGACTCAAATAGTCATTTACCAAAGAAGGTGTACAAATAGCCAATAAGCACATGAAAAGATACTCAACATATTAAAAACAAAACAAAACCCTATTTCAAGGAGCAGCAGGTGGATTCAGAACGCCGACATTTTGGTTAACAGCCTGAACTCTTAACCACTGCACCACAGGGCACTCATTAGTTACTGCTGTTGTTGTTGTTAGGTGCTGTTCAGTTGGTTCCGACTCATAGCAACCCCGTGTACAACAGAGTGAAACACAGCCTGGTCCTGCCCCACCCTCACAATCATTGCTGTGCTTGAGCACATTGTTGCAGCCACTATGTCAGTCCATCTTGTTGAGGGTCTTCCTCTTTTGTACTGACCCTGTACTTTGCCAAGCATGATGTTCTTCTCCAGGGATTGACCCCTCCTGATAACATGTCCAAAGTATATAAGACATAGTCTTGCCATCCTTGATTCTAAGGAGCACTCCGGCTGTACTTCTTCCAAGACAGATTTGTTTGTTCTTTTGGCAGTCCGTGATATATTCAATATTCACTGCCAACACGATGATTCAAAGGCATCAATTCTTCTTTGATGTTCCTTATTCATTGTCCACCTTTTGCTTGCATATGAGGTGATTGAAAACACTATTTGCTTGGGTAAGGCACACCTTAGTCTTTAAAGTAACATCTTTGCTTTTTACCACTATAAAGAGGTCTTTTGCAGCAGATTTGCCCAATGCAATGCATTGTTTGATTTCTTGACTGCTGCTTCCACGGGTGTTGATTGTAGATCCAAGATCCAAGTAAAATGAAATCCTTGACAACTTCAGTCTTTTCTCTGTTTATCATGATGTTGCTTATTGGTCCAGTTGTGAGGATTTCTGTTTTCTTTATGTTGAGGTGTATGTAATCCATACTGAAGGCTGTAGTCTTTGATCTTCATCAGTAAGTGCTTCAGGTCCTCTTCACTTTCAGCAAGCAAGGTTGTGTCATCTGCATAACACAGGTTGTTAATGAATCTTCTTCCAATCTTGATGCCCTGTTCTTCATATAATTCAGCTTCTCGGATTATATGCTGAGCCTACAGATTGAATAGGTATGGTGAAAGAATACAACCCTGACGCACACCTTTCCTGGCTTTAAACAACGCAGTATCCCCTTGTTCTGTTCCCGTGACTGCCTCTTGATCTATGTACAGATTCCTCATGAGCACAATTAAGTGTTCTGGAATTTCCATTCTTTGCAATGTTATCCATAATTTGTTATGATCCACACAGTCAAATGCCTTTGCGTAGTCAATAAAACACAAGTAAACATCTTTCTAGTATTCTCTGCTTTCAGCCAGGATCCATCTAACATCAGCAATGGTGTCCCTGTTTCCACATCCTCTTCTGAATTCAGCTTGAATTTCTGGCAGTTCCCTGTCAATGTACTGCTATAGCTGCTTTTGAATGATCTTCAGCAGAATTTTACTTGCATGTGATATTAATATTGTTTGATAATTTCCACATTTGGTCGGATCACCTTTATTTGGAATAGGCATAAATATGGATTTCTTCTAGTTGATTGAACAGGTAGCTGTCTTCCAATTTCTTGGCATAGACGAATGAGCACCTCCAGTGCTACATCTGTCTGTTGAAACATCTCAATTGGTATTCCATCAATTCCTGAAGTCTTGTTTTTCACCAGTGTCTTCAGTGCAGCGTGGACCTCTTCCATCAGTACCATTGGTTCCTGATCATATGCTATCTCCTGAAATGGTTGAACGATGACCAATTGTTTTTGGTGTAGAGACTCTGGGTATTCCTTCCATCTTCCTCTGATGCTTCCTGTGTCATTTAATATTTTCCCTGTAAAGTCCTTCAGTATTGCAACTCAAGGCTTGATTTTTTTCTTCAGTTCTTTCAGCTTGAGAAATGCCAGGTGTGTTCTTCCCTTTTGGTTTTCTAACTCCAGGTCTTTGCACATGTCATTATCATACTTTACTTGGCTTCTTGAGCT
>NW_004444144.1:851118-852904 GCF_000243295.1 Trichechus manatus latirostris
TGGACTTGTTTTAATTTTCTTCAGCTTCAACTTGAACTCACATCTGAGCAATTGATGGTCTGTTCTGCAGTCGGCCCCTGCCCTTGTTCTGACTGATGCTATTGAGCTTTTCCATCATCTCTTTCCACAGATGTAGTCGATTTGATTCCTATGTATTCCACCTGGTGAGGTCCACATGTATAGTCACAGTTTATGTTGTTGAAAAAAGGTATTTGCAGTAAAGAAGTCTTTGGTCTTGCAAAATTCTATCCAGTGATCTTCAGCATGGTTTTTATCACCAAGGCCATATTTTCCAACTACCGATCCTTCTTCTTCGTTACCCAACAAATAAGTGGTGGAACCAGATCGGGCCAACATGATGGACGAGCAGCACAACCAGGCTCAGGACTGGGTAGGACTCTGCAGTGTAGATTCTACTAGTTCCTGCTTTACCCCTGGTGAGCTGCGACCCTGGGCAAGTGACTGTTCCTCCCAGGACCTTGCATTCTCCCTGTAAAATGGAGAAGCATTGGGCTGAACCTCCTGGTACGTGGGTCCCCTGACTGGTCACATCATCCCACCATCTACATCTAGAAGTGCCATTTGCTCTGAGCTAGGCAGATCCTCTCAGACTCTCGAGTCTTGAGAGTCCTGCAGGGTCTTTGATGTTTATGGTGAGAGGCTGTCAAGGACAGGAGACCAAGGAGGAAGGAGGAACTGTCCCCCCGCCACCCCCCCACCCCACACACACTGGGGAAAAAAAGAGAAGATGAGGAGTGAAGTATTGACTAGCAAGTTGTTGTGTGCCTTCTACCCACCCAGACCCAAGAGAATAAATTTAAGGAGCTGTTTGAGATGGCTTCTTCCATATTCTGTTGTAACAGTTGCTGGGCTTCCTGTTGTGGTGGCTGGGCCCCTTCCAACCTGCTCGCCTCACCTGGGCCTGCCTCCTCTCTGGAGAGGCCAGGATCCAAGCTCTGAGCTCAGCCTGGGCCAGCCCAGCCCTGAAGTGTCCTCCAGGGCCAGACTAAGGCTCAGCACTTTCCTGGAGGCAGGTCATCAGCTTAATGAGGTGCTGGGCAGGGAGGTGGTTTCCCTGCAGGGCACGGGCAAACTCCACAGCTGACACGGATGCCTAGACAGCCACGCTGCTGCTGCTGAACTGGCAGCAATAATGAGGTCGGCTGTGGTTGCCACATGCCTGGCACCAGGCAAGGAGCTGTGGGCTGGCCGAAGTGACTAGGGGTGGGAGCTCTGATCCCAGGAAGAGAATTTGGAGACAGCTTCCTGGGGAAATGGAGCAGACCAGTCACTGTGGGCCAGGCTTTCCTTTTCAAGAGGGTACTGCCTCGAAGTTTGCGGACTGCTTTCACATCTATTGCCGAATCCAGGGTCTCAAACATGATGGCTCCTGGGCTGAAACTAGCCTGCAGATATTCGTTTGCCGGCAGTGCTTTAGATTTGAATTACTTGTGGTGTTTAAAATGGAGAGATGTGGCACCAAAATTCAAATTCCTGGCTTCTCTGGAAGAATCAAAATATCTGGCACCCAGGATGATTGCAGCCTGGCAGCACCGGCCAGAGCTGAGCAGCAGCTGCCTGCAGGGCTCAGCCCCACATGGCCTGGGTACGCAGGCTGGTGAGGGTTATCATTTCCCAGCTTACCCCTGGTTATTTCCATCACCGGCCTGGCCGCTGATTTCCAGAGCAACCAGGGGAGGCAGGCATTATTAGCCCTTTTTCACCGAGGAGGCTCAAACTGGTTTCAATATGTGATGCAGGGAAAATAGTCATAGCCAGATTCATT
>NW_004444144.1:853510-855155 GCF_000243295.1 Trichechus manatus latirostris
TGGGTGGTACAAACAGTTAAGTCACTCAGGGTGGGAACTCTGATCCTTCAACTGAAAGGTTGGAGGTTTGAGTCCACCCAGAGGCACCTTGGAAGAAAGACCAGACCATTTACTTTCCAAAAATTAGCCATTGACCCTCGGACTCTCATTTAGCACAGAACTGAAACCATTCCCAAAGCTAAGCCTTCAGACAAAGATTAGACTGGACTATGGGACATAAAATGATACTTGTGAAGAGAGTGCTTCTTCGCTCAAGTAACTACATGAGACTAAATGGGCAGCTCCTGTCCGGAGGCGAGTTGAGAAGGCAGAGAGGGTCAGGAGCTGGTTGAATGGACATGGGAAATCCAGGGTGGAAAGGAGGAGTGTGCTGTCACAGTATAGGGAGAGCAGGTAGGGTTACATAGCAATGTGTGTATGAATTTTTGTACGAGAAACTGACTTGAACTGTAAACTTTCCCTTAAAGCACACACACACACACACACACACACACACACACACACACAAATTAGCCGTTGAAAACCCTATGCAGCAGAGTTCTGCTATGACACATGGGGTTGCCATGAGTTGGAATTGACTCAGTGGCCACTCTTTATTGACACAAATCTATACTTTCTGTCAGATGTCGCCTCAGCAGTTTGCATACGTTGTTTCACTTAGCGATCTGAAGTTTAGAAAGGTTAAGGAATTTGACCGACTCTTAAATGTTATAGCCAGGAATCAAATTTGTGTCTCTGACTTCACAGCCTTTTTTATGTTGTCTTTTCCTAACTGTTGCTGCGTCCCCTGTCTCCGTTAAAGGATCATTAACAGTGTAAGGCAGTGATGAATTAAGTGTCCAGCCCTTCTATAAGCAGCAAGAATCATAGGAATTCAGAAGTATTGTGGTCAGGGGAGGCTGCACGAAAGAGCAGTAAATGGTCTTCCAAATGCAGTTTGGATTCCCTTCTGCAGGGAGGTATGAGGGTGGGTGTAGGTATGAGAATGTATGAGTTTTGTTGGAAGACCTGACTGGCTTCAGTTGAGAATTAGGGTGGTTAAGTCTTGAGAGTTCAGGTGGGAAGGGTAGACTTTAAGGTCAAAATACAGAACTTTGTAGGCAAGGGCAAGCCAGTGAAGGCTTCTAAAAAAGATCGTGATGTGAAACAGTGTATCTTTCGAGTAGAAGCAACAAGGGCTGAACCAGGGTCTTGGCAGTGGGAATGGAAAGAGAAGGCTGAACTGGTAGATGAAGAGAACAAGAATGGAAACCCTGGTGGTGTAGTGGTTAAGAGCTACAGCTGCTAACCAAAAGCTTGGCAGTTTGAATCTACCAGCTGCTCCTTGGAAACCCTTTGGGGCAGTTCTACTCTGTCCCATAGGGTCGCTATGAGTCGAAGTCGACTTGATGGCCATGGGTTTGGTTTTTGGTTTTGAACCACTCGTGTAGAATCAGAAGGAATTCTGGAAGTCATCTAGTGTGGTCTTGTCCCAGTGTGGGGACTCCTCCTGTGGTGACATTAGTGACAGCTGTGCATCAAGTCACTACCAGTGCATGATAGTGGGACAATATCTGACATGGCAGTTAGGTTGTAAAGCCAGCATCCAAGGGTGGGAATTACTTAGTGCCTGTTACCTTGAAAAGCCCATAGGAAGGGTCCACGT
>NW_004444144.1:856353-858349 GCF_000243295.1 Trichechus manatus latirostris
TTTTAAATTGAACATCACGACCTGATATAGCTGTTGGCTTACTCTTCATCATTCCCAATGACCAGTCAAATCCTGATCCTGTTTTCCAACATATGAGCTATTCCCCTGAGTTATGTGACCTCCCTGATATAAAGTGTAAGTCTTCATCCAAATTATTGAGGAAGCTGTTCCTCATGGAATGGCACATAGTGGAATGAGTAAATGAACAAACAGAAAGGTACCTGGATGAAGCCCTGGGACCTACTGTTAAAACCCTGCCTCCAAGTTGTTCCTGGTTCATCAGTCAGGATTCTTTGGGTGCAGCTTTTATCCAGACTCTGAGTCTACCTAACTGTACTGTCATCCAACTCCCATATCTGCACTTCAAGGGATGCCCCGAGACCTGTGGTTGATGCAGGTTGATGGCAGGCCCCCATTGGCCCCCCTGTTGCAAGAGGAAGCAAGGGCAACCCAGCGTGATTAGTCCTTAGAGAACCTGTGCAGACTTCAGGTCCTTGCTGTTTCCTTCCCAGTGCTCACAATCAGTTTAATGCTCTGATCTAGAATTTTGTGTGGTGTTCAGAACCTTCTATAATGTAGTCCTAAAAGACCTTATTTTTCACTATTCCCCCTGACCATAGCAGAACAGATCTGTTCATCTGTCTCTACCTGTGTTATGAGCTTTCCATGCTTTGACTTGGGTCCTGGCTCTCCTTCTACTGAGTGCCCCTCCCCCCTCCCCCCACCCCTCCCCAGCTGTATTCTGTTGTTTGTTAGGTGTGGTTGAGTCGATTCTGACTCATAGCAACCCTATGGACAACAGAACGAGACACTGCCTGGTCCTGCATCTTCACAGTTGTTGTTATGCTTGAGCCCATTGTTATAGCCACTGTGTCAGTCCATCTCATTGAGCATCTTCCTCTTTTTCCCTGACCCTCTACTTTACCAAGCATGATGTCCTTCTCTAGGGACTGGTCCCTCCTCATAACATATCCAAAGTATGTGAGACAATGTCTTACCATGCTTGCTTCTAAGGAGCATTCTGGCTGTACTTTTTCCAAGACAGATTTATTTGTTCTTTTGGCAGTCCATGGTATATTCAATATTCTTCGCCAACACCATAATTCAAAGGCATCATTTCTCATTCTGTCTCCCTTATTCATTGCCCAGCTTTTGCATGCATATGAGGCGATTGAAAACACCATGTCTTGGGTCAGGCACACCTTAGTCTTAAAGGTGACATCTTTGCTTTTGAACACTTTAAAGAGTTATTTTGCATCAGAATTGCCCAGTGCAATATGTCGTTTGATTTCTTGACTGCTGCTTCCATGGACGTTGATTGTAGATCCAAGTAAAATGAAATCCTTGACAACTTCAATATTTTCTCTGTTTATCATGATGTTGCTTATTGGTCCAAAGCTATAGCCTACCCATCTTTAATGCCTACTTTTTCTTCTCTGGACCGTTCTAGACTAAAGTGGCTTCTTTGTCCAGCAACCTGAAATCACTAACTGCCAGCACCAATCACTGGGCAGTATCCTATACAGCTATTTTGAGACATCTCATGTGTTTTTGTATCTTTTAACTCATAAATTTATTTTTTTAAACCTCACTAATGTTCATATCTTGTCTCTCCCATTAGAAATCAGTCCATTGACGGCGAACAGCCTGTTTTTGCTTCCTTTCCTCCTCTATACAGTTTATACATTGTTATTACTCAACATTCACGCGGAGGAGTTTTGAAGGAATGATGGAAGACAGTGATTCCATTTGTCTGGGACAGATTAAAAAGAGGAAATGTTGACTTGAAGAGAAATCTTCTTGACCTTTAGTATGGAAAACATACACTGATTCCTGAAATGACGTGCCTGTATGTATCTTTGGAGCACAAATTCCCTATCCTTCTCTGAACAAGTCCAACCTTATTTATCCATAGGGCAACAACATAGTCATTGAGCATCTTCCTTGTGCTTAGTTTTGTGGTGGGCCCTGGGTAGGTACTAGTGAATAAGACACA
>NW_004444144.1:859442-861345 GCF_000243295.1 Trichechus manatus latirostris
CTGCCAACCTTTTAAAACACGATCTGCTTTCTGTCGTACTTGAAAGTGCCTTTCTAACATCAAATGTGTTTGCCCCCTTTTTCCGCAATCATGTCAAACAGAGTACCAATGCTGTCGCCACGTACATTTTTGCCTTTGAATCTTGCATCTAAGAGAGTCTTCGCAGCATGCACAGGCTGACAACAAAGGTCTTCCCATGCCTGCATGTGTTCTTTGCATTTATCTACTTTTGTTCTTGTAATCTGACACACGTTTATATCTTAAGAACAGGTGGTTTTCTATGAGCTATATGATAGGGAACATCTGACATTAGTGCCCTGTTTGGCTAACCTGTTTATTTTTAAATATATTTTTTAAATGAGATCATTGAAGACAAATGGGAAAGTATATAAAAATAGAAAGGAAAAGTTATAACTATTTCCATTACCCTACCAGAGCTACTAATAATGTTGTAGAGAATTTCTTTCTAGTAGCTTTGTACATGTGAAATTAATTTGTGAAAATATATAGTAATTATACTAATCAACAGTTTAGCATCCTACTTTTCCCCCATGACATGATAACATACACAGTGTTTTGTGCTGTTTCAAACATTTTATAAATATCGTTTTTAATGGCTATATCCATTCTAGTAAGTTGAGCACGATTTACTTAAGTGGATATAAATCCTTTTTGGCATTAAATGGAAAATAAATATATAAGATGTAAGAACTATGCCTTTATTTCTTAGGTTGTTTATAATTTTTTTTGTGTGTGTACATGTATGACTATAGGTAGTGGTAAGGAGCCCTGGTGGCACAGCAGTTAAGTGCTCGACTGCTAACTGAAAGGTTGGCAGTTCAAACCCACCCAGTGGCTCCATGTGAAAAATACCTGGCGATCTACTTCCATAAAGACTGCAGCCAAGAAAACCCTATGGGGCAGTTCTACTCTGTCACATGGGGTTGTGATGAGTCAATAGACTTGATAGCAAAAAAACCCAAACCCGTTGCCGTCGAGTCGATTCCGACTCATTGTGACCCTATAGGAGAGAGTAGAACTGCCCCATAGGGTTTCCAAGGAGTGCCTGGTGGATTCGAACTGCTGACCTAGCTATGGCTGCTAACCACTACGCCACCAGAGTTTCCAGTAGACTTGATAGCACTCAACAATAATGTAGGTAATGGTGCAGTCTTCACCTTTTGTTTTTAGAATCTTTTCCTTATGGTAGATTCCATAAAGTGGAATTATGAGTAAACAGATATGACTCTTTTCAGGGTTTTTGATACATGTCAACAAATCACTTTTCACACTAGGAGTGCTAATTTATACTCCTGCTCACCAGCAGTGTATGAGAGGCCCTATCAGATTTTCACTGTACGTCTCTGCCCTAAGTCCCTGAATAAGTAATATATATAGGCATAAATAGCTGTTTCTATTAGTGTTCTTTGAGGTTTGGTAAGAGAACTGCCTTAGCCACCAATTTATGGATCACATGACACCAAAGAGGAGACATGTGCGTTTTGTTCTTTCATTTGATAATGTGACGGTAGCCTAGTAACTGTATCTCCATTGTGGGGGAAAATATGGCTAATGTGATACTATAGATAATTTACATAAAAATCCTTCAGTTGTCTTTTTTTTTTTTTTTTGGATGGATCGGTAAAGACTAAATAACAATGTAAGCAAATTGGGAATATTTTATGTATCATAATCATACTTTTTCAAGTAAAAGGGAAAATGGAGAACTAGATTTTTTTTTGTTTATTGTTGTAGTTTAAATTAAATTTACATTTCAAGTTACGTTCCCATACAAAAATTTATACATACATTGTTATGTGACCCTAACCGCTCTCCCCATACTGTGACAGTACACTCCTTCTTTCCACCCGATTCCCCATGTCCATTCAACCACCTCCTAACC
>NW_004444144.1:862912-864714 GCF_000243295.1 Trichechus manatus latirostris
TGTTTGTGCATTGTTACTTACGGTTCGTATTGTGTTTATGCCATGTATTAGGGCTCCTAGCGTTGTCCCTATTTTTTCTTCCATGATCTTTATCATTTTCAATTTTATATTTAAGTCTTTGATCCATTTTGAGTTAGTCTGTGTACATGGTATGAGGTATGGGTCTTGTTTCAGTTTTTTGCATATAGGTATCCAGTTATGCCAGCACCATTTGTTAAAGAAACTGTCTTTTCCCCAATTAATGGACTTTGGGCCTTTGTCAGCTATCAGCTGCTCACAGTGGATGAATTTATGTCTGGATTCTCAATTCTGTTCCATTGGTCTATGTATCTGTTGTTGTACCAGTAACAAATCACCAACTTCATATGGAAAGGGAAGAGGCCCTGAATAAACAAAGCATTACTCAAGAAGAAGAATGAAGTAGGAGGCCTTACACTACCTGATTTTAGGACATATTATACTGCCACGGTAGTCAAAACATCCTGGTACTGGTACAACAACAGATACATAGACCAATGGAACAGAGGTGCTTTTAGGGGACATCTAGGTCAATTGGCATAAGAAAGCTTATTCAGAAAATGTTCTGCATCCTACTTTGGTGAGTGGCATCTGGGGTCTTAAAAGCTTGCAAGCGGCCATCTAAGATGCATTAATTGGTCCCAACCACTTGGAGTAAAGGTGAATGAAGAACACCAAAGACACAAGGAAAGTATTAGCCCGAGAGACAGAATGGGCCACATAAACTAGAGACTTCATCAGCCTGAGACCAGAAGAACTAGATGGTGCTTGGCTACCACCAATGAATGTCCTGACAGGGAACACAACAGAGGGTCCCTGATGGAGCAGTAGAAGGATGGGGTGCAGAACTCAAATCCTAGTAAGAATACCAGACTTAACGGTCTGACTGAGACTGGTGGCACCCCAGAAAGCATGGCCCCCGGATTCTCTATCAGCCCAGAACTAAAACAATTTCCGAGGCCAACTCTTCAGACAGGGATTGGACTGGACTGTGGGACATAAAGTGGTACTCGTGAAGAGTGTGCCTCTCAGTCAAGTAGATAGAAGAGACCAAAGGGGCAGCTTCTGTCCAGAGGTGAGATGGGAAGGCAGAGAGAGTTAGGAGCTGGTTGAATGGTCATGGGGAATCGGGGCAGAAAGGAAGAGTGTGCTGTCACAGAGTAGGGTGAACAATTAGGATCTCATAAAAATGTATGTAAAAAATATTTGGTATGGGAGACTAACTTGAAATGTAAACTTCATTTAATTACAACAATAAAAAAAAAGCTGTTGGAATTTGGATCAGGATTGCGTAGTATGTGTAGATTGCTTTGGGTAGAATTGACATTTTTCCTATCTATGAGCAAGGTATGTTCTTCCACTTATGCAGGTCTCTTTTGGTTTCTTGCGGTAGTGTCTTGTAGTTTTCATTTTTTAGGTCTTTTACATCTCTGGTTACATTTATTTCTCAGTATTTTATCTTCTTGGAGGCTATTGTAAATGGTATTGATTTGGTGATTTCCTGTTTGAGGTTTTCTTTGTTGGTGTAAAGGAATCCAACTGATTTTTGTATGTTTGTCTTGTATCCTGAAACTTTCCTGAAATCTTCTATTAGTTCCAGTAGCTTTCTTGTGGATTCTTTGGGGTTTTCTGTGTATAAGATCCTATCATCTGCAAATAGAGATACTTTGACTTCTTCCCTACCAGTTTGGATGCCCTTTATTTCTTTTTCTAGCCTAATTGCTCTGGCTAGGACCTCCAGCACAATGTTGAATAAGAGTGGTGATAAAGGGCATACTCGTCTG
>NW_004444144.1:868106-897745 GCF_000243295.1 Trichechus manatus latirostris
GCTTCTTGTTTTGTTTTGATATACCCAAATAGGCTGCTCTTGTGAGCTAGTTTGATTATTGGCACCTTGGAAGCTCTAATGTCCTGTCACCAGGTGGTTAGATCTGTTACTAGGTATGTGAGCTCAGGAGTCCACCCACTCCTCCTGTATGGCTTCAGCTTAGGTACCCAGGTAGATAGCCACCAAGTGTGTGGTGCAAGCTCTCATCTACAGTCCTAGACAGCATGGATGATTGATGTAGGCAAAGGCATCTGGCTGCAGCAGGGGGACACACTCTGAGCAAGGTAGGGGGCTGACAGCTGCCCCCGAGTGTCCAGGAGGAAGACATGTCCGTGTTCCCTAGAGCGCATAGGTGGGTGGGTTTTGCAGACAGACTATGATTAATGTTGGCTGTAAGGACTGGGGAGCATCTCTTATTCTTGGGCCCCTCTCACATGTGGCTAGGTGGCATGGGTGGAGCCACCAGTCCTCAGGACCCTGATGTGGGGAGGTGAAGACCCTGCTTAATGGGCAGAGCAGAGTCAAATATCACGAACCTGCCACTTCACAGCTGAAACAGTTGAAGTTAAACTTCAAGTCTATACCCTGTTATACTGTGGTAATGAGGGGCTATGCTGTTGGAATGGGCCCACACCAGTCTCTGCGGAGGGAAAGGCACTCAAAGTCCATGGATCCCTTATGCCTGTTTCTAGGCAAAGGAGCTGTGCCTACCCTGGGTTCCTGGCTTAGGGGAGCCTGCAGTTTATTTTTAACTGTGTTTGTTAAATTTGTTCACTCTCCAAGGCTGGGAGAATGGCTCCAGGTGTGTGACGGATCCTACTTCTGGCCCAAGGGACTTGGCAATTGCTGAAGCTGGTCTGGGACCCAGTGCGGAGCAGGGAGTGGGGAGGTAAATGGTAGAGAGGTTTTTCCCTGAGGGGGGTGTTTTTGATCTGCACAGTAGGCTGCACACAAATACTTATCTTTCGGTGTTCGAGAGCTGCTTCTCACTGGTTCTGCATGGCTGAGTAGATTATCAGCAGCAGGGTCTCTCGCTGTGTGGAATATGCCTTCCGAGCACCAGTGCTTGCCTGCCTCACTGCTCACCCCCGAGCTGATCAGGCCTGAAGGGCTCAGGCTCTTGCCAGGTCAGGTCTGACACCTCCTCGCTGCTTCCAAACCATCTCTCCCTCCCCCTGCCATTCAGTTTGGTTCCTCAACTTTGCCTTTGATGTTCAGGGCTGCCAGATTGTCATATATAATTGAATCACTTGTTTTTTCAGGTCTTTGTTGTAAAAGGGTCTACTGGAAGCATCTGACTACTCCACCATCTTGGCTTCACCCCCGAGAACTAGATTGTTTTTACTGAAATGTTTTGTGTGTTCTGTGATTGGGAGAAGAGAAGCCTTGTGGTTTTAGATGAGGGTGGCTGGGGAAGGTCTCTCAGAAGAGGTCTGAATTAATTGAGCTTTAAGGAAGGTTGAGAGGGAAAGACCTTTGGGTCACAATGGAACATTGTCCAATATAGTGCTGGAAGATGAGCCCCGTAGGTTGGAAGGCACTCAAAATACACAGTGGCTGCAACAGTGGATTCAAGCATATCAGCTATTGTGACGATGGCACAGGACTGGGCAGTGTTGCATTCTGTTGCGCATGGGCTCGCCATGAGTCGGAGCCGACTTGACACCTACTGACAGTAACAGCATGAGGGAAAGAGGAGACAGGGTGAACATAGTAAAGACAGAACTCACGCGGTATCTTGGGCTTGGCTAGATCGGCAGGTATGGACCAGATTGCAAGACCCTAGAAAGCCAAGCACAGGAGCCTGGAATTTTTTTGTTTTGTTAATTTTAATAATACATTTTATTTAACCAAATATATTCAAAATATTTTCATTTCAGCACATGATCAATATAATTTTTTTTCCTTTTTTTTAAATTGTGCTTTACGTGAAAGTTTACAGCTCAAGTTAATTTCTCATACAAAAATATATACACATATTGTTATGTGACACTAGTAGCAATCCCTGTAATTGACAGCACACTCCCACTTTCCACCCCGGGTTTCCCGTGTCCATTCATCCAGCTCCTGTCCCTTCCTGCCTTCTCAATCCTGCCTCTGGATGGAAGCCACCCTTTTGGTTTCATGTATCTGCTTGAACTAGGAAGCACACTCTTCACGAGTATTAGTTTATGTTTTATAGTTCAGTCTAATCTTTGTCTGGAGTGGGCTTCAGGAATGGTTTTAGTTCTGGGTTAACAGAGCATTGGGGGGCCATGGCTTTTGGGGTTCCTCCAGTCTCAGTAGACCATTAAGTCTGGTCTTTTTATGTGAATTTCAGTTCTGCACCCTACTTTTCTCCTGCTCCATCAGGGACTCTGTTGTGTTCCCTGTCAAGGCAGTCATTGGTGGTAGACAGGCACCATCTCGATCTTCTGGTCTCAGGCTGATGGAATCTCTGTTTTATGTGGCCCTTTTGTGTCTTGGGCTAATGTTTTCCTTGTGTCTTTGGTGTTCTTCATTCTCCTTTGGAGCTTGGAATATTGTTAATACTCTATATGGAGTCAGTCCAAAGCTATGAGCAGGGAAGGATGCACAATGGAACAGCCACTTTAGAAAACATTTTGGCAGTTTCTTATCAAATTAAACATGTACTTATCAACCGTACTAGTAATTCCACTCCTAGGTATGTACCCAAGAGAAATGAAAACATGTCCGCAGAACCACTTTATTTACTCAGATGTCCTTAGCAGCTTTATTTGTAATGGCCAAAGGTTATGAGCAGGAGAGTGGCCTGAAGAGAAGTGTGCCTCAGGCAGATGAACCTGGCAGTAATGTGCAAGGTGATCAAAAGGAGGTCAGCCAAAGGAAGGAAGACTGGCCAGAAGGCTTTTGCAATTGTCCAGGCATGAAGTGAGAAGGGTGGGGACTATGAGAGGAATCATAAGAAAGGACTGAGTAGAAAAGTCACCACAGAGGAAAGATCCGAACTTTGGAGCCAGCTAGATGTGTGTGCCCCTCGGCACAAGGGAGACACAACTGAGCGAGTGGCAGATGGTGGTACCACAGATGGAAATAGGGCAGCGGTCTTCAAAGCATGGTCCTTGGAGCTGCAGCATCACCCAGGAAACTTGTTAGAAATACAGACTCCCAGGCCCCACTCCATGGAGACCCTGGGTGGTGCAAATGGTTAGCACTTGGCTGCTAAAACCGAAAGGTTGGAGTTTCAAGTCCACCCAGAGGTGCTCGGAAGAATGGCCTGGTGATCTACTTCTGTAAGATTATAGCCATTGAAAACATGGTAGAACACAGTTCTACTCTGTAACACGTGGGGTCACCATCAGTCAGAACCAGTTCGATGGCAACTGGTAAGCCCCACCCCAGTCATACTGAATTAGTCAGTCTAGGGGTGGGCCCAGCAATTTGTGTGCTAATAAGCCCTCCAGGGGATTCTGATGTACCCTGAAGTTTGAGAACCACTAATGGGGAAATTGGTTTGAGGTGAGAGTATGTGATCCAAGAGGAAATATCCACCAGGCTGTTGGAGCTAGGGGCCTGGAGTTGAGGGAGGAGAGCAGCTGGGCTGGAGGTGGGGATGCTGTGCTTGCCTGCTAGGGATGATAGGTGCAGACAGGGGGATAGATGAGGCCTTTGAGTGTGGGAGTGGGTAGAAAGAAGGTAGAGGGCCCAGGGCAGTCTTGGGGATGTCTACGTGAGACTTCTAAACCTGCTTCAGACTAGCTTAAGCGAAAGGGGACATTTATGAGAAGGATGTTGGGGCAACTCCTGGAACTCTAGGGTAGAGGGTCCACTCCAGCCTTGTGAGGGACTGGAACTGGGCACAGGCAAAATGCAGCCAGCTTCTCTCTCTTGATCTCTTCACCTCTCTGTCTGTTAATTCACTGAACCCCTAACTGCTACCTGTGCTAGGTACCAGTGCTGAGATGAAAGAAGTGACAGTTCTGCCCTCAGAGCATGTCTGTCTGCCTGTCTCTCTCCCCCTCCTCCATCTGTCTTAGAATGAAATGTTGTCTTTGTGTTCCATTCTTCCTCCTCTCTATGCAGACATCCACCTTTGCTTGGGGGAGCGTTTGGACAGATGTAGCCACCCCACAGCAGCTAAGTTTACAGTCTTCATTTTAAGTAACTTGCAGACATCTCAGCCCCTATTCTAACTTGCTGGGGGGTGGGGGTGGGGGGAATCTGAGAGGCCCAGTTTGGGCCTAACCTTGGATCCACTCTGGCCAGGGCAGGGTCCTGTGGTACATACTGCAGGGGTGGGGCCAGGCGTTCCATAAAGAGAAGGGCACATGGAGCATAGCCATGCCCAGTACTGTCTGCTCCGGAGTCTGCTCCACAGTGCATTGTTCTCACCTTTACTTGAGTGAGCTGTGGGAAAAGATGGATTTTGTTTGCATTTCTTAATGAAATTCCTAACAGG
Source organism: Trichechus manatus latirostris (assembly GCF_000243295.1). Taxonomy (NCBI): domain Eukaryota; kingdom Metazoa; phylum Chordata; class Mammalia; order Sirenia; family Trichechidae; genus Trichechus; species Trichechus manatus. The sequence continues at coordinate 872,527 of NW_004444144.1, forward strand.
GCGCTCCAGCAGTGTTGGGGCTGCCTCTGGAGGGAGGACGGAGAGCTCCATTGCTGGCTTGTGTGCGATTATTAGGAGACCCCCTTTGTTATTGGGAATTGAAGCATTGCTTTTTCCTTTTGGGGAGGTAGGTAGATAACCTTTAAAGCCACCTCCAACCCCACCCTGAGAGATTGTAATTGCAAGTGGAACAGTGTCTGGGCATCCAAGGCTGAAGGACTGGTTCATGGTTTGGAGGGGGAGGAGGGTTTTGGGGTGGCTTCTGTGTTCCTTCCTCTTAGCCAGATTCATCCTTCTAGTTACTGCTGCAGTGAATTTAGATTCATTCATTCCTTTTTCGTTGCCATGAAATGTAGGGCTTAGCTGCTAATGGTTTCCAATAAAACAAACTTTGTTCCTTATTGGAATATTTATGAGTCTTGGGAGACCATGAAGTCATATGTGTGAATGGATCTTCACCCACCTTCCTTAGATGGGGAACTTCAACTCACCGGCTCCCTTTTCAGTCTTGTTGTAAACTGCTCCTCTAAACTCTTTGTACCTGAGCCAGCCATTTACCCAGCCAGCTAGCCGGCCGGCTGGCCAGCCAGCCAGCCAGCCACCCACCCACCCATTAATTCATTCATATTTCCTGCATGCCTGCTCTGTGCCAAGCACTGTACTATGAGGTAGATTTCTTCATACTTCACATTTTCCGGCATCAGCCTTGCCACCTTCCTCTTCAGTTTTCCCTTCCCCTCATCCTTTGGGTGGCTGTTGTGTCAGGGAGTGATGCCTGGCCCCAGCTGCACAAAACCTCCAATGCTCCCTCATGTCACCCTTCCTGAAATGCCTCCCCAGCCCGACTTCCTCTCCAGTCTCAACCCGCTGCTTATCTTTCAAGACCTGCTGGAGCATCCCCTGCCTGGAGAAGCTGCTGATTTAGAAGGCCAGCCTCTTCTCACAGAGCGTTTCTTGGGGGTGTAGTAGTCTGTTTGAGCATTGTCTAGCTACACTTGATCTCTGTGATGTCTGGAGCTGTCCCACGCATGCTTGTACCTCAGAAGTGATGAATGAAGGATTGAATGCTACTGTGGGCATTATAATGGGGAGGAAAAGAAAAGAATAAAGAAGAAAATAAAAATCACCCATAATTCCATTACCCAAAGATACACTTGGGAGCAGGGTCCTTAAGATTTTTCTACCCCCAAAATTTATGTGGTTGAAGACACTATGAGTCCTGTTTTTTTCTACTTAATATAGAAATATTTTCTTGTGACCCAAATATATTTTAAAACAGGATGGCCAATCCCCTCTTCTTTATTGCTGGACGTTGGTATTATTTTTCAAGTAATAAAAAAGCCACGGAACATATTTGTGCCTTAATCTTTGTTTGCCTCTGATTATTTCTTTTGGCTAGATTCCCAGGAGTGCAATTACTGGGTCAGAGAGTACAAACACAGTTAAGGTTTGAGAAGTAATGGCAGCTTGCCTTCCAGAAAGATTACACGGATCTCTATTCCCACCGGCCATTTTTGACGGTTGGGTTTGGGAATTCTGTTTTCTGTGTGTGTGTGTGCAGTAAATATAACAAATCCTTTGCCTTTTCAGCAGTCTTCACGTGTGTAATTCAGTGACATTAGTTATGTTTATCGTGTTGTTCAACCATTATCATTATCTGTTTCCAGATTTTCCCATCACCCTTAGAAGCTCAGTGTCCCCTAAGCAGTGAGCCCCCTCTTTTCTCCTCCACCCTACCCACCCCTGGTGACCAATAGTAAACTTTGATCTCTATACACTTGCCTATTCTAGGCATTTCATATGGTGGGATCCTATAATATTCGTCCTTTTGTGTCTGACTTATTTCACTCAGCGTGTTTTCAAGGTTCATCCATGTGGTTGCGTGTTTCAGGACCCCCTTTTTCTTTATGGCTGAGTAATACTCCACTATACAATGGATGTATGTATGCGGTATGTATGTACCACATTATGCAGTGTGGTATGTATGTACCACATCTTGTTTCTCCATGCATCTGCTGACTGCCATTGAGGTTGTTTCCACCTTTTGGTTATTGTGACTGGTGCTGCAGCGAATGGGTTTGGGAAGTCCTAAAGGTGGAGGCATGAAATGAGGCATCAGTGGCCTCCTAATGGGTTGTGGCTTCAGTGTGGAGGAAGCGGAGATTTTCCTGTAATAGGAGCCGGGGCGTGGAGAAAGGGCCATGGCACTGCAGCCCTGGTGGCTGGGAGTTGGCTTTCAGTGACAAGGCCAGCATGTCAGCGTGAGTGCCCTTTTCCAGGCCAGGCTCTGGGACGCAGGAGCCTCCCAGAGTGACTGCGCAGCTTTCTGAAGCAGGGGGAGGGGAGGAAGCTGCTTGCTGACCTCTGGGCACAGAGCTCCAGGTAGCAATCATTAGCTACACATCCATTAAAGAGGAACTCAAGGTTGGGGAAGCTTTACAAAGCCTACCGGGAATTAAAGGAAAGAGAAATGTGGATTGTCACAATGGGGGAAGATCATTACTGTGGACCCATCTGCGAGGGGCCTCCTGGCCATTGAAGCCCAGGAGCAAATGTAGGCTCTGAGAGGTTAATGAGTTGCCTGGCAGGCAATTGGACCTGCCCGGGAATTGAACTTGCAACCTCTTGAGCACGCACATCTGTTGAGATATTATGTATACTCTGACAGTACTGCTTATTTTTGCTGGCATGCTTCTGGAATTGATGCCATTTAGAGGATATTTGGAAAAATAAAGTAAAATCAAGTTTTTATTTTCCACCTGATTGTATATAGTGAGGATGATCTCTGATAAATTGTTTTCAAATTTACATGATATTTTCACTTCGTAAATTAGCTAAACAACAGTTTATTGAGGAGTTTAACGTAAGCCAGATGGGAGTCATGAAACTAATATCTGGTATCTTCACGCTGGCCCCTTAAAACTCTCTTGTCTCGTTTAATCTTTAATGAGCATTCCCCTTCATGGGACATTTTTTTTTTCCTTTTTTGTAGATGAGGAAACTGAAGCTTGTTGTTAGCTGCTGTCAGGTTGGCCCCCAACTCACGGGGACCCCAAAGCACAGCAGAATAAAACACTGCTCCTTGTGCCATCCCCATGATGGGTTGGGGATGAGACCATTGTGATCCATAAGGTTTTCACTGGCTGATTTTCAGATCTTTCTTCTGTCTTGTTCTCTTCAGCATCATAGCTATACTCAAGCCTCTGCTGACAGATGGGTGGTGGCTGCACACGAGGTGTGTTGGCTGGGAGTTGAACCCAGGTCTCCCACCTGGAAGGCAAGAATTTTACCACTGAGCCACCAGTGCCCCCAAGTGGAGCTTCAAACCCAAACCAAACCCACTGCCGGACTCATCGCGACCCAAGGTTTCTAAGGTTGTAAATCTTTACAGAAGCAGACTGTCACATCTTTCTCCCACAGAGCGGCTGATAGGTTCGACCCACTGACCTTTCAGTTAGCAGCTGAGCAGTTTAACCACTGCACCACTGGGGCTCCCTAGCTGGAGCTTAGGGAAGTTAAATAACTTAATCAAAGTCAGAAAACCAACTAGTGGTGGAAATGAGATGAGAATCTATGTCTGACTCCAAAGCCCCTTTTCAGTACTCGGGGTTGTTTTACGGTGGCTCTGACATTTTAAGCCAGCTGCCATTGTTTGCTCCCAGGGACGGTAGGGCTGTACACCCAAGAAAAGCCTGTTGTGGTTTATGCTGGTGCATTGATCTTCTAGGTGATGTGCTTAGATCGGGCTCTAAGGAGGATCTTAACCGGGAATCTCAGCTGGAGCAGTTGGACAGCTCCCAGCTTCTCAGGCAATAGTTCTTCACTGTGGGGGGCTTTTCTTTAATTAAGGTGAGGTGGATTCTTATACAAACAGGCTCCTGTGGTGGCCACGTTATCCATGCCCAGATGAACTGCTCAGTTGAATTTCTGGCTCTCTCAGCTCAGGAATTGGTCCTTACCTTTTGATCCCGTTGTGATTTGGGTTACTTGGTGGTGCTCTGAGGCGAAGACGGCTTTGTGCACGTAGGGAACAAGCTGTCATCAGCAAGGATGCAGATTATTCGTGTCCTTCAGTGGACACGAGTTCAGGCTGGAGAGGAGAAGCTAGGGGACCTGAGATTTCAATCGTCCTTTGTCAGAGGGCTGAAAGGGCTGTGTCTTGGTCAAGGTCCCCTCCTTTAATTATTTATTTATTTTGATTTTTGGTTGCATGAACCAGCTGGACTTAGCAAGAACCAAAAGGGGACTTCTTTGTTGTTAAGAGGCAGGGAGTTGCAGCTGGACCCCAGGAGGTACTAGAGCCAGCTGTCAGGAGTCCTGCTGTTCTCACTCGCCCTCTCCCCAGTACCATGGTCTCACCTGAACTTCTCTAGCTGTGTCTGCTTTATCCTCTGTGTGTGCGTGTCTGTTGTTCTCTCTGCCTCTCCAGACTGCTCTACTTTTCATGTATGTGGGGTCAGTCTTGGCTGCCCACAGCTGCAGTCCCTGCCCCTGAGTTTGTATCTCTTTAGATGATCTACTTCTGAAAATCAGCCAGTGAAAACCTGTGGATTACAACAGTCTGATCTGCAACTGATCATGGGGATGGTGCAGGACTGTTCACTGTTTTGTTCCGTTGTGCATGGGGTCACCATGACTCAGGCTGACTAACTTCAATGGCAGCTGACATCAACAGTTCGAGTATATAGCAGGAGCTACTAACTCATGTTTCCCAGTGCTGATTCCTAGAAAACAGAACCTGATTGCTTAGGGTCAGGGACAGGTTATGTAATACAAATATGGCAGCTGGGGCCCACGCCACCAGATGAGAGGCACAGTTCTCAGAGGGGAGGGAGGTGGGCTGGGCAACACTCTAAAAGGTGGCTGTCAGTGGGAAATAGCAAGAATGGACCAATTTGGTCAAAGAGGTAGAATTTGAACCAAGGAGTGATGGCTCCTAGGTGACAGATTTCAGCTTGGGGAAATAAAGAGCTTCATAGAGGGGTCCACGGTGGACCAGACCGCGTGGGTGATGGTGAGTTCCTGTAGTGCAGGGGCTTACCCAGAGACAGGAACATCATCCTCGAGGGGATCCAAGCATATGCTGAAGATGAGCAGATGGCCCTCAAGGCTCCTTGTGGCCATTTCCGTCAGCTCCGAGCTGCTGCCTCTGCTGCAGATACTTCCTGAGTTCTCCTTGCATAGAAGAAAGATTAGAGGGACATATGCTAGAATTTTAACTGCTGTTATTGCTGGGAGATGGGATTGCAGGTGATTTTGAGTTTATTCTGTCCTGTATTTTAAATTTTTTCTACAATAAACATAAACAAGTTACTTCTATGTTAACAGTAAACAAGTTAAACCCAGTAGTTGAGTTTAACTAGGCTAATATTTGTGAAGTGTCTACTCTGGTTGGTACTTTGACTTGGTTAAAATGAACAAAACCCAGTGTCCTCAAGAAACGTATAGCCTAATGGGGAGGGGGTGATATAACCACATATAACTCAAGCTGAAAGGAGACTCCGTGAAGCGCTAATAGAATATTACAGAGTATGTGGAAGGCAGACAAGGGATGTAACCCTCCTAAGGAGCTCAGAGAAGGGCTTCATGAAGAGCAGCACTGGACCTGGGCACAGAATGGTGGTGCTCAGCTGGGCATGGTTTTGCCTCCAAGGACACTTGGCAATATCTGGAGATGTTTTTGGTGGCCACACTCAGGACAGAGGAAGTGCTGCTGACATCTTGTGGGCAGAAGCCAGGGATGCTGCCTGACACCCTCCAGTGCTCAGAACAGCCCCACAACATTGGATTATCTGGCCCCAAATGTCACTAGTGCTAGGCTAGAAACCCTGGCTTAGAAGCAAGTTTAGGATTTTGGCAGGCAGAACATTTCAGGGAAAGAGAGTGATGGCAGAGTGGTGTGGCAGAAATTCATGAAGTGTACACAGGAATTGGTGGAGGGCACGTGGTGCTGGAGGGATGGGCTGTGGCGGGAAGGCAGAGGCCCTCAATCCCAAGATAAGCAGCTGGGAGATTTGTCTGTGGTTAGCGGAGAGCCGGGGAAGCTGGTTGAGAGTGCAGTCCTCCATCAAGAATGGCGTCGGTTCTCATCATCCCAGCTTTGCTTCCTTTCTTGCTCATCTACACATTCACAGAGACTAAAACACACCGATTATTTACCTGTTTTCCACCCCATTCCATCCACTCTTTGTTTTCTACCCATCCACAGGAAAGCTCTCTCAGCACTTTGCCTTGCTGACCCAGGATTCCCATCTGTGAGTGACAAAGGGACATAGCCAAAAATGATCCTCTTTGACCACTCAGCTTCCTGCTGTAATTTTCAGAAGTATACCATGGCAAGGGGCGACTGTCCACGTCTGCTCTGGCCGTGTAGGAGTTTTGCTTTGCTTATTACCGTTGTTTGGATATTTCTTTGTCCACATCCTCACACTGTGTCAGGATGCAGCGTGCAGGGGCAGGTCCACGCTCAGCAGTGTCCATGCAGCAGAAGCAGCCGAGCAGAAGCCAGGGCTGGACCCGCGTCAGACCACAGTGTTGGGGTAGAGAATGCCTGAGCTGGGGATACCCCAGCCTCAGCAGGGTGCGCTCCTCTTTTGTCTTCTGCTGGCTCATCAGCAGAAGCGCAGTGCTGGACACGGTGCTAACAGGCACTAGGTAAGTATTCCCTGAACGAAAGAATGAGGAGACCGTGTCCAGGGAGGGCTGTGATGGCCCGTGAGCCTCCAGCCAGCTGGAATCAGAGCTGAGCCTGACCCAGCTCCTTCACACTCCACTCTGCATCCGGAGATAGTGTGAGGATGTTAACACGGAACAATGCTGATAAGCAAAGCAGAGCTGCTGCAAGGCCAATCAAAACAGACAAGGACAGTCACAGGATATTCCTGGAAATTGCGGCAAGAAGCCTAGTCTCCTGTCTTCTTTCAGAGCACAGGTAGCCAGTGCCTCACCTGGGCCCTGGCTGCCTGGATCCTCCCCGAGACAGCCTCTTTTAGGCAGCACACTGTGCTCCAAACCCCTGCTGTTCTAGAATTCCATGCAACCTCCTTTCCCCCCACCATTCCCCAAACAGACAGACAAACCCTAAAAAAACAACCCTCCATCGCAAAAAAAGCTGTTAAAGTCTACACGAAAGTATTGGAGACTGAGTGACTTCTAGTGATCCCTCCCAGGGTGTCTACAGTCATGCCTCAGCACAGGCGCCTCCCCACAGGCCTGTGGAGGTGGGAGGTGGAACCCTGCTTGGTGCTGAAGTTTTGGCAGACTGTACCATGTGTTGGGGTAGTGGTGGTTCCGGGGTCGAGTTGTCACTCTCCATGCAGAGACCTGGGTTCGATTCCTGGCCAGTGCACCTCAAGTGCAGCCACCACCCATCTGTCAGTGGAGGCTTGCATGTTGCTATGATGCTGAAGAGGTTTCAGCGGAGCTTCCAGACTAAGGTGGACTAGGAAGAAAGACCTGGTGATCTGCTTCTGAAAATCAGCCAACGAAAACCCTGTGGTCTAATCCTGTTGCGCATGGGGTAGCCGTGAGTTGGCGGCTGTCTCAGTGGCAGCTAACAACAACAGACCATTTGTAGTAAAGGCTTCTTGGCCCAAACACAGAGGGAAGGGAGCCGTGTGAACTTGTCAGTCATTTGCTGCCTTTATTTTGGAGAGAGACCCAGGCTGGAAAGAAGGCATCCTCTGAGATCCGCCCCCCACCCCCCAGCCTTCTGGGGAGAGACATCTCCCTGAAGTCACACACCCTGAACGAATCAGGGGACAGGATGCTTTTGTAATCAATCCACTCAGACAGTGGTGCCCCCTTCCCCACACCTCCATAACACAGCCACATTGGAAACGTAAGTGCCCTCAGGGGCCTGCTTGGTCTCCCAGCTGCACGATGTTCCTGGGTCTTGTAGGCACGTAGGGTTTGACGTAGCCCCACCCTCCGCAAATGACTCACATGTCACCCCACTGGTGGTGGAGCACCAGTCAGTGGTCCTCTGCTCAGAGCCTCCGGCGTGGGAAAAACCATCGCAGATCTTTTTCAGAGCATTGCTTGTATGCTCTCCCATTTGGCTCTCCCACCAACACCTGTGGGGCACCCCACTTTGCAGAGGAGATCAAACAAAGGAGACTCATGGGTGCTTGTCCAAGGACCCACATCTGGCAGCTGTTGCGGCACAGACCAGCATCGAGGTCCCAAGCTCCAAGGTTTCAGAGGCTGTCCCTCCTTCCGTGGTAGGCTTAGAGCCGGAGCGACTTCACAGCCAGGGAGGAGGGCGGCCGCCTCCCCATTGACATTGACCAGCTGCGCACGGGGAAACGGCAGAAATCTCCTGCAGGCGTTGTGAGTATTAATGGAGGTCAAGCGGGTGGTTTCTAGCACAGTGGCCAGCACATAGTAGGTCAGCCAAAACCGAAACCAAACCCATTGCTGTTGAGTCAATTCCAACTCATAGCGACCCTATAGGACAGAGTAGAACTGCCCCATAGAGTTTCCAAGGAGCACCTGGTGGGTTTGAACTGCCAACCTTTTGGTTAGCAGCGAAGCTCTTAACCACTGCGCCACCAGGGTTTCCAGTAGGTCCGCAGTGAAGGCTTTTCTCCTTTAACGTGATGCCACCGGTTGTTAGGCAAGAAGAACAGAGGCGCAACAGCTTTCTCTTAATACCTCTTGATATAAATTAGCCTGTCCCTAAACCTCAGTGTGGTGTTGCTGTTAGTTGCCATTGAGTTGACTCTGACTCATGGTGACCTCATGTGTGCAAAGTAGAACTGCTCCATAGGGTTTTCAAGGCTGCGACCTAGCAGATAGCCAGGCCTGTCTGCCAAGGTGCCGCTAGGTGGGTTTGAACCACCAACCTTTCGACTAGTGGTTGAACGCCACCCAGGGACACTGAAACCTCAATGTAATATGTAGAAATCAGGCAGCAGGTTGGAAATTATTCATTCTGCTTTTGTTTTCTGAGACTTTCGTGGTAGTTGTTTTGTTTTGTTTTTTTGGTTGCTGTGTGTGTGGCTTTGTGCTCAGGGTGTGAATTCTCTTAGTTTAAACGGCGTGGTGTGGGAAATGGGGCAGTGGTGGACATGGGTGTGGGGAGCGGGGAGGAGAGGGAGCAAGACCAAGTTCAGAGCAGATGGTGTGGAGTAAAGGAAAAGAGTGTCTGCGAAGCTGTTATTTCTCCAGTTCCTATAGTTTGAGGTTTATCACTGGGCTCCAGTATGCTCCTCAGGCCTTGCCCAGACATGGGGCCCCTGCTCTGGGAGGATGAAGGTGCAGAGTGGTATGGGGCTAGTGCTGGCCAGCTACCCCTCTGCCCTTCTGATTCATTCTTTCTCCCAATAACTTTTTTAAATTACAAAATATTCTATTTTCAGTGTAAATGAAATACAGCAAAGCCAAAAAAAAGTCATTGTCATGGATTGAATTATGTCCCCCCAAAATATGTGTATCAGTTTGGCTAGTCCATAATTCCCAGTTTTGTGTGATTGTCCACCATTTTGTCATCTGATGTGATTTTTGTATGTGTTATAAATCCTATCTCTGTGATTAATGAGCTGAGATTAGTGGCAGTTATGTTAATGAGGCAGGACTCAATCTACAAGGTTAGATTGTGTTTTAAGCCAATCTCTTTTGGATATAAAGGAGAGAAGTGAGCAGAGAGACATGGGGAACCTCATACCACCAAGAAACAAGAGCCAGGAGAATAGCACGTCCTTTGGACCTGGGGTCCCTGCAAAGAGAAGCTCATAGTCCAGGGGATGACAAGGACCTTCCTCCAGAGCCAAACAGAGAGAAAGCCTTCCCTCGAGTTGATGCCCTGAATTTGGACTTCTAGCCTACTAGACTGTAAGAGAAAAAATTTCTCTTCGTTAAAGCCATCCACTTGTGGTATTTCTGTTGTAGCAGCACTAGATAGCTAAGACAGTCATCAAAATCACAACCCTGCCATCTTGATAAAACCTCTGTTGGCATCTTGTATATCCTTCCAGTCTTTTTTTCTTTGCATTGTGAATATTTGCTTTGTGTATAGTTCTTTGGAGCTTCCTTGGTGACAAGCAAAGGTACGGATTTACTCTTAATAAGTGCGTTGTAGTGAGTAAAAGTAATATTTTAGGCAGTCTTAGAGGAATCTTTGTTTAACTTCCTGTTTCCATAAGCTGTCCAACTTACTGGCATTTGAGAGGAGAGTTCTGCTCAGATGCTTCATTAATTCAAAACCAATTTACAGGTCGATCCTTACACTTGATTCTGCCCCCTTCTAATGCTCTCAGCTATATTGTTTGCTCGTTTCTTCCTGCTCCTCAAGGACATTCATATTCCGCCCTTGTCCCCATTGCTCTGGTTCAGAGCAGGCCCTCTCTCAGCACCATCTCTGGTTTCCACTCTGTGGACACTGCTTCCTGTGTCTTCGGGTAACACCTTTCAAGGTTGGGCCCTGCTGTGGATCCTTCCTCTCCTTCTTGGGTTTACACTGGCCTCTGGTGGGAACTAGTTTCCATTTTGCCCACCCCACTGATCATGGCCATTTTGGGGATCACAAATGGAAAGGATGCATACTGTTTTCATTCTGAAGCAAACAAAATTTCTTAAGTCTCTGTCCTCAAAGCCAACTCTTTCTGTTATTCTGTCTTGAAATTTCTCTCTCCTTAGTGACTTAGTTTTATCCGTTCTCTTCAGATCTGCAAAAGCAGGTGGCACAGTTGTTAAAAAGCAGTTCTCATTCTGTGGCAGTTGAGACAAATATCTTTATTTTATAAACAAAGCACTTTGTGTCGTATTTTAACTTCATAATTGTTGAACAGTATTTCCGTGTACTTTTTAGAGCAGTATTAAGGATTGCCTTTCAAAGCATCAAAAACAAAAACAGCCATTATCCAGACGGGGGCCCACCTTCCTCACTCAGGGCGCGTATCGCACAGGTGGCCGGTGCCCCGGAGTTGTGCAACCCAGCACAGCAGAGAGGTTTCCACTCCCAGGGAGGTGGTGGATTTCAGGACTGGCAACCACAGGGCAGGTGTGTGAACTGTCTCACAGTGGGTTCTCATCCAGTGGGTTCTCAGCCGCTGCTGCCTGCCTCCCCAGGCTGGCCTCCTTCCAGAGAATTCCTAGCCAGAACATTCTTTAAGGAGCCATCAGCTGCATTTCTTTCCTAACTGCCCTTAACTTACTCGTAATTAAGACATGTGTTAAAGAGTCTCCTCTCAAAATTTACATTTCATTCACTGAAAGAAACCTGGCTGTTTTCCTGTTTTCTTTCTTTTATGGGGTTTTGTGGTCTAACCAAGGAGCCCTGGAGGCACAGTGATAAAGCACTCGACTGCTGACGAAAAGGTCATTGGTTTGAACCCACAAGCTGCTCGGTGGGAGAAAGATAAGGCAGTCTGCTTCCATAAAGATCACAGCCTTGGAAACCCCATGAGGCTGTTCTACTGTGTCCCACAGGGTCACTGTGAGTTGGAATCAACTCAACAGCAGTTTTTGTGGGCGGTCTAATCAGGGAGGCATTCTGGGCAGGAGCCAAATATCCATCTGTTTTAGAAAATCTGTGTTCTGAGACTTCCATCAGCAGGCAAGAGTCAGGTCTGGGCACATTTTGCTCTCCTGTAACTCCTCCTTCTCCTCAGGTAAAGTGACTGTAGTGCTTTTGTTAGCCGACAACCGACAACCAGAGCCTTTTCCCTCACAAGCCCAGTGGCCTGGAAACATTGTAATTTCTGATGAGCAACACGATTATTTATAACCAAGCCACCTCAGAGCTTTCCAGGAACAAATCAAGGTATAAAGAAGAAATACATAAAATTTAAATAGCGGATACATTTTTAATAGTATAACTTGTGGACCCAAACCAAACCCATTGCCATCAAGTCGATTCTGACTTATAGCAACCCTAAAGGACAGAGTAGAACTGCCCCATAGGGCTTCCAAGGAGTGCCTGGTGGATTTGAACTGCCAACCTTTTGGTTAGCAGCCGAACTCTTAACCACTACAGTACCAGGGATAAAACCTAATATACAGCATTTTTTCTCTACAACCAGAACTGTTTTTTTAATAGGTTTTATTTTTTAGAGCAGTTCTAGGCTTACAGAAAACATCCAGAACCATTTTTAAATTTCAGTTGCTTTCTGCTCTGTTAATTGGGCTGATTTTAATAGATCAGGAAATCAGCAGTTCACCTTACAAGGCCAGCCTCATTGGGCAGTATTTATTCACATGGTGTTATAGGATTGTAAGCATGAGGGATCCAGCCTCAGTATATCTGAGTGAGAGGATTGGAAGGACCTGGATTCATATCTGAATGGGTGTGTCTGATTGGTAGGGTCTGAGTCACTGGCCTACATCCCAGGGAAAGTGAGCACCAGGCATTTTCAGGTACACAAGTCACGGACTTCCCTACACGAGGTGGTGGGATCATTCCTGTGCTGGAAGCCACATGAGTGACAAGTGCCTGTTACATCAGCTTTCCAGCGTCTAGAATTGTTACGTCCCTTATATCAGCTTTTTTGTCTGCCTAGAATGGTGACTGAGGAACCACCATGACATATGTGCTTAGGATGGTATAGCGGAGGACCACCAAATTCTGGTGCTTCTTCATTGGGACCTCAGAAAACCTCCTTACTTTCGTCCTTGCCGGCTCCGCTCCCTGGGTTGCCTTCCTTACCTCTCTCTGCCAGAACCGTGTCTTGCCTTTCCCTAGGGTCCCACTTGAAGCCAGCTCCTCCTTGGGAGCCCTTTGTTCTTCCTTTCTTGATCTGTTCTTGTACTTGGGTTCAGATCTAGGTTTTGTGGGACCTGAAGCGTATACAGTTTGGGGAGGACATTTGTAGGAAAAGCTATAAATAATTTGGTGACCACGTCGCTAAGACCTGTCCCAGCCGTGCAGCGGAGGAGCCCTCAGACTTAAGCTTCATTAGCTGCATGGTAAATCCACTTCTGCTGGTATTCATTCTTTTCTCTCTCCCTTGTTTTTCCCATTTAAAAGATTAAGGTATAATCTGCCTGCAGTGAAATTTTTGCTATGCCGTTCTATGAACTTTGACAAATGCATACAGTCATGTAACTACTACCACAGTCAAAATACAGAACAGTTTCATCAACTCAGAATTCCCCGTGTTCCTTTGTAGTCAACCTCTCCCCTCCCCTAGCCTCTGGCAACTTATCTGTTTCCCATCCCTATAGTTTCACCTTTTCCAGAATGTCATATAAGTGGAATCATGCAACTTGTAGTCTTTTGAGTTTGGTTTCTTGGCATGATATGTCCAGATTTCCTTCATGTTGTTGCATGTATCAGGCAAACACTTAGTAAGCACCCAATCTGCCCAGCAGTGGAAGTGCTGAGATGAGGAAGGCCCAGTCCCTGCCCTCAGAGAGCTCAGTCTAATGGAGGAGGCACTTGGGCCTATCATCAGATGCTTTTCCTTCGATACTTAGTACACACAGCTTTGGAGCCATTGGAAATTCAGTGATAGAATTCTCGCCTTCCATGTGGGAGACCCAGGTTTAATTCCTGGCCAATGCACCTGAAGCACAGCCACCACCCGTCTGTCAGCAGAGGCTTGCATGTTGCTATGGTGCTGAACGAGTTTCAGTGGCACTTCCAGACTAAACCTGTTAAACCAAACCTGTTGCCTTCGAGTTGATTCTGACTCATAGCAACCCTATAGGACAGAGTAGAACTGCCCCATAGGGTTTCCCAGGAGCGGCTAGTAGATTTGAACTGCTGACCTTTGGGTTAGATGGAAGAAAGGCCTGGCGATCTACTTCTGAAAATCAGTCAGTGAAAACCCTGTGGATTACAGTGCTTTGATCCCCAATTAATCATGGTGATGGCATAGGACCAGGCAGCATTTCGTTCCATTATGCATGGGATTGCCATAAGTCGGTGCTGACTCCACTCCGCAGCAGCTGACAACAACAAGAGCGCACTCCCTATCTTACTCTGATACACCTGGCACCCCAGCCACATATGATTGCTTTGAGGATAGAATCTCTGACCTTCTGGAGGCATCATGGATTACAAGAGCAAGGCGTTTGAAGCAAGCAGACTCTTTGAATCCCAGCTCACTCACTTAGCAGCTCTTGACCTTGTGTAGGACTCAGAATCTGGCACAGAGTAGATCTTGGATATATATCTGTTGAATGAATGAATGATGAATTTAACCTCCTGAAGTCCCAGATCCTTCCCGTATACCCACCGTCATCAAGTCAATTCCAACTGATAGTGATCCTGTAGGACAGAGCAGAACTGCCCTGTAGGGTTTCCGAGACTGTAATCTTTATGGAAGCAGACTGCCACATCTTTCTCCCACAGAGAGGCTGGTGGGTTTGAAACACCAACCTTTTAGTTAGCAGCTGAGCATTTAACCACCGTGCCACCAGGGCTCCTTCCCTCCTGTATAAAAGGGGTAATAGTAGTGAATTCTCCTGACTGTTGTGGGGATCAGTGCCTGGTACACAACCTGGTGGTATCAATAAAGATAAATCCCTTTCCATCACCTTCCCTAGAGCCCCTTATGCCCTTGCATAGACAGGCTCCTGCACACTGTGCAGACCTCAAAGCACCTGCCATGTGTGGGCCAGGAAGAGCATGAGCTGAGGGGACAAGTCCCTAGGAAGCCCTGCAGGCACTTGCCGACTCCCGACACCAAGTCCAGCTCAGACAGCCCCTCGCACTTATTCCCTCACCGTGTCTTTCATGGTCCAGACAGAAGGACCCATGAGTCCTTCTCTCCCACCAAATGTATATGTTGTAGGGGCTTTATGGAGTTCCTGGGTGGTACAATGATTAACGTGTGCTGCCAACTGAAAGGCTGGAAGTTCGAGTCCACCCAAAGGCACCTCAGACGAAAGGCCTGGTTATCTACTTCTGAAAAATCAACCATTGAAAACCCTACGGAGCACGGTTCTACTCCGACACCCCTGGGGTCGCCATGAGTCGGAGTTGACTTGATGGCAACTGGTTTAAGGGACTTTAGAGGAAGTTCACCATGAGGAGAAAATCATAACCCTCACTGGGGGACCCTCTGGCTGGGGGTCAGGCCTCTGGCCTTTGGATCCTGGGAGGGGGACATGGGCTGGAAGATAGGGGGCCCGAAGGCAGTCATTGTAAATGAATCTGCCCTCTTCCTTAGAACAGACCCCACAGGACTCATTACAGTGGTCATCGATCAATCATTGTGTAATTACCAGTTTGCTGGCTGCCTTCCCAGCAGAGGACCCCAGGCTCAACAGATATTTAATGATTGAATGAAAATGTTTTGTGGTTAAGAGTTGGCATTTGAAGTTCCTGTTTCTGTAGAAGGGAAGGGAAGGGAACTGACATTTGTCAGTCACCTGTGGTGCCTTTGGGATGTTAAGAGGTCATTACCTACAGTTTCCTCATTTCATCTGTGTAATGGCTGTTGGAAGGAGGTGTTATTGGTCTCCATACTCAAGGAAACCATTCAAAGAGAAGTTAAGAAACACACCCAGTTTCCACAGCTACTCAGAGATGGAGCTGGATTCCATTCAGGTCTGACGCCGAGACCCAGGTTCTTTCCATCTCACACAGAAATGCTGTGTTTCTCAAGAATATAAATCTCTGCAATTCAGACTAAACAAAACAAAACAGCAAGAAAAGGTTGGGTCTGACACTTGTGCCGGATTTGAGTAGATTAGATTGTAGACTTTAGCAGGATGAATTGAAAATTTGCAGAGTGTTTGTTCCTGCTTCCACCAAGCATTTCCGCTTTATGCTTTTCTAAATTGGGTTTGGGGGCATTTCTGTAATCCAATTTAAATTAGAGATTTTGCTGCACTCATTACACGCAAGCTCTAAATAAGCAAAAAAAAAAAAAAAAACAAAAACCCACAACCCTTCTCTGTGTTAAGAGAGGCAGCATGGATACAGGAGTGGTGGTGGCCTTGGAGACCGGAGGCCTGGGTTTGAATCTTACTGGTCAGGGGAAAGGCCTTTGGCAAAGCCCTGTGAACCACGGGAGCCTGCGTTTTTTCATTGGTAAATTGGGAAAGTAACCAGTTATCTCAGAGGATGATGGTGCAGGTCAAACGAGCAAACAAGTGAAGAAGATGTTGTGGGGCTCCCTGGGAGAGATGTGTATGTGTTAGTGGTCCCAGACCTGCAGAGAGGAGCAGTCTTGAAGCATGCTTGGAAAAGAAAGACTCCACAGAGAGAGGCCGCAGAGTCAAGCGCCACAGTGAGAAACATGGCTTGTTTCTGTTCTGCCGAGATCGCCTCTGGTTGAGAGAGAACCTCATTTGTGTGAACAGTGTGTGTGCTTGGAACCCTTTAATTGTACTATCACCTGGTATCAGTAAATACGGAATGCAGTGCCAGAGTGGAATTCTGCTAGCAGGAAGCACACAACATTCTCCCTCCCTTCCTCCTAGTCCTCATTCATTCATCCACCCGATCATTCACTGATGGATCGCCTGCAGGCTCTGGACCATGCACTAGGTGGCGGCAGGAAGGCAGTGTAGCATAGCAGGCGAGGGCAAGGGCAGTGGGGTCAGACAGCCCCCAGGTGCAAGTCAGGCCTCATCCTCTGTGAAACTCAGTTATTTAATTTCACTAAACCTCAGTTTCCTCATCTGCATTACAAGGGAAATGGTAATTCCTGTCTCATAGGGTTATATGAAGATTAAAAGAGATAATGCTTTTAAAGAAGTTGGCAGAATTCTTGTCATGTAATGAACACTCAAAAAATAAGTTGTTGTCGAGTTGGCTCCAGCTCACAGCCACCCTATATACAACAGAATGAAATGTTGCCCGATCTTATGCCATCATCACGATCATTGGCAAGCCTGTTGTTGTGACCACTATGTATTTTGAGTGCCTTCCAACCTAGGGGGCTCATCTTCCAGCACTATATTGGACAGTATTCTGTTGTGATCCATAAGGTTTTCACTGGCTAATTTTCAGAAGTAGATCACCAGGCCTTTCTTCCTAGTCTATCTTAGTCTGGAAGCTCTGTTGAAACTGTCCACCATGGGTGACCCTCTGGTATTTGAAATACCGGTAGCAGAACTTCTAGTATTGTAGCAACATGCAAGCCACTACAACATGTCAAACTGACAGATGGGTGGTGGCAATAAATAAATCAGAGCTTTTAAATCATGGAGACATAATTCCTAAGGAGCCAAAACATGCAGTGAGCTAAGACTGCTGTTTTCATATCTTCTCCCTCTAGCCCATTAGAAGGTCGCACTGGGTAAGCAGAGGCCCAAGGGTTGGGCCCATGGCAACTAAAGCACAGGTGGTTTGCTGTGCCATGGGAACCCTGAGTGGTGTGCCAGGCTGAGCAGCTCTGTGCCCAGGTTAAGCTTCTCTGATAACTATTGTGGGTAGGGACGCCCCTCTGAGGCAGTTTGGTAACGATCAGGCTCTCTCAGTGCACTTAGACTGCAGGCCCAAGTGTATTTGGGACAGGTCTTTCAGGGCTGAGGGGTGCAAATGGTTTGCACTGGACTACTAATGTAAAAAGGAGCTCTGGCGGCACAGTGGTTAAGAGCTCGGTTGCTCATGACCAAGGCAAAGGAGGACACTGAGAGGAGCGCGAGAATAAAGGGCAACTACGGTAATTACTGGAACATCGATAGTCCTGCAACAATAGTATTAACAAACAGCAATTTACAAGTGGATACATAGGTAGACAGGTGCGCTAAAGAGGTGTGGGAGGGTGTAAGGGAGCACACCCACCTGCAGATACAGGTTTGGTTGTGGATATTTCTACACACATGATTGTAGGTGCTGTTTGTACATTAATATAGACAATAGAGTACACAAGGGGCACAGTCATGGAAACTTCTTAGACATAACCAAACACCTCACGGGACAACGTTCCTAGGCTTAAAGGTGAAGGACCACGGACTCGGGGGACATCTATGTCAATTGGCACAACATGGTGCATAAAGACAGCGTTCTACATCTTACTTTGATGAGTAGCATCTGGGGTCTTAAAAGCTTGCGAGCGGTCATCTAAGATACACTATTGGTCTCTTTGAGTCTAAAGCAAAAGAGAGTGAAGAAAACCAAAGACGCAAGGGAGCAATTAGTCCGAAGGACTAATGGACCACATGAACCACAGCCTTTACAATCCCAAGACCAGAAGAACTGGCTACCACTACCGACCCCTCTAACTGGGTTCACAACAGAGGGTCCTGGACAAAGCGGGAGAAAAACAGAACAAAAAACAACAAATTCGCAAAAAAGACCAGATTTACTGGTCTGACAGAGACTGGAGGAAGCCCTGAGACTATGGCCCTAAGACACCCTTCTGACCTAGAATTGAAGGCATTCCCAGAGACCATCTTTCAGCCAAACAATAGACAGGCCCATAAAATAAACAATAACACCCGAGAGAAATGTGTTCCTTAGAACAATTCATTATACGAGATCAAAAGGACAACAGTTGCCCAAAAACAAAGATGAGATGGCAGGAAGGGGTAGAAAATCCAGATGAAAGGAAACAGGGAACCCAGGGCGGAAATGGGGAGAGTGCTAACACATTGTGGGGAATGCAGCCAGTGTCATGAAACACTTTATATACAGACTATCTAATGGGAAACTCATTTGCTCTGTCAACTTTCACCTAAAGCACAATAAAATAAATAAATAAATAAAAGAGAGCTCAGTTGCTAACCAAAAGATTGGCAATTCGAACTCACCCAGCAGCTCCATGGAAGAAATACCTGGAGATCTGCTTCCATAAAGATTACAGCCAAGAAACCCTATAGGGCAATTCTGCTCTGTCACACAGGGTCACTCTGAGTCAAAAATCAACTCGACCGCACCTAAGAAATACCCTAAAGGTAACAAGTACCGTAAAGGTTGGTGGTGCAAACCCACCCAGTGATACCATGGAAGAAAGGCCTGGCAATCTGCTTCTGTTAAGATCACAACCAAGAAAACCGTATGGAGCAGTTTTGCTGTGTAACACATGGGGTCGCCATGAGTCGGAATCAGCTCGACAGCAATGGGTGTTTTTAGAGGTGCATTTACCTTAAATTACAGTTTCTGTGCATCATTACTTCATCACATGGAGAGGCATCAGGAAGGTACTGGCTTTCTCAGCTCTTAGAGGCTGATGCCCAGGTCAGCTTTATTCATTTTATGGAAACACTGTTGACATTTTGGACTGGCTGATTTTTTGTTGTTGGGGCTGTCCTAATGATGTAGTGTAAACATACTACACAGCAGCATCCCTGGCCTGTACTCACTAGACGCCAGTAGCACTCTCTCAGCTGTGAAGCCACAAATGTTTCCAGACTGTGCCCAGATGTCCCTGGGAAATGAAATCTTCCCTGGCTGAGAGGCACTGCATTCGAGCCTACTATCCTCATGAGAGTCATGGTCCCTGCGGTGCTGCAGCTGTGTAGGAGGTGAGGGAGGAGACCTGGATGGAGGCCCTGACCGTGGATGCGAGACTTGACAAGCAGTGAGTCAGAATGATAGAACAGATAAATGGAGCCAGTAAATTAGGAGTGCGGGCCTTCAGGGTAGAAGTGAATGACAGGGAGAAGGGAGGCTGCAAGGTGCAGCTCTGAGGCTCTGTTACAGATAGCTGAGGGGAGGTGTTAATACAGAGCTGGCTCTCCTCCCTGGAGCATGGTCCTCACGCCTTCCACCTTCCTTCTGCTTGAGCTGACCTTGAGCACTTATGTAGCTTTAAACCAGCTGCCACCAAGTCAGTTCCTACTCATGAAGACCCCATGCGTGTCAGAGTAGAACTGTGCACCACAGGGTTTTCAATGGCTGATTTCTAGGAAGTAGATCGCCAAGCCTTTCTTCCGAGGTAACTCTGGGTAGACTCGAACCTCCAACCTTTTGGTTAGCAGCTGAGCATGTTATCTGCACCACCCAGGGACTTCTAAGTGGCTTTAAACCCTAAATATTTTACCAGAGTACTTGGGTGGTGTAAACAGTTAATGCGCTCAGCTGCTAACTGAAAGGTTAGAGGTTTAATCCACCCAAAGGTGCTTTGTAAGAAAGACCTGGCAATCTACTTGTGAAAAATCAGTCATTGAAAACTCTTTGGAGCACACACTTCTACTGTGACACACGTGGGGCCACCATGAGTCAGGATCTACTTGACCGCAACTGCTAACTGTTTTACTACCTGCTTCTTGACCTTGTACAGAGAATTAAGTGCTTCTATAAAGTAGGTTAAGTTCCTGGGAGAGAGATTGCAATTGTTTGATCGTTTATTGATTCTACAGACATTGTCCAAGCACCCACGTGGGCAGGGCCTGTGCTAGGCATTTGGGACAGCCCGAATCACCCAGGGACTCTGTGGTCTGGGTGGGGAGACAGGCCCAAAGCCAGCGCAGACAGTCTGTGAGAAGAAAGAAGGCAGGCCGTATTGTCTGGGTTGCTGGGTCCACACTCCACCCTGTTCCTGGTTGTTGTATCTCCTTGGGCAAGTGAGTGATGCCACTAAGCCTCAATGTCTTCGTCTGTGCCACAGGGTACGATGAGCGCCTGTGCCATGTGGGTGTGGAGAGGATTAGGCGATAGAGTGCATACTGCCAGTAAGACAGTCCTGCACTCCCGAGCACTCAGTAATATTAATATTAGTTTTAATTTTTTATTATTACTGCTACCACATAAGTGCTGTAATAGACTTAAAGAGTATCCAGAAAATTCTCAGGGAGAAGTAACCAATGACTTCACAGAAGTGGCTTTTTGAGATGAGTCTTAAAGGATAGTGGGACTTTATAAGGAAAAAAAAAAAAGGTTGCGGGTTTGGCAGAAGAGCGTACACCAAGATTCAGGCTGAAGAAACGGTTGCCAGGCAGTCACAGTGCGGGCAGGCAGGCTTATTGGGAGACGGCTGCTGGTTGTATGAGCCGGAGGCTAGAAAGGAAGGAGGTAACCCGTTGCCGTAGAGTTGATTCCCGACTCATAGTGACCCTACATGACAGAGTAGAACTGCCCTACAGGGTTTCCAAAGAGCAGCTGGTGGAGTTGAACTACTGACCTTTTGGTTAGCAGCTGAGCCCTTAACCACTGTGCCCCCAGGGCTCCAGGAAGGAGGTAACTGGAGCCAATATAGCAGGTCTGCACAAGGGGGCTTGCACTCGAGGCTCCGGGGCCCCTTGGTATGAGTGGAGGTAAGCACCAAAGCCCCTTTGGCGTGGACCTGCTCCATTCGTTCTCTCTTTCCTGTAGAATAAACAGATTAAGGAGAGCTGGTCACTTTAATCTCCCTCCCCTTCCCTGGCAGTGAAATGCTAAGAAGCTCTATGAGATAGAGGGTTATAGACTTTGAGAGGCTGAGAAGCAAACTGGTCCTTGATGGGCCCCTATGCTGTCAATGTGGGGGCTGGGCAGGGGGTGCCGGAAACCAGCTGATGTCAGTAAAATCACGCTGGCTTAGTGCAGGGCTCTGTGCCCTGTGCCCCTCAAGGCGCCCCAGCTCTGTGACCGTCAGGGTCACTGCTGACTGAGTGCAGAGGTGCACACCCATCAGCTGTTGGGTTGTGGTATGCTGTCCACCTGTATCTCTCCTGCCGCTCCCACCCCGCCTCAGGGCGGGGCTGGAAAGTGCCCTGGCAGGTGTGGATACTCACCAGGGCATCTGAGCCAAAGCAGCCGCTTATTTATTTCCCCGGAGTTGGTGGCGTCATGCCCAAGGCTTTGCTGAATCAGCCCAGCGCTGTCTGGCACCCACCTCGCTGCTGAGCCCAGAGTCCCAAGGTCACGAGTGTCCCCTGGATCCTTCTGGCTTTTGCTGCACCACTCTCTGAAACCTCACAAAATGAGCACAGACTTACAGGACACCTACTGCTGTGCTGGGCACAGGGGATGCAGTGGTGAACGAGATGGATGCCGTCTTGGCTTTGTGGACCAGGTAATCTTGTGGGAGAGGCAGACATTAGACAAACCCTTGCAAGTGTGATCCACAGCATGGGGCTGTTAGGGTTGTTAGCTGCTGACCAGTTGATCCCGACTCATAGCGACCCCGTGTGTGCAGAGTAGAACTGTTCCATAGGGTTTTCACGGCTGTGAGCTTTCGGAAACAGATCGCCGGGCCTGTCTTCCGAGGCACCTCTGGGTGCGTTCAAACTGCCAGCCTTTTGTCTAGCAGTCCATCTGTGTCACCCCGGGACTCCAGCATAAGGGCTAAGAAAGGGGGAGGTACAGGCAGTTGTGGCAGTGTAGAATGAGGAGAGAAACCTCCTTCTTGTGGGGTGGGGAGGTCAGGAAAGGCCTCACGGGGGAAGTAGGACTTCCCCTCATATCTGGAGAACACTTAGGAGTTTGGCAGGCAGAGATGCGGCGTGGAATAGTTGGGTGGCCCTGACCACCTGCAGACCCCGCTGCCTCCTCAGGCCTCATCCTCCTTGACCTGCCCCATGCCTTTGGCACTGTTGCCTGTCGGCTTCAATCTCTTCCCTCCTACCCACAGTCCTAGTTTTGTTTTTCTTCCTTTCAGACTACTCTTTTGTCTCCCTTGCTGGCTTCTCTTACTCCTCACAGATGACAATTCACACCTCCCCAGAGGATTGGCCTTGCTCGCCAAGGCAGTGGGCCTGGCTTGGAGGCAGGCAGACCAGGCTGAGTCCAGCCTACGCTTCATCCTTAATGATTCCGGAACCTCAGATAGAACGTGGCTAACAGCTCTGTGCCCTGGTGTCTTTATCTGTCAGGGAGTTTCCTTTACTAAGTCTGTCTGGGGATAAAGTGAAAGGATGCCTGTACGCGCTTAGGGCAAGGCTTGTGTGCGTCAAGTTAACAAAACCCTTTCTCCTTCAGCATCAGAAACTGACTCGGTTAAGTTAAAGTTCTGTTTTACCCTGGAGACTTGATGAATGTGGATGTCAGCGTGTTACCCAGCACATGGCTCATGGTCAGGCTGACCCCTAATGGATAATTGCATCGGGCCTGGGAGTGCTACCTAAGACTTCTAAATGCTAATGAGGGAGCCATGGTTCTGAGCTTCCCTGGGTGTGGGGTGCAAGGCTGACTCCTTGCAGGGACCCTGGAAGCGCTGTCTGGGGGTTTGTTACAGGAGAGCTGGCTCCTGCGGAGCATGGAGCCCTGAGCCAGGGTGGCTCCCATACCCAACCGCGTGGATCTGCTTGCACCTGGGTGACCTCATCAGTCAGATGAAAGGATTAAATCCTCCAGCTCTGACATTCTGCCAATTCATTCATTTACAAATAATGACTGAGAGCTGGTTAATGGCGGTGGAATAATCTTAAAAGGATGGTGCTAATTGGTTGTACAACATGAAGAAGGTAATCAGTGTCACTGAATTACATGTGTAAAAATTGTTGAATTGGCAAATGTTTTGTTATGTATATTTGTTTTTGTAGGGGTGGGGGACGTGTGTTTCAAATGCCAACCTTTGGGCTAGTTGTCCAGGACTTCCCAGCTTGAGCTACCCAGGGAACTTACTGTGTGGTAGGTGCCGGGGACACAGGGTTGAGCAAACCAGACCCCTTCTCTGCCCCTCAGGGTGCTTACAGTCCAATGAGGCAGACTTGCCTTTAATCGAAGAAGCACACAAATAATAGCAAACAACAACCCTGATGTTATGCACATTGTGCTATGAGAGTATAGTGGGGAGATTTGACCTAATTGGAGAGGTCAGGGAAGTCTTCCATGAGGAAGTGATGATGGAGCTGGGATCTGATGGATGAACAGATATTAACCAGACAAAGGGGAGGGAAGATTCCAGAAGCAGGAAACAGCTTTGTGGGTGGAGGGGGGCAAGTGGGAGAAATGAGGGCAGGTCCTTGCAGGCCCTTGGCGGCAGGGCTGAGAGTCAGGGTATTCAGTGACCCAGTGCAGCCCTGGACAAGGACCAGTAACAACTGCTGCCTGACAATCACTCGGGGCTGGCGTCATTAATTCTGCTTCTCCATTGTAAGAGCAATGAGAAGCAAGTTAATGCGGCTTGGTGGGGCGGGGGGGTGGCAGGTAGAGGGGTTGGCCTGGTTGGATTTGTAATTAGAAAAGCTTATTCTGATGCAGAATGTCCCTGGGTGGCTCAATCAGTTTGCCATTAGCTACTAACTTAAAGGCTGGCAGTTTGAACCCACCTAGTAGCACAGAGGAGGAAAGGCCTGGTGATCTGCTTCTGTAAAGATTACAGCCAAGAAAACCTCGCGGGGCAGTTCTACTCTGTAACATGTGGGTTCACCATGAGTCAGAATCGACGCAATGGCAAGTGGGTGTTCTGGCTGCAGGATGATGAGATCACGTCTGAGCTCAGAGAGGGAAATCTGGAGGAATACTGAGGGAAAAAGGAGACGGAAGGAAGCCCAAGGTGTGGGGCAGCTTTAGAGAGCATCAGATGGGGATTAGCAGCAGGAGAAGAAAGCTGACCTTTAACTTCAGGGGTCTTGGCTGCCCACCCCTCATTTTTTTGCTTCTGTGACCCTAAACCAGCCTTCTGCGTTGCCAAGCCACAGACTGAAGGAAGGCGTGTGTGGAGTTGTAACAGGAGGTGGAGGTTCCCAAGCACACTTGAGCCGTGAGCAGAAAACCCTCAGGGTGTTTATGTTAATAAATCAGACCCACAGCAGCATTTTCTGTAAATTGGAGAAATGCTCCTGGCATCAAGACAGACATTTCCCATCAAATAGGAAGCCTGAAAATCACATTTCTCTTTTTCTCTCTCTCTCTCTCTCGCTTCCCTCCAGGCTTATATTTGGCACCCTCTACCCTGCGTATTATTCCTACAAGGCTGTGAAATCAAAGGACATTAAAGAATATGTAAGTGACACTGGTTTTTTGAGAGGAGCATGGTGGTGGTGGGGTGGGGTGAGGGCGTGCAGTGCGGGGAGGAAGGTGGCTGTCCTCCTGCGTGTGGGCCTCAGTGTCAGGGCAAGAAGTCCGTTCGTGAGTCTTCTCACTGTGCTTACCTGCTGTGCCGCTGGAATCCTCTCGCTTATCTTTAGAACTGGAGTGTTGAAGTGAGGAAAGCAGGAAGGTAGGGAGAGGAGATGGCGTCTGGAATCGGGAGGCCCCCAGCTCTGCCATATGCCACCTGATAGCCTTTGGGCGAGTGACTCCACCTCTCTGAGCCTCAGTTTCCTTGTTTGGAAAACCCTCTGTAGACCATAAAGCATCTTTCAGGTATCATTCCTGGGAGACTGTCTGGCACAGAGGGGAAGAACACACGTCCTAGAGTCCCGCAGGTCTGGGTTCAGGTCCTGGCTCTGTGATCTGGGCACAACTCCATTCCAGTTCTAGGACTGAATACTCCATGATTGAAGCCCTATT
>NW_004444144.1:897845-900370 GCF_000243295.1 Trichechus manatus latirostris
ATCTCTCCTTCTCTGCAGCCACTCTCTTAAATGAAGTTCTCATCATTTGTTCCCTGGATTGTTGCAATAGCCTCCTCTATTAGTTTTTTTCAGGAGCGCTGGTGGCACCGTGGTTAAAGTGCTCAGTTGATACCTGAAAGGTCAACAGTGAACCCACCATCCGCTCCACAGGAGAAAGATGTGGCAGTCTGCTTCCGTAAAGATTTACAGCCTTGGAAATTCTTTGGGGCAGTTCTGCTCTGTCCTATAGGGTCGCTATGAGTTGGAATCCACTGGACGGCAGTGGGTTTGTTTTTGGTATTAGTTTTTTATTGCCACTATAACAAACTTAGCTACTTAAGACAACTCAAATTTGTTCTTACAGTTCTGTACATGAGAAGTCCAGTGGGTCTCACTGGGCTAAAATTAAGGTGTGGACGGAGCTGCATTCCTTCTGGAAGCTCTAGGGGAGAATCTATGTCCTTGCCCTTTTCAGCTTCCAGAGGTGGTCTGCATTCCTTGGCTTATGGCTTCTTCCTGCATCTTCAAAGCCAGCAATGTTGCATCTCTCTGACCTTTCTTCCATAGTCATATCTCTCTCTCTCACCAGTACTGGGAAAGATTATCTGCTTTTAAGGATTCATGTGACTAAAATGAGCCCACCCAGATACCAGGATAATCTGAAAGTCCTTAACATTAATCACATCTGCATAGTCCCTTTAACATACAGGTTCCAGAGATTAAGATGTTGGCATCTTTGGGGGGCTGTTATTCTGCCTACCACACCTCCTCTGGTCCTTCTGCCACTCTCTTCTCCACTTAGCATCTAGAAGCCTTTTGAAAATAGAGATTTATTCATTTTACTCCCCTGAATTTTTTAGTGGCTACTTATCACCTGCAGGATTGAGTCCAAACTTGATGATACAGTGTGTAAGACTGTTCTCAATCTTGCCCCTTCCTGCACTTCTCTTCAAGTATTCAGTGCTCTAGATCTCAATACTCGAAGATTGATTTGTGGACTAGCATTATCCACATCATCTGGGAGCTTGTTAGAAGGCCCTACCCAGACCTCCTGAATAAAAATCTACATTTTTAACATGATCCCCAATTTGAGAAACAACTGTTCTTGACATCTGTACTTTCTTATGTCTTCCCAAACTTACGGTACTAGTCAAGGGTTTTAGATTAAAACTTAAACAGAAGAGATTTTATGGGAATTTGTAGAATTAACTAGAAGGCTAGGGAAAGGTACTCAGAAATTGAGAGGATCAGAGAAGGCTGGGTGGTGGTAACGGCCAAGCTCATAACAGGAAGGGTCTGGTTAGGAAGCCATTGCCAATGTCATTACCATAGACACTAGTTGCCAGCTTCTCATGCCTTTGGAACACTCACTGAGGATCCAAAGACTGAAAGCATTCTTCCTGAGAACGAGCACAAGACAAGGATGTCCTTTGTCACCACTCCTATTTAACATTGTGCTGGAAGTACTAGCTAGAGCAGTAAGGCAAGAAAAAGAAATAAAGCGTCTTCAGATTGGAAAGGGAGAAGTAAACCTATCCCTATTTGAAGATGATATGATCCTATATATACAGAATCCCAAAGATTCCACAAAAAAACTAGTGGAACTAATAGAAAGATTCAGCACAGCAGCAGGATACAAGATAAACATACAAAAATCAGTTGGATTCCTATACACTAACAAAGAGGACTTCAGAAAGAAAATCAGGAAAACAATGCCATTTATAATAGCCTCTAAAAAAATAAAATACTTAGAAAAAAACTAACCAGCAGGATGAAAAAGACCTATACAAAGAAAACTACAAAACGCTACTACAAGAACCAAAAGAGACCTTCATAAATGGAAAAACACACCATGCTCATAGATACGAAGAGTCAACATTGTGAAAACGTCAGTTCTACCCAAGGCAATCTACAGATATAATGCAATACCAATCCAGATACCAAGAGCATTCTTTAACAAGATGGAAAAACTAATCATCAACTTTATATGGAAAGGAAAGAGGCTCCGGATAAGCAAAGCATTATTGAAGAAAAAGAACAAAGTAGGAGGCCTCACACTACCTGATCTCAGAATCTACTATTCAGCCACAGTTGTCAAAACAGCCTGGTACTGGTTCAATGACAGACACATAGACCAGTGGAACAGAATCAAGAACCCATCTGTAAATCCATCCACCTACGCTCAGCTTATCTTTGACAAAGGCCCAAAGTCCATTAAATGGGGAAAAGACAGTCTCTTTAACAAATGGTGCTGGCAAAACTGGATGTTCATCTGTAAAAAAATGAAACAGGACCCATACCTCACACCTTACTAACTAAAAATGGATCAAAGACCTAAATGTAATAACTAAAATGATAAAGATTATGGAAGAAAAATAGGGACAGTGCTAGGGGCCCTAATACATTGCATAAATTGTATACAAACCATAACTAACAATGCACAAGCACCAGAAGATAAACTAGATAACTGGGAGCTCCTAAAAATTAAACACTTATGCTCATCAAAAGACTTCACCAAAAGAGTA
>NW_004444144.1:900878-902933 GCF_000243295.1 Trichechus manatus latirostris
TTCATTGCAGCATTATTCACAATAGCAAAAAGATGGAAATAACCTGAGTGCCCCTCAACAGATGAATGGATAAGTTATGGTACATACGCACAATGGAATATTACACAACGATAAAGAACAATGATGAATCTGCAAAATACCTCACAACATAGATGAATCTGAAGGGCATTGTGTGAAATGAAATAAGTCAATCACAAAAGGACAGATACTGTATGAGACCAGTATTATAAAAACTCAAGAAAAGGTTTACACACAGAAAGAAACAATCTTTGGTGGTTAGGAGGGACTGGAGTGGTGGGGAGAGGAAATCATTAACTGGATAGTGGATAAGTGTCAACTCTGATGAAGGAAAAGACAGTATACAATATAGGGAAAGTCACCACAACTTGACCAAGGCAAAGTCATAGAAGTTTCCTAGACACATTCAAACACTCTGAGGGACTGAGTTACTGGTGCTGAGGGCTGTGGGGGCCAGGTTGTGGGGGTCATCTAGGTCAATTGGCATAACATAGTTCATAAAGAAAATGTTCTACATACAACTTTGGTGAGTAACATCTGGGGTCTTAAAAGATTGCAAGCATCTGTCTAAGATACATCTACTGGTTCCACCCTCCCTGGAGCAAAGAAGAATGAAGAAGACCAAAGACACAAGGGAAATATTAGTCCAAAGGACTAATGGGCCACAAGTACCACAGCTTCCACCAGCCTGAGCCCAGAAGAACTAGATGGTGCCTGGCTACTACCACCAGTTGTTCTGACAGGGATCACAATAGAGGGTCCCGGACAGAGTGGGAGAAAAATGTAGAACAAAATTCAGATTAAAAACAAAAAGGACCAGACTTACTGGTCTGACAGAGACTAGACAAACTCCCGAGACTGTGGCCCCGAACACCCTTTTAACTCAGAACTGAAGCCACTCCCGAAGTTCACCCTTAAGTCAAAGATCAGACAGTTCTATAGACAGTTCTATAAAACAAACAATAACACATGTGAGGAATGTGTTCTTAGTTCAATCATGTATACAAGACCAAATGGGCAACACCTGCCTAAAAGCAAAAAAGAGAAGGCATGAAAGGAACGAAAAAATGGACAGATAGAAATGGGGAACACGGGGTGGGGAAGGAGAGAGTGTTGACACATCGCGGGGATTGCAACCAATGTCACAAAACAATTTGTGTAGAAATTGTTGAATGAGAAACTTATTTGCTCTGTAAACTTTCACCTAAAGCACAAAATAAAAGCAAGGCCCAGAGGTTTGGGGATGAGAAGCAAAAATGTTATGAGTGGGTGAGACCAGGGATTTTTAAACTTTAACTTGCATATGAATCATAGGAGATCTCATTATGCAGATTCTGATTCCATAGGTCTGGGTGGAGCCTGAGATTCTGCATTTCTGACACACTCCTAGGTGATGCCAAAGCTGCTGCTGGTCCGTGGACCACACTTTGAGTTGCAAGGAGCTAGGCATTAGGCTTAATCATAAGAAACATCACCCTGATTTTATTGGTTCCTGAACCTTTGGTTTCTGGGTAAGGAGCAGCTGCTAATGTTGGCCACTGGTTCAGAGAAGAAACTGTGTCCTACAGGACAGCACATCCACCTCGCAAAATGCTGCCACCTGCCTGGTTCCCTGCCCGAACCCTCCAAGCCTATTACAGAATTGTCTAAAGCCAGCTGCCTCAGGGCAGGTGGGGTACATGGTAAGACCAGTGACTCCCAAAAGCATGCACTCAGCTGCTAACTGAAAGGTTGGAGGTTCACGTCCACCCAGAGATGCCTCAGAAGAAAGGCCTGGCAATCTACTTCCAAAAAATCAGCCATTGAAAACCTTATGGACCACAGTTCTACTCTGACACATATGGGGTCGCCAGCAATCAGAGTTGACTCGATGGCCACTGGTGGTTTTTAGTCAGAAGCAGTGTTGTGTGGGATACATCAAAATGAAAAGGCCCCTCAGTGAGTCCACAGATTGTTGGACGGCCGTCAGAGCATGGCAGCAGGGAAGGCAAGTCCACATGGAGAGTAAATGAGTGTCCCAGAAGACAGCCTACGCTG
>NW_004444144.1:903452-904794 GCF_000243295.1 Trichechus manatus latirostris
CATTCCCAAACTACATTAGCACCAGTCTCTCAGTAGTCCCCCTTCCAAGTACCCATCATCTAGCCAGACCCTTCCATGGTAAATCAGTATAAACGTATTATTACCTCAGAACAGTTCTTCCAGGCTGAGTACACTGTCATAGTTCTACCCAAGAGGGAATTCCGCTCCCCACTTTCTCAGGGCCACTCCTGACTCTATAGCCATCCACTGTGAGCTCATGCAAGCACATGGTATGGAGTCCTCTGTAATCCGGGCTCAGAGTTTTCTTCTCAGTCATTTGGTCATAGGGAATTCCCTGTGAGGCCGAAGCAGGGCCCAGATGTGAGAGGGAGTATGAAGCACTCGAGAAACATCCATGTGACTGGTGTAGAGAGGGCCCGAAGGTGAGATGAGGCTAAAGAGGTGGCTAGGCCTGCTACCTCCACAGTCCACAGGGGAAGCCTTTCCCAGGTACCAGGGGCCCTGGGGACAGAGTCTAATGAACCAGTCCCAGCCAGCCTCTATGGCTCAAGGAAGGTCTCAGGCCCTGCTCCCCACCCTCAGTTCTGAAGTCCCTGGGTCTGGCCTAGGGTCCCATCTCTGTCCTATCTCCTCATTCCTGGATTCTGCCCCTGACCAGTCCAGAGGGACTCCTCAGTTGAGCTGTCGACTTTCCACTCTGGTGTTGTTCCTGGACATTACCTCTCACATCACCATAACTCCCTGTCTGTATTCTGGTTGCCCATCTGCCCAGGTTCCCTATCATCTTGCAGGGGAGTTTGGATAGAATCCCTCTAACCTCACAAGTCCTATTCCAAACCTTGGAAGTATACCCATCATTTGATTTCTGTGAGGCGTAATGAGAAAACCATTTCCTGGTAATTTTAGATGAGTGTGGTTTCCATCTTTGAGTCACCAGTATTCCAATTACCTTGAAGGTTCAGTGAATCATTCGCAGACCCTTCTCAATGCATGAAAGCACTTTAAATGGAAGAAGTGCATGATGGAAACTTTTTCAGGCTAATATTCCAGGCACCCTGTCTTCTATGACTCCTTCTTCTCTGTTCACAATCCCAATCTCCCTCTTGAGCTATGGTCTTCCTTTTCTAGCGAACTGCTGGGCATTCTTCCTGGATGTCCCCGTGGGCCTTCAGACTGCCTCAGCCACAGTGACGCTCAACATGTTTCCCCTAAATTGGCTTCTTTACTTTCTTGCTAGTGTGAGTGGCCTCATAATTATCAGCCATTCATGCCCTGACCTCAGCAGGCCTCTTTCCTGCCATCATCTAGCCAAACATTTCAGCCCAGCTATCCAGTCTGCAGACACTCATGGAGAGTACCTGTTGCCTTGCAAGCTTTCTTT
>NW_004444144.1:906768-908379 GCF_000243295.1 Trichechus manatus latirostris
GAAGACACTCCTGAGATTCACCCTTCAGCCAAAGATTAGACAGGCCCATAAAACAAAATGAGACTAAAGGGGCACATCAGCCAGGAACAAGGACTAGAAGGCAGGAGAGGACAGGAAAACTGGTAATAGGGAACCCAAAGTTAAGAAGGGACAGTGTTGACATGTTGTGGGGTTGGTAACCAATGTCACAAAACAATACGTGTACTAATTGTTTAATGAGAAGCTAGTTTGTTCTGTAAACCTTCATCTGAAGTACAATAAAAACAAACAAACAAAACCAGTGTGATGTTATGATAGGCGACATGAAAGGCACTGGGGGAAGAAGAGGACAGGGTACTTGACCCAAACTTAGGTACTCATGGAAGGCTTCCTGGAGGAAGTGGCATTTAGGCTGAGATCTGAGAACTGAAATCTGGAGGTGAAAGAGGACACTCTGCTCAGGGAATTGAAAGAGATTTATTATGGCTAGAGTAGAAAAAACAAGAGGGTAAGGGTGGGGAGGAGCGATTATGATGGAGATAATAAGGGCCAGGTCATGCACTGTCTTGTAACCCAGTTTAAGAAATCTGGACTTTCTCTTAAAGCAGTAAGGAACTACTGAAGGTTTTAAGCTAGGAAGGAGAATCCTAAGATTTGGATTTGAAAAGATACCATTCTGATTGGCCACCACTCTTCTGTCAGTTTGTTGTACTGTGGTGGCTTGCGTGTTGCTGTGATGCTGGAAGCTATGCCATCGATATTTCAAATACCAGAAGGATCACCCATGGTAGACAGGTTTCAGCGGAGCTTCCAGACTAAGACAGACTAGGAAGAAGGGTCTGGTGGTCTACTTCTAAAAAACTGACCAGTGAAAATGTTATGAACAGCAGCAGAACATTGTCTGATACAGTGCTGGAAGATGAACACTTCAGGTTGGAAGGCACTGAAACCGTGACTGGAGAAGAGCTGCCTCCTCAAAGTAGAGGTGACCTTAATGACGTGGGTGGAGTAAAAGTTTTTGGGACCTTCATTTGCTGATGTGGCACTACTCAAAATGAGAAGAAACAGCTGCAAACATCCATTAATAATAGGAATGTAGAATGTACAAAGTATAAATCTAGGAATATTGGAAATTGTCAAAAATGGAATGCATAAAGATCAATATCCTAGGCATTACTGAGCTGAAATGGACTGCCATTTTGAATCGGACAATCATATGGTCTACTATGCTGGGAGTGACAAATTGGAGAGGAATGGTGTTGCATTCATCATCAAAAAGAACATTTCAAGATCTATCCTGAAGTACAGCACTGTCAGTGATAGGATAACATTCACATGCATACAAGGAAGACCAGTTAATACGACCATTATTCAAATTTATGCACCAACCACTAAGGCTAAAGATGAAGAAATTGAATATTTTTACCAACTTCTGAAGTCTGAAATTTCTCAAACATGCAATCAAGATGCATTGA
Source organism: Trichechus manatus latirostris (assembly GCF_000243295.1). Lineage (NCBI taxonomy): Eukaryota > Metazoa > Chordata > Mammalia > Sirenia > Trichechidae > Trichechus > Trichechus manatus. The sequence continues at coordinate 908,223 of NW_004444144.1, forward strand.
TAATTACTGGTGTTTGGAATGCGAAAGTTGGAAATGAAGAAGGATCAGTAGTTGGAAATTATGGCCTTGGTGATAGAAATAACACCAGAGATCCCATAATAGAATTTTGCAAGACCAGTGGCTTACTCATTGCAAATACTTTTTTTCAACAACATAA
>NW_004444144.1:915719-953197 GCF_000243295.1 Trichechus manatus latirostris
TTTTTTTTTTTTTTTTTTAAGTTTTCTTCTCTCTCGTAAAGTCCCTATCTCTTCACTTACTAAATCCATCTTTTTCTGTAGCTTCTTTAATATAGTTATACTTAAAAAAAATAATAATACTGAGCCCACCCTTTTCTTTCTAGAATACATGTCTTGATAAATAGTGACAAAACAAACATTTAGGTTTCATACAAAGAATTGTTAGCAGGTTGCTTCATTAACGTAGGCTCATTGATTTTATTTATGTTTATCTACTTAGAAATGACTCAACTTATTTTGCCCAGTTGTTTCAAGATAATTAAAGTGTTTGAAAAAAAAAATGAGTGTTTCTGATTTTAGCTTTTTTTAATAACAGCTCTATTGAGATATAATTTACATACCGTAGAATTCATCCTTTAAAATTGTATAATTCAGTGGTTTTTAGTATATTCACAGAGTTGTACAACCATCACCACTAATTCTAGAGCATTTTTATCACCCCAAAAAGAAACTCCATACTCATTTACAGTCACTCCTCATTGCCCCCTCCTCCCAGCCCCTGGAAACCATAAATCTACTTTCTGTCTCTATGGATTTTTATATAAATGGAATTGTACAATATGTGATCTTTTGTGAATGACTTCTTTCACTTAACATAATGTTTTCAAGGTTCGTACATGTGGAAGCATATATGAGTACTTCATTCCTTTTTATGAATGAATAATATTTCATTGTGTGGATACGTCACATTTTGTTTTTCCATTCATTAGTTGATGGTCATTTAGATTGTTTCCGCTTTTTGGCTATTATGAATAATACCATTCATGTTCAAGTTTTATGTGGACACGTGTTTTCAATTCTCTTGGCTTTATGGCTTCCTTTTTTCTGAAATTTTTTCCTCTCAATTTCCACAACCACTGGTCATCTCAAACTCCATTCTGCAATTCCTTAGGCCAAGAAGTCTGTGGCTTTCTGCTTGAGTTCTATCTACCCCATGATGTGCAGACTGGGGAGTACCCTCAGCCACATCAACCTGGGTCTAAGCCAGTGTGTTTCCCTAATTTCAAGGATTAAATCCTTTCCATTTTCTGCCTGCTTTGGGTTGTTCTCCACTGCCTTTAGACAGTTGTTTTTTAAGTTATTTTGTACAGCATTTATTATTCTTATTGCAGGAGAGTGAGTTAGTCCAGTAGAAGCTACTCGACCATTACCGGAAGCCAGAAGTTGCAGACTAGGGAATTTGGATTTTTATTCTGCAAGCTGGAAGATTTTTAATGGAGGAGTGGTGTCATGAGGTCATGCCTTTGTAGATTACTACGGTGGTGGTTTGTAGGATGGGTTAGTGAGGGGAAAGTTAGGAGACAAGGCAAGCAGCTGGGAGATTCTTGCAGTAGTTCAGGAGAGAGGGAAGGCCTCAACAGGAGGAGGGAGACAGTGGAAATTAAAAGGGATGGTGAGGTCGGAGAGATTAAAAGAAAGATCCAGTTTTTGAGTTGGACCATAGGACCTTGTCTGAGTTTTTTGGTGCTATTGTAACAGAAATACCACAGAGGGGTGGCTTTAAAGAAAAGAAATTAATTTTCTCACAGTTCAGGAGGCTAGAAGTTCAAATTCAGGGTACTGGCTATAGGGGAAGGCTCTCTTTCTCTCTATCTCTGTTGGGAAGATCCTTGTTTGAGCTTCTCTAGCCCCAGAATTCTTCCATTCCTTGGTGATCTTCATGTGGCATCTGTCTTCCCTCGATTGTGCTTGCTTGTCTCTCTGTCTTTGCTGACCATTGTGGAAAATGATATGGTGGTTCCTTAAAAAGCTAGAAATAAAAATACCATGCAATTCAGCAATCCTATTCCTAGGAATATATCCTAGAGAAATAAGAGCTGTCACACAAATAGACATATGCACACCCATGTTCATTGCAGCATTATTCACAATAGCAAAAAGATGGAAACAACCTAAGTGTCCATCAACAGATGAATGGCTAAACAAACTATGGTACATACACACAATGAGAAATAACAATGATGAATCTGTGAAACATCTCACAACATGGATGAATCTGGAGGGCATTATGCTGAGTGAAATGTCAATCACAAAAGGACAAATACTATATGAGACCACTATTATAAAAACACATGAAAATGTTCCCACACAGAAAGAAACAATCTTTGATGATTACAAGGTGCAGAAGGGGAAAACACTAACTAGATAGTAGGTAAGTTGTAACTTTGGTGAAGGGTAAGACAGCACACAAAACTGGGGAAGTAGCACAACTTCACTAAGGCAAAGTCATAGAAGATTTGTAGATACACCCAAACTCCCTGAGGGATGAATCTACTGGGCTAAGGGCTGGAGACCACGGTTTTGGAGGACATCTACCTCAATTGGTATAACATAGTCTATAAAGAAAATGTTCTACATCCAACTGTGGTGAGTAGAAACTGGGGTCTTAAAAGCCTGTGAGCAGCCCCTAAAGTTCATCTAGTGGTCCCATCCCAGCTGGAGCAAAGGAGAATGCAAAGACCAAAGACACAAGGGAAAGATTAGTCCAAAGGACTAATGGACCACAACTACCATAACCTCTACCAGACTGAGCCCAGAACAACTAGGTGGTGCTCAGTTACCACCACTGACTGCTCCGACCTGGACAGAGTGGGAAAAAAATGTGAAACAAAATTCAAATTCACACCTACACACACAAAAAATAATAAGACTGAGACTCTGGTCTGACAGAGACTGGAGAAACCACAAGAGTATGGCCCCCAGACATTCTTTTAACTCAGTACTGAAGTCACTCCTGAGGTTCACCTTTCAGTCAAAGATTAGACAAGGCCAATGGAGCCCTGGTGGCACAGTGGTTAAGTGTTTGGCTGCAAACCAAAAGGTCAGCCTTTTGAATCCACCAGCCACTCCATGGAAACCCTGTGGGACAGTTCTAGTTCTACTCTGTCCTGTAGTGTCGCTATCCATCGGAATTAACTGCAATGGGTGTGGTTTTTGGTTTTATAAGGCCAACAATAGCACATGTGAGGAGTGCGCTTCGTGGTACAATCATGTATACAAGACAATGGGCACACCAGCCCAAAAGCAAAGAAGGCAGGAAGGGACAGGAAAACTGGACGAATGGGAACAAGGAAGCCAGGGTAGAGAAAGGGAGAGTGTTGACACATCGCGGGGCTGGCAACCAGTGTCACAAAACAATTTGTGTATTAACTGTTTAATGAGAAACTAATTTGCTCTGTAAACTTTCACCTAAAGCATGATAAAAATAAAGAAGTGATCAGGATTAGGACATACCTTTCACTGATAGGGCCTCACTAACATAACAAAGAAAACCTTATTGCCGTACAGGATTACATCCACAGTGTTGCTGTTGAGTCGATTCTGACTCGTTAACGACCCTATAGGACAGAGTAGAACTGCCCCATAGGGTTTCTAAGGCTGTAAATCTTTACGGAAGCAGACTGCCACATCTTTCTCCGGCAGAACAGCTGGTGGGTTCAAACCACCCATCTTTTGATTAACAGCCAAGCTCTTAACCACCAAGGGGATTAGGATTCCAACACATATTTTTGGGGGATACAATTCAATCCATAACAGATCTCCTCACTGGAAGGGGTCCTTAAGTGACCAATGAGCATTACCAGAGAGCCTGGCCTGGTTAAAGTTTAGTCCAGGGTGTGTCTCTGCAGAGGTCTGGGGAGTTTACTCACCTGGCATTAGTCCTGGAAACATTACCTGACTGAATCCCAGATCACTTCTGGTCTGCAGGTCTCCCGGGATCATCTGAGGGCTTTTGAAGCCCCAGGTCTAATTGACCCCGAGCTGGGGGTCAGTTGGAAACAGTTTTCTTCCGGCACTGAGTTCTGGAGTGGAGCCAGACAGGAGTTGGGGAAGGACAGGGAAGATGGGTTACAAATGCAGGCTACAGTGCCTGGACAGGCCTCAGCAACAACTATCTGGGCTTGTTCTTCTTGATGGTGGGCAAGGTTGAGCAGCCAATTATCCTTGACTTTACCTACCGCCTTTGTTGCTTTCTCTTTCCAAGGTGAAATGGATGATGTACTGGATTATATTTGCACTTTTCACCACAGCAGAGACATTCACGGACATCTTCCTTTGTTGGTAGGTACTCTAGAATTGGGACATTCAGGGAAGATTTTGCGTCGTCTCAGAGGAGAAGTGGGAAATGGCTAGAACTGGCTTCAGACTTTACCTCAGACCAGAGATGGAAGTGCAGGGGTGTTAATTGGAGCATTTTAAATAAATTAGTTTGTAAAAGCTATTCTTCCAGTAAATATTTATTGAACAATCTTGTATGCAGGTATTATTCTAGGTACTGAGGATATAGTGATGGACATGACAGGAGAATTATAAGGTGGCTATTGATGAGTATTGAAAAGAAATTTGGAGAGAGGCAAAGCACTGTTGTCCACTAAGATTTTGTTCATTCTCCCATTGTAGCTTGTAGGTGGGTTCACCTGTTTGTCTTAGTTCTCCTGCTAGGTGATAAACCCCTAAGAGTGAGGGCGTGTCTGACCTGGCTTTGGTGTCCCTATAATTCCTAGCACATACCTTTTACGTAGTAGGTTTTCAATAGAATTTTCCTGACTGAATGAATCAGTCAATACAAGAATGAATCAGTAAATAGCTAGCAGCTATTTTTGAGTAGAAAAGTGGGACAGGAAAAAAGCTTGAGGAAATGAAAGAAAATGTAATAATTGCTAATAACAGTAGAATGCAGTCTTGAGATTCTAGTTATGCTAATAAGAAAAGACTAGAAGGGACCCCCCCATAAACCAAAGTCTTGGAAACGTCAGGAATTAGTAGGCTATAACCACTTCCTTTTTCTTCTCTGGACAGTTATGCCAGCTTTCAGCCTGAGGAATAAGCCCATTCCTTTGTGATTTGGGATTTCCCTGGCCCCCAGGTAGTTTCAAAGGAAACTCCATTACCCAAGGTGAACAGGGAACACAGAGTAAGACTCTCTTGTGTTACTGGAAGGGCAGCACCTGAATGGGCAGGCCTGGAAGCCGCCCCAAAAGAAGTCTGCTACCCCAGCTTATCACGGGAGACACTGTGCCTGCCAGGCAAGGGAAGGCCTGGGCATGAAGCCAGGAGGTTGGGGAGCAGAGGTTTTTAAAGACTGCATCAGTGAGGATGGGATATGCAGGAAAGAGGAAGGAGGGTCTGTAGCAGGCTGGCCAGGGAATAAATGAGGCTCGGGCAGCCCAAAAGGACCACTCAGAAACCAAGGTGCAGACTCACCCCACAAGCCCCTAACCCCCGTAGGTGGGGCCAGGGGAGGGAAGGAGACTCTCTGTTGTATACTCTTTTGGACTTTTAGAATTTTTAAAACTATGTGCCTGCATTGTCTATTTTTTTAAAAAAACATATCTTTTACGAATAAGTAAGAGCCACAGTACCCTTGGGATTATCTGTGTATGTTGTGTTGATGCCTGAGCTCACCAATTTATTTGCTTTCCCCTTGGGGCTGGTAAGTAGTTGTTTTCAAAACAAAATATCCTCCTTAATCGCCAGAGTATTCAAATGTGGGAGAATCATGGCTTCTATTCCTTCAGCCTCATCTCTTTTCTGGCTGTGAAACGTTAAATATATCTCGCTATGAAAATGTTCCCTAGTTTCTGGGGGAATGTTCAGGGCAAGCCTGTCAGAGGCAGAAAGCAGGGGACCTCGATGAGGAGAGGAAGAATGGGTGGAGCAGCTAATTCAGCAGAGTCTATGTGAGAGACAGTTACAGGGCTCTGAAATGGCTTGCTAGAAACTGCTTTTTATTTCCAACTCCTTTATTTCTAGGAGGGAGGACACCTAGGGGGAATTTACTTTTCTGATACCTCGGGCTAGCGCAGGTCTTCTTGTTATTTGCTCTTAGAGAATCCTGCCCTTTTCCCTCATAGCATCAGGACTGCTAAATATGGTTGTACAGGTTGTTCACATCACAAGGTACCTGGCTGAGGAGGCGATCGGAGCTGAAATCCAGACCAAGCTTTGCTTGCCAAGCCGGGTGCCTGCAGAACTGCATCCAGTTGTAGGGACTGGCTTTGTCTAGCAGATACAAAGGTGCCACGCAGGTTAGCAGAGGCCCTTGATAGCCCTAAGGTCAGGTTTCTATTATATATTATTTGTGATTGTTTGAGGAATTTCTGTTTCCCCAACTGGACTGCAAGTTCCAAGGGTGCCAAAAGTTTGTCTGTGTCTCCCACTAGACTGGAAGCTCTGAGAGGACAGGGATCAGGTCTTCTTTGCTCACCGTTTTATCCCCAGTCCTTAGCACAAGCCGACACATATAGGTGCTGGGTACCTGTTTGTGGAATGAATAAATGGATGGGCTCAAATGTATGCAGGACTTCAAACTCCGGAATAGTATGTTACCTGCACCCTAAGTCTTATTTCTTTTAGCACCAAAAAGATCAAGATCCGTTTGCCTCCCATTGACTTGAGTAGGGTAAGTAGCGCCCTATTCCCTGGCAAGAGCTGGGTTCCTGTCCTCTGCCTCTGTTTGGACCAAGGAGCCAGCCAAGAACAGGGTGGCTTTTATTCTGTCTGGAGGTTCCTTATCAGCTCCGCTGTGCTGCACTTCCTCCTGGTGTTGGCGTCTTCTTGGCTCGTGAGTAAAGAGTGAATGACCATGTGTGGGCACAGACCTGGGCTTCAGCTTCCACCACTGCAGCTGGAGCCCCGGCTCCGCCCTAACACAGCGCATCCCGTCAGGAGGCTCCAGCTGTTGCCAGGCAGGGCGTAGAGTGATCCCTGGAGAGAAGCTGGTACCCGGTTTGCTTTGACAACAAAAGAAAATAGAAATTGGACTTTCAGGGAGAGGCCTTGGAGGTGTGTTCTGAGTGTGCGTGTGTGTGGAGAAAGGAGATGTCCGGGGGACCTGGCAGTGATGTGCAGCCAAGAGAGGAGGCCCTGTGGCTGGGGTCCTGTCTGTCATAGGCCCAGGGCGGTATTGCTGAGAACCTCACGGGACGTGTGTTTTCTTCTCTGTCTCCAGGTTTCCATTCTATTATGAACTAAAAATAGCATTTGTAGCCTGGCTGCTGTCTCCCTACACAAAAGGCTCCAGCCTCCTATACAGGAAGTTTGTACATCCCACGCTGTCTTCAAAAGAAAAGGTAACGTATCCCGCTCGACCTTTCACCCCTTCTGGTGAGGGCTATGGTTTAGGGAGAGGGTGCCTGGCAGGTTGGTGGAATGATTATGTGGTTGCAGGACACCCCTCGGCTGGCTCTTCTTTATCCCAACAAGTTATTCCTTCTAGTCTTATTTTTTTTTTGTGTGTCTTTTTCTGATATGTTTAGAAACAGTGGTGAAATTCTCTAAAAGATGTTATATATCATTATTTATCGTAAAACATGTCCATAAATTGAAACAAAGAAAAACTTCACTCACAATTCAACCCCCTCAACTGAATCGCCTTCCTTTTTTCATGCTGAGCCCGTGTCCTTTTGCAGATATGATTTTTTACACAGACTATTTAAACTTTTATGTAGACTATTCTTTTTTAGAAAAAATAGACTTTTAAAACTTAACACAGATACAATGTATGCTGAGATCTTAAATATGTTTGCACATAATCCATTTCTGCATGGTCTTCATAATGATCTACGGTAATAGAACTGTCCCCTGCTAGCATGGAGTTTAGCACCTTCTTTTGACTTACTCTCTTAGAATAAATTCTCAAGAGTGGGATTGTCGGGTCAAAAGATTCCAACATTGCGTAATTTGTTAATTGTATTATATTACTCTCTAAGCTAATCAGTAAGGGTTTTTTAACATAAAATTGGAGCACTATGAGTGTCTTGATATATTAATTTTTATTGTTTCTAAAAGTTGAATAATTTGGACTTCTACGGGAAGGCTTTGGGGAACATATCAATTGGATGAGCAAGCTACTGCAGACATGTTGAGAATCCCTTTAGGAACTAGGACCACTCATCTCAGAAGGGTGGATTTTGAGGCATGGAGAGCTCTATCTTAATCTGGTTATTAAATTCCTACACTTCCTACTTGCCTTTCCTTGAACGTTGAGCTGACCATGAAGCTGCCACTGTAATATTCATTGAAGTGAAGTGTCTGGCTCTCAAGGGCTGCCAAGAATCACTTCTCAAGTCAGTCAAGGGTCACAGTTAGAGGACTCACCGCTGTGATTTCCTGGGGAAGCTTTATACAGAGAATGGAGAAGGGAGATGACTAACCCCTCTGCAACCCTCAAAGCACAGGAAATGCACTAACATGCTGAAGTTCAAACAAGACTGAGGTCAAGTGTTACTACCTTACTCAACTCTGCAGTGAGCTACTGTGAGTCCAAAGCAGCCATTTCCATACAGCACCACCACCAACAACAAAATGGCCCAGAACAAAAAAACTGAAGAAACCAGTGGATCCAAATTTGAACTGAATCAATATTTTACTTTGTTTTGATCCCTGACGGAGACCTGAACTCTGTTTTTCCACCACATTTTCACCTGGTTGTATGGTGCTGGATGAGTTCTAGTTTCTGCTTTCATTTTAGTATCTGTAAAATGATCTCCCTTATCAAAAAAAGTAAGTCCCATTCCTTTCTGCTTCCTAATCTCTCCCACTGATATGCATAGTGATATACTGGGATATAGAATGAAATAGCTATAGGATAACAGAATTTTAGAGCTGCAAGGGCCCCAAGCCCCTTGAACTGAGGACGATAACAATGGTTATCATTTATGGAAACCAGATGCTCTGTTAGATACTCTGCTGGAATTAATCTCATTTAATCTTCACAGTATTCCGAAGTACGTTACAATCATGATCCTCATTTTTCAGAAGATGAAATTGTGCATAAACTAAAACCAAACCTGTTGCTGTTGAGTCGATTCTGACTCATTGTGACCCCGTAGGACAGAGTAGAACTGCCCCATCGGGTTTCCAAGGAGCGGCTGCTGGATTCGAACTGTGGTGCTGACCTTTTGGTTAGCAGCTGAGCTCTTAACCACCGCGCCACCAGGACTCCGAAATTGTGCATAGATAGGCTAAATCCATTCCAAGGTCTGACAGCCAGTTAGTGACAGGTCAAGGTTAGACACTCGATTCTTAGCATCCTTTCTACTCCAAGTTCTTTCCATGTTTTATAGAGGCTGTGTATAGAATGGCAGGATTGTCCACATCCAGGACCCCCTAGAATCTCCTGGGAAGGTTAGAGGCTTTAGAAACAATCCTAGGATATTGCTTGCAGAAAAGCTACGTGTGTCAGCAAGTCACTGGTTTTTTTTGGTTTTTGTTTTTTCAAAAAATCCCTTTTCCGATACCCTACAATCTCCTCTGAAGTCTCTGAGTGGTGCAACTGGTGAACACGATTGGCTGCTAACCAAAAAGCCTGGTGATCAACTTCTGAAAAATGAGTCATTGGAAACCCTGTGGAGCATACTTCTACTCACACACATGGGGTCACCATGAATGGGAATTGACTCAACGGAAACTGGTTTGGTTGGATGTCTCCTCTGTTTCTCCTCCTCTTCCTACGTTCACACACACACACTCAGAGTATCTAGGACTTTCCAGTCCCAGTGGGGATCAGTGGTGAGGCAAGCTCTAAGCCTGGAGCTCAGGAGAGGGGAGAGAGAACAGAGATTTATTTGAACCTTCCAACTCAGTGTGCCTCTTTGCTTCTTTGACAGGAAATTGATGACTGCCTGGTCCAAGCGAAAGACCGAAGTTATGATGCCCTGGTGCACTTCGGTAAGCGAGGCTTGAACGTGGCAGCCACAGCGGCGGTGATGGCTGCTTCCAAGGTACCGTGCCAGGCCCTGACCACCACGGCTACGTGAGCATCTCGGTCCCTCCAGTTGGCCCGCTTGACCCACAGCAGTTCACTCAGGACAGGACAGGGACCATTCTGTGACTCCTCATCTTTTTTGAGTTCCCTTTGAAAATCTGATGGAAAAAAATGGTGAAGCTTTTCCCCAGAAAATTGCATACACACAGAAGTGGTGTGTGCAATACTAAGAGATTCCAGAGTCCCTGAAGCTTATCTGTGGGTCCCAGGTTAAGAGTCTCTAAATTGCTTGGAGCTTCAGCTTAGGGGAGAGAGGAATGAAGAAGGAAGGGGAGAAAGGGAGACAGCTCTTCGCTGCAGTCTCCCAGGTGCACTGGGAGAGTCACATAAACTCAAAATGGTGAAGAGACTGCCTGAGTGAGGAGTGGACCCCAGCTCACAGGACCCAGCAGACAGGGACAGAACCTGGGGCACGCCCCAGGGTAAGTTGGGTGGCCCAAGCATGGAGGACGATGATGTGCGTAGCAGACATACCTGAGATGGAGAAGGTCTGCAGTAAACACTGGGCTTGTGGGATATTGTGATCTATGCATGACTTCCTTCTCTTTTCCATCCAACCCTTTGCAGTCCACTGTGTTCCTTCCTAGCTTCTTCTCACTTCACATTCTTTTTGTCCTTGTGTCAGTTTCTCATCATGTACCCAGGGTTGAAAACACAAATCAGTCAGATGTTTACTCTCAGAGTAAACCCAGTGGTTGCCCTAGTGTTCCTTGGCGGCAGTCCCTTCCCCCAAGCCCAAATGTGTCTAGGGGTCTACAGTTGGCTGGGGTGGAGGAAGGGCAGTTAGGCTAATGTTTGGGAAGACTCAACGGTTGGGAGGTGAGTTGTATTAGCAAAGGGAAGCTACCAGTTGTGGATGGTGATGTGAAGGCTTGGGGATAGAGGTGGTAGAGCTGTGAAATGACTTGCAAGAGGATGATTAATACAGATCTTGGTGCACCATGGGCTTTGAAGGGGTGGCAAGATGAAGGGTGCTGAGAGTCAGCTGGGTCGAGGAACCTGAGCTGGGTCATCTGTGCCCTAAACCAAGAAGAAGCATGTTAGGGGCATTTCTGGGAGAAGGACTGAGCACACAGGGCTGCAGACAAAGGCCGGGAGAGAAGGAGGGAGAACAGAAAGGGAACAAATGTTTCCTGTTTCAGTCAAGGACCGGCTCCTTCTATAACACAGAATCGTAGTGAAGAGTTTTGCTCCTCTGTCCACCTGGTATCTGAAGAGTCCCTGCCCACCTAAGTATAATAGTTGCTGGCAAGTGATGGATCCCAGTGATTATCTTTGATATCTTTCAATACCAAAATCTGCTTTGATATCCCAAGGAGATTTACGAAGAGCAATGAATTCTAAGAGCGTTCAATTTGGGATGGAACCACTTTGCTTTTATTTTTAAGCCAAAAGAAAAAAGAATTCAGAATCTCTAAATTCTAAATCCATCAGGCCAGTCTTGCAACATAAAACTACAAAACCCCTCTCTCGGCCTCTTTCCCCCACCCCATCTCCTCTGCTTCTGTATCCTGAAGTCACAATTCAGTTGTACAGTATAAATGGCGTATATTTATTAGGGCGGCTCAATAGTGGCCACCCAGCCCCTCCGCCGCGTGTGTGGAAATTCATTCCGATGGTAACGTCCGCAGGGCCATCCTTTTCCAGGTCTGCTTCAAGCTGGAGCCTCCAGAGGCTTGATCCCATCTTGGCCCGTGGTTCCTGACCAGTCACCACCTGCCCCTCTGACCTCCGGGAGCCCGTGTGCCCGCCCGAGACTTCTCCAGCCAGGCACCAAACGACAACTGAAACCTGAAGAAAGCTTCAGGCAGTCTGACACTTGCCTCATGGGTTAACTGCTCGTTCGTTCTTCTCAGACCGACTGAAGCAATGAGGGACGCCAGCTTTCTGCTGAATTTGGTTTCAGGGGATAAAATGTTCTGCCTTGCGGTGGTTTTGCTTTTCCTCTCTAAATAGAAATATCTTGAGAGGGAAAACACATCTTCTCTTTTAAAAATAATGCCCTCTATTTTTGAAACAGCTAGATGTATACTTAAAAAAAAAAAAAAAACCAGGTAAAATCTAGCCTGGCTGAGGTGTAAGATCAGTGGTTTCCATAGGAACAGTGGAGTGCTCCAGGCAGGGGTCAAAGGCTGATGATTCACCAGGGGGTCAGAATCTGGTTTTCACGTCCAAACCACCTGGGAAGTTTTGTTTTTTGTTTTTTAATAGATTCTCAGAGGTGCTGAATCAGAATCTCAGGCAGCAGGCCCATGAATCTCTATTTTCAACAAGTTCCCCAGATGAATTTCAAACAGCCGGCTCTGCGTGGGTCCCTGCCCAAGGGCCCATAAGGGCACAGTGATTAGAATTAAAACAGTCAACTTCTTGAACTGTCCTGAGATGCAGGTTTCTCCGCCTTAGAAACATTAACCTTGAGAATGAGGAAGGCAGTGTGTATAGCAACGTCTGTTTGCCTCAAGCTTAGTGCCAGCTGGGAAGTACTGTGGTCGAAATACAGAACCCTCTACCTCTTCCGTAGCCCTTTGCCCCCGGCCGAGCTCTTAGCTGCCTTATTGATTACCCAGGGGAACAGTCAGAGCCAGTGCCTGCAAAAAAGACGCCCTGCCAAGCCACCCATGGCTTGGGGACCATATAGTTTATTGTCCAAACCAGGACACATCAGAAAGTGGAAAGAATGCTGTAATAATTATGGCGGGACCAACAAAAAAAAAACCCACTGCCATCAAGTTGATTCTGACTCATAGAGACCCTATGGGACTAGGTAGAACTGCCCTATAGGGCTTCCAAAGAGAAGCTGGTGGATTCGAACTGCCGAGCTTTTGCTTAGCAGCCAAGCTTTATAACCACTGAGCCACCAGGGCCCCAAACCGGGTCTGTCTCGAGCAAACTGGGACTTATGGTTACTCTGCTGAGGAAAGCCAATTGCTGTTGAGTGGATGCTGACTCATGGTCAACATCAACTGGTTTGGGAGTCCCTGGGTAGTGCAAACAGTTAATGTGCTCAGCTACGAACCAAAAGATTGGAGGTTCAATTCCACCCGAGGCGCCTTGGAAGAAAGACCTGACAATCTAATTCCAAAAAATCAGCCTTTGAAAATCCTATGGAGCCACCTACTTATGGCTCCATTTTAAATTAAATCTCTTGGACCCTGCCTATCTTCTGCCTCCCAGAAAATACCCTCAACTCACAAATCAGTTCTCACACTACACATCTGCTGCATTTAGCTAGATGGACGTAAGAGAGAGCGTGAGGTAATGGAAAGACTGTCAGCTCTGACAGACTGAAAGGAGGGCAAGGCCCTGGTGCCGGAATCACGCCCCACCCTTTGTGTTTTCTTCCGTCCTTTGGTGGATCCCCAGGAGGAAACACAGAACTTAAATGGAAGAATGAAAGATCTTCGGGCTACGCTTTTAGTTAGTACCTTTTTATAATGTTGAGCCTTCCTCCCTAATAAAATTAATGTTTGCAGGGTTTTTTTCTTTTTCTTTTTTTTATCATTGTAAAGTGTGAAGAAACTGAGTAAACCATATCGCTGTACAAATATAGGTTCTTATTAATAATGTTTTATCTTAGAACTAGAAAAGTTAAACCAAAAAATTAGACATGGGAGATTTCTCACCAAGCCCCCACCCTACCCTCAGTTTTCTCCAGGGTGTGCTCACTGTGACGGGGCAGTGCTGATGTTTCTCTTCTCTCTGTGAAAACTGCCCTTTCTTCTTCCTGACAACGCGCTTCTCTAAAATCTGCTGTCTAAGGAAGTGTCCCTAGTCCATGAAAACTGCCCTTTCTCCTTCCTGACAACGCACTTCTCTAGCACCTTCTGTCTAAGGAAGTGCCCTTGTTCCTGGCTGGCTCTGCTGCTGGATATTAGCTGTTTCCTAGCCCGTAATTTCACCCAGAGGGAAAATTGAGCTCAGGTCTTTTTAAGACTAGAATTGAAAATCTCTCTATTTTTAAAAATAATGCCCTAGAAATGTATTTATTAAGCAAAACCATGCTCACTTGAAAGAAAAACCACAGTGAGAAAAACCAATTGAACAAAATTTTACAACTGTGAGGTATATCCAGTCACCCTCCGCCCCTTGATAGTTGAACCTTCTGCCAGCTCTGTTCCACCTGCCCAGTTCTCAGACCTGGGAAACCAGCCTTGCTCGTTACTTGTCTCATAACTTGAGAACTGATGTTTAGTTCCCCTAGAGATTCTGTCCCTAGAACAGTTTTAATGGTACCAGTACTGTTATTAAAGTCACCTGTTTAGGAAAGTGGCTCCAGGTTGTGTGCCTTCTGTGAATTAGGAACTCGGCTCCCCCAGTGGTTTTCAGATGTGTTGTGTGGTTTTTCCCTTTGAATCTATTATTTCCCTATTAGCTTGTTAGCTTCTTGAGTTGAGGGGTTCTGTCTTCTTTTCCTTTGTTTCTTGCTTTAAAACAGAGCAAAAGCAAAAAACAGTTACTGGTTGCTTAGTATTTTACCCTCTTAGCTACTCATTAAACCTTCTTGAATGACCTAAAGAATAAACCTTTTTGATTCCTCCAAGCCTGCTCTGTTCAGTGTGGTAGCTACTTGCCACATGTGAGTATTGAAATTTAAGTGAAGTAAAGTTAAAATTCAGTTCCTCATGCCATACTACCCTCATTTCAAGTCCTCAGTAACCTCTTGTAGCTGGTGTAGATATGGAACATTTCCATCACAGAACATTCTTTGAGCCGTGCTGCCCTACCTCTATTCAGCCTTTTGGGTTCTCTTTGCTTTATTTTCACGCCTTCCCCTACATCTGTCTGGCTTTGACAGCACCCCTCCCTTACCCTCTCAGCTCCTAGGTGCTTCTGTACATGCGGTTCACCAGGAGGACGGGGAGATGGAAGTCAGCCTTATAGCAGCACATCCGCTGTAGCCCCCGTTGCTTCATCCTCTCCCCTGGTTGCTCTGCTTTCACACCAGGACCCCCTCTTTCCTGACTTGCCAGACAAGTCAGGCACTTTGCCTGCAGTTAAGGTAAGTGGCCACCAGGGCGAGGCAAGCCTTGGTTATGGCTCTCATGACTGAACAGCTAGACACAGTCCACTGAGAGATGAATTGTCATGCTTTCCCACTCAATTTTTTATTACCATTTGATTTTGCCTTAAAAACAAACAACTCTGTGAAACAGTTCAGCATAAACAGTTAAAAAAAATAGTCCTTGTCCGCCTATCTTTTATCTATTACTGCTTAGCTAAACCTCCTGCTTAAGTAAAGTGCTATTTTCAAACCACCATGAAGCTTTATTTCTGGAATCAGAAGCTCATGCTGGGACGTTCATAAGCCCAGTGATTCGGGGCTCCAGACAAGACTGGAGTTGGCTGTACTCACCTTGGTTTTCTTTCTAGCAAAAAACTACCTGTTTACAATTAATCAGAGGACAGGTGTTTGTTATCTTTTCGTAAAGCCTTCCTGTATCAGCTAATGCCTACAAGTTATTTCTAAGGAAGAAGAGAAAATTGCTGTCTGCTTGGGGCCCCTGTGTCTCACTTCCCAGCTTCCTATCCTCGTGTCTGCTGAGTGAGGGGGCAGGGACTCCCAGAAGCCTATGTCCAGTTAGCCTTCTTTCTTCTGTTTCAGCTGAGAACTGTGTGACATACAAATTAATATTTAGAATTCACCATGGCAACTACTTTTATACTCCAAAATTATCTAAACTATTATAGACAGCCTGCTGAAAAAGTTTGGAAGTATTCCCTACCCTCTAGTCTCCCAAACAAATCAGCTTATACCCAAGTTTAGCTTTTTAAAACATGCTTAAGCAGAATCAAGCAAGACTTTTAACCAGTGTGGTTTTGTCATTCAGTGCCCCGTAATTCTGGATTCTTGTTCTCCCAATGTTTCTACCTGGAATGTTACCTCACCTCACTCCACTTGGGAGCTGGTTAGGTGGATTAAAACAAACAAAAGAGCCAGCATCACAAGTCAGCTGAAGAGGAAGGGCTGGGACTCACACTGATTTGCTCGTCTGATGTTCCTTGCCCCCTCTCTGTTCCATGTTTATCTGTGGAGATTATATGTCACTAGGTATATTAAGGGTCCAAGTGGGAAGAGAGAAGCCTGCTCGCCTGACCTCAGAGAAGAACCTGGTTAACCAGAAGGTCGGGGAAAATATTTCGAGAATCACATGAGGAGGAAGAGCTGTTTCTGGGCTGTGGTGACACAGCACCTTCTTGTTCACCTTCTCCTCTCTGACTCCTCTCTCATGCTCACTCCATTCCTCCCTTTCCTCATGCCTTTGTGTAGGCTGGGATTTCTCTGGGGCCCTGTGGCCCTACTCCTTCCCAGGGCCATCTCATCCCTTCTCTCACAGTCAGCTGTCACCTGAGGTACATGGTTCCCAGACTGGCTTCTCTGCCCATGACCTGTCTTTTCAAGCTCAGGTCCAACATTTCTGGTTCTCTGCTGAACATCTCCTCCCTATCGCCTTGATATCTTTAGACAACATTTCCCCAACTCCAAATCTGCCCCTCCGTGTCCCCTCTTTCCAGTAATGATTAAATCACTGTCCTCATGGGCACCAAGACTCCAAATCTCACGGTCATCTTTGATGCCTCACCTTCATACTCTCAAGTCCTCGCCATCTGACATCCCGCCCTTCCTCCTGGGCCTTCTTCCCCTCCATTCTCCCTTTTAGCTTGGGCTGTTGCAGTAGGTACCCAAGTGGTTGACTCCGGGCTGCTCTTCTTCTTTCAGTTTGAGGCCCTGTGCAGTCCAACCCTGACCCCCACCTTCTAGTCTTGTCTGTCCTTACCTTTCTAGCTCTTGTACTGCATCCCACAGCACCACCCTCTGTGCTGTTCTAGAATGAGCAACTTCGCTTGCTATTTCTAGAATTTTCTCTTTCCTGCCTCTGCCTTTGTTCATATTGTCCTTTCTCTGCCTGTTTCCACCTGCTTAAAATTCTGTCTACCCTCCAAGGTCAAATGCTGTCTTTTTTATGGAGCCATCTGATACCTCTCTCCTTGATCTTTCTCCTTGGTTCTCCAGTGGCACTCTGTTGTAGTCATTTATATTCATGTCTTATCTGCATCCCTAGTAGGTGCTCAGTAAATATTAAAGGAACAAATGACCATTGTACATATTTTTGGCTGCCATGACAAGCAGAGCAATGCTTAGCATTAATTATATCCAAAATGTAGGCTATGAAGACAAGCAGACCAAGGTTAAAAATCCCAGCTCCACCACTTACTGTTTGGACCTAGGGCAGATATTTTACTTCCTTGAGCTTCAGCTTTTTCACCTGCAAAACTGGGGTGATCATTGTGCTGCCACAAAATCGTTGAAAGCATGTACATAAAGACTTCACACAATGCAGAGCCTATAATAAGTGTTTAATAAACATTACCTACTATTCAGTGCTACTCACATGTCCACCACGTGTCTGTCAGTTTGTTGTACTGTGGTGGCTTGTGTGTTGCTGTGATACTGGAAGCTGTGCCACCGGTGTTTCGAATACCAGCAGGGTCACCCATGATGGACAGGTTTCAGCAGAGCTTCCAGTCTAAGATAGATTAGGAAAAAGCACCTGGCAGTCTACTTCTGAAAAAACTGGCCAGTGAAAGCCTTGTGAATAGCAGTGGAACATTGTCTGATATAGTGCGGGAAGATAAGCCTATCAGGTTGGAGGGCATTGAAAACATAACTAGGGAAGAGCTGCCTCCTCAAAGTAGAGTTGACCTTAATGACACGGTTGGAGTCAAGCTTTCAGGACTTTCCATTTGCTGATGTGGCACAACTCAAAATGAGAAGAAACAACTGCAAACATCCATTAATAAGTGGAACATGGAATGTATGAAGTATGAATCTAGGAAAACTGGAAGTTGTCGAAAAGGAAATGGAATGCATAAACATCAATATCCTCAGCATTAGTGAGCTGAAATGGACTGGTATTGGCCACTTTAAATCAGACAATTATATGGTCTGCTATGCCGGGAATGACAAATTGAAGAGGAATGGCACCGCATTCATCGTCAAAAAGAACATTTCAAGATCTATCCTAAAGTACAGCGCTGTCAGTGATAGGATAATATCCCTATGCCTACAAGGAATACGACTATTATTCAAATTTACGCACCAACCACTAAGGGCAAAGATAAAGAAATTGGAAGATTTTTACCAACTTCTGCAGTCTGAAATTGATCAAACATGCAATCAGGATGCATTGATAATTACTGGCAATTGGAATGCAAAAGTTGGAAACAAAGAAGAAGGAACAGTAGTTGGAAACTATGGCCTTGGTGTTAGAAACGACGCCAGAGATCGGACGATAGAATTTTGCAAGACCAACGACTTCTTCACTGTAAATACCTTTTTTCAGAAACATAAAT
Organism: Trichechus manatus latirostris; assembly: GCF_000243295.1. NCBI lineage: Eukaryota > Metazoa > Chordata > Mammalia > Sirenia > Trichechidae > Trichechus > Trichechus manatus. The sequence continues at coordinate 933,880 of NW_004444144.1, forward strand.
GGTGACTATACACTTAGATTTCACCAGATGGAATACACAGGAATCAAATCTACTACATCTGTGGAAAAAGACGATGGAAAAGCTCAAAATAAACAGCCAGAACAAGGCCAGGGGCTGACCATGGAACAGACCATCAATTACTCATATGCAAGTTCGAGTTGAAGCTGAAAAAAAGTAAAACAAGTCCACGAGAGCCATAGTACAACCTTGAGTATATCCCACCTGAATTTAGAGACCATCTCAAGAATTGACTTGACGCATTGAACACTAAAAGACCAGATGAGTTGTGCGAGGACATTGTATATGAACAAAGCAAGAGGTCATTAAAAAGACAGGAAAGAGAAAATGCCAAAATGGATGTCAGAAGAGACCCTGAAACTTGCTCTCGAACATAGAGTAGCTAAAGCAAAAGGAAGAAATGATGAAGTAAAAGAGCTGAACAGAAGATTTCAAAGGGCAACTCGAGAAGACCAAGTAAAGTATTATAAGACATGTGCAAAGAGCTGGAGATAGAAAACCAAAAGGGAAGAACACATTTGGCATTTCTCAAGCTGAAAGAACTGAAGAAAAAATTCAAGCCTCAAGTTGCAATGTTGAAGGATTTTACGGGAAGATATTAAACTACACAGGAAGCATCCAAGGAAGATGGAAGGAATACACAGAGTCGCTATACCAAAAAGAACTGGTCGATGTTCAGCCATTTCAGGAGGTAGCATATGATCAGGAACCAGTGGTACTGAAGGAAGAGGTCCAAGCTGCACTGAAGGCATTGGTGAAAAACAAGGCTCCAGGAATTGACAGAATACCAATTGAGATGCTTCAACAAATGGATGCAGTGCTGTAGGTGCTCACTCATCTATGCCAAGAAATTTGGAAGACAGCTACCTAGCCAACTGACTGAAAGAGATCCGTATTTGTTCCCATTCCAAAGAAAGGTGATCTAACAGAATGTGGAAATTATCGAACAATATCATCAATTTCACACACAAGTAAAATTTTGCTGAAGATCATTCAAAAGTGGTTGCAGCAGTATATCAGCAGGGAACTGCCAGAATTCAAGCCAGATTCAGAAGAGGATGTGAAATGGGGGATATCATCGCTGATGTCAGATGGATCCTGGCTGAAAGCAGACAATGCCAGAAAGATGTTTACCTGTGTTTTACTGACTATGCAAAGGCATTTGACTGTGTGGATCATAACAGATTATGGATAACTTTGCAAAGAATGGGAATTCCAGAACACTTAATTGTGCTCATGAGGAAAGTGCACTTAGAACAAGAGGCAGTCTTTCAGACAGAACAAGGAGAAACTCATGGTTTAAAGTCAAGAAAGGTGTGCATTGGAGTTGTATCCTTTCACCATACTTAGTCTGTATGCTGAGCAAATAATCCAAGAAGCTGGGCTATATGAAGAAGAAGGGGGCATCAGGATTTGAGGAGGACTCATTAACAACATTCGATATGCAGATGACACACTCTTGCTTGCTGAAAGTGAAGAGGACTTGAAGCACGTACTGATGAAGTTCAAAGACCACAGCCTTCAGTAAGGATTGCACCTCAACATAAAGAAAACAAAAATCCTCACAACTGGACCAATAAGCAACATCATGATAAATGGAAAAAACATTGACGTTGTCAAGGATTTCATTTTACTTGGATCCACAATCAACACTCATGGAAGCAGCAGTCAAGAAATCAAATGACGCATTGCATTGGGCAAATCTGCTGCAAAAGATCTCTTAATAGTGTTAAAAATCAAAGATGTCACTTTAAGGGCTAAGGTGCACCTGACCCAAGCCATAGTGTTTTCAATCGCCTCATATGCATGCGAAAGCTGGGCAATGGGAAGATGGAAGAATAATGACATCTTTAAATTATGCTGTTGGCTAAGAACATTGATTATACCATGGACTGCCAAAAGAATGAACAAATCTGTCTTGGAAGAAGTACAGCCAGAATGCTCCTTAGAAGCAAGACTTCATCTCACATGCTTTGGACATGTTATCAGGAGGGACTAGTCCCTGAAGAAGGACATCATGCTTGGTAAAGTAGAGAGTCAGCGAAAAAGAGGAAAACCCTCAACGAGATGGATTGACACAGTGGCTGCAAGGTCAGCAAAAAAGAGGAAGGCCCTCAACGAGATGGATTGACACAGTGGCTGCAACAATGGGCTCAAGCATAACAACAATTGTGAGGATGGTGCAGGACCAGGCAGTGCTTCATTCTGTTGCACATAGCCTCGCTATGAGTCAGAACCAACTCGACGGCACCTAACAACAGCTCACATGTCGATTTGATTCTGAGGTAGATCACGACCTTCTTTTCACCCTTGAACAGAATAAAAGAAACAAGTCAGATGTTGGATTGGGAAGTGTTTTATCATTCAGAATCTTTGAAGGCGGGGAGGCCAATTTCCCTGCTTGGGAGATCTAGGCTCACTTCTTATCTCTTCTTCTTGGGTGGTAGAGCGAGCACTGTATTGGGCATTGCCTGAGCTCTAGTCCTGGCTTTGCCTCACATGGACTGCATCTCCCTGGGCAAGTACTCTCCTGCCCTTGGCTTCTGTTTCCTTACTGCTCTGGGCCTGACTTTCCATACAGCGGCTTCCTCCTTGTGTTAGCCTGAGGTGTGTCAGCGCCTGGGGCCAGCTTCCAGCATCTGCCACCTGCCCAGAGACAAGGAATGTCAAAGCTCAGGCTGCTGAGCAGGAAGGAACCTTAGATGCATCTGCTGGAACCCCTCACTTCACAGGGGAGGAAACTAAACCTGGGTGTTGAGTGACTTGCCCAGGGTCACACAGCGGCTGGTTGCTGAGCTGGGATCAGAGCTGGATTCTCTAGTTCCCAGCCCAGGGTTCCTTGCATTCGTCTGAGAGCCCTCTCCCCACCAATGCCTCCTTCCCCTGCCCCCGACACGCACCTGGACTGAAACTTCTCTGACCATGTTCAACTTGGAACTACTGGGCCCTCAGGAAGAGTGGCTGAATACCTGAGAGATGGTAGAAATGATCGTAGAGCGCTGAACATTTTAGAGTTAGTCACAGCCCTGAATACTTTTAAGGTGGTCTCTCTTCTCTTCTGACCATTTTACATCAGACACCTTTAGGAGTTAAAGTATATTAACACACAATAGGCAGCTAGCAAATGGCCCCAAGGCAAGCCTGGGACAACATTTAAATGCAGGAGGTGGTCCATACTGGGTAAAGGAATTTGGATCACAAATGCTTTTTACTGTAAGATGTAATTTTTTAAAAGTTTTGTCCCATCTGATAACATGGGGAGTGTTTGTAAATCTAAGTATATAGCTATAGTTCTACTCTTCACTGCACAGATTTTTGTGTGTGTGGACACCTACACCCACCCTTCAGTCCTCCCTTCCCTCTCATTGTCCTTTTCCAGCAGGCCTCTTGCTTTTACCTTTCGTCTGCCCGCCCAAGGAAGAGAGATCTGCTACGTGGATTATACTAAGGAGCTTGGGATTTCACATGAACATCCTCTGAAGGCCTTTAGGCCTCTTGAATGAGGAAGGATGGATAAGGCTAAACTTCCAGCTGAGGCAATTTGTCTTCATGGTGGACTTCCACAGGCTGGGCCGGGACAGCTGTGTGTGTGGAGAGCCCTCCTGGTAACACTAGAGACCCCCTCACATGACCAGTCCCTGACCTGGGTACAGAGTTCCCATGCGTTTGTGCAGTCATTATTCAACACAGCCCCTCCTCTCGTCCAGCTCCTGCTCCTCACCTTCGTCAGTAGCTCTGTTAGCACCTTAGATACAGCCTGTTCCAAATCAGAAGCAGCAAACCAGCCCTCCCTTTCCAGCTAGCATTTGTTTTTGTATGCTGTCTTTAACGGCACTTTCTGGAAAAGAGGCTTAGAAATAGAGTCTTTACTCCAGGTATCCGTGTGCCCAGCTGCAAGCTGAGGAAGAAGGGAGGACAAATACTGGGGGTAGTTCTCAGCGTGTGGTACATGGTATGTCCAGACAGTTCCCATTACTCTAAAATCCCGCTTTCTCCGCATTGCTAAAAACTTTCAGGGGAGCTCTGAGCAATTGTCAAAGTTCAAGTGCAGGCAGCCGAAGCCCCATTTTTCCAGGCTTCTCTCCCATCAAGACCAAAGCCTCTTTTCTCCTCAGACTGTTCCACTTAAGGTTGCCCAAATACACCTTAGGTTTTCCACTTCCACACCTTAGTCCAAACCGTTCAACTCCCAGCAACGCCCTTCCGCTTTCTTCCTGATGATGCAGCCCTGGCCTTGCTTAAGTTTGAGCTCCTGTGTGAGGCCACCGCTGAGTACTTCAGCCAACAGTGCTCTCTCTCTCCCCTTTCTGAACGTCTGCAGCACATTTCGTTGTCTTTGTCATTTGCTGCCTTGTCCTGTTTAACTTTCCACGTGTCTGATGCCCCAGCTAGACTGTGAGCTCCTCAGGAGCAGGAACCCTATCATGTCACAAAGAGCTTTGTGCAGAGCTTTGTAAACATTCCCTCAGTGTTTGCTGCTTTTCAAATGAGTGAGTAATATGAGAGAGAGAGAGGGTGGGAGGGAACGAGATGACAGCGTGGCTCCCCTCAGCCCCATTTTCTTGGCTTGGTGCCCATGGTTCTTTTTTCTTTTCCCCTTTATCAGGTGGCTCGACTCTTTCATTTTGTCTTCTCTTTGGACCTCAGAGAAGGGCAGGTAACCCTGTTGAGAGGTGTGACTAACTCCAAACTGATCCAGCCAGGTAGAGAGGCCAAACAGCCACCTCTGCCCACCAGCACATTGCCTGGATCAGAGCCAGGTGTCCCTCCTGCCTGACACCTGTGTGTGTGTATGTGATATGTTAATCCATGCTGGGGACAAAGAGCTGGCCCACTTCATTATCCTTCCAAAGCCTCTTACTGTGTTAACTAGGTAACATCTAACATGAGATTAACTTACTTGTTTTTTTTGTTGTTTTTCTTTGTTTAATGCCTGGAGAATGAGTTGAATTTTATTATTGATGCTATCTTGGTAGAACTTCTCTCTCTTTCTTTATTTCTGTTTTGTTTGTTAATCCAAAGTTATTCACAAACAAGACAACGGTCTTCATCCAGCATGTTGATAAGGAGCCTGCTTGGCATTGATGTGGAGCATGTATAGCTGTAGAGGTTAACTCTGACGCTGAGATGGGTACACCATGGGGATTTAGAAGGAAATACTAACTCTCTTTGAATTATCGATGGGAAATGTGGTTATGCTGGTGGCTTTGTTATCAGTTGCCTAAATCACTAAAACCTTTTGTCTTTATTCTTATTGTCATCAGCTGCATAGATATTGTGTGTAGGGAGCAGGGCTAAATTCCTGGCGCTGCCAGAGTCTTGCTCTGTGACTTGGTTTGTCTATCCTGAAAAGACCTCATCAGGAGCTTAAAACCAAGCTTAGCTGCTGATCGGGGCTCTGTGGGCCCCAATGACAGGCATTTGATTAGTAGTAAATTGTTTTACTTGGAATACTAGCGTATTAATTCTGGCTTTTCCCAGGAACACATCCTCTAAGAAACAGATCCAAACCTACAGAATTTGGAGTGTGTTGGCTACCTGGCTTTCTTATCCCTTAGAAAGAGAAGGAAGAATTAAAAATTAAAGATCTCAGATTAAGAGAAAATTCAATGACACAGTTTAACTCTTGAAGTTCAATTTTATGAGTTTTAGCCAGGAAAATAAGATAAACTACTTAGGAATGGATCAACCTCCCTTGCCCCCAAGGCACTTCTGTGGAATTTCTAGGTTCAAGCTGGAAGAACCCCTGGACCATGTTGTGTTGATGTGCCCAGAAGCAGTAAGTTGAGCCTGTTAAAACAAACAGCACATAAACAAGCAACAACAACAACACTATGCAGACCATGTGTCTAACACCATGGGGAATAAGGAGGTCAAAAACAGGACGGTATACAAGACAGATTCTCCTCTCAAGGAGACTCATTTTCGTGGGAGGCGAATGTTGCCCAATTAGGGTCTGTGCCTTGGAGCAGTCAAGCCAATGAAACGTACTCCAAGTCAGAAAGAGAGTTTATTTAGGAGGTGGCACCACTGGGGAGTCCGACAGCAACGCAGGCTGTCTTTGTGGAGTCCCGAAAACCAATTTTACATTAGAGCTTGATTTTTTATATGATTTTTACAAGGGTTAAAAGTATCTTTTTGGCACATAGCCCACAGATGGCATGGCCGGATGAGTTACTCATTACAAGATAATTATAAGAGACTCTTTATCAGACTAAAGAGATACACGCCAGACATGTCCTTATCAGGCTAAAGATATACATGCCAGACATTTGGGCTCTAATCATGTGGGGCGTCATAAGTCACAGGTGGCTGGACAGAACAAAACAAAGTCATTAACAAAGGTATGCGGAAAGGGGAAGGCAGGCAGAAAAAAAACTTATAGGTTCATCGTGGCGTTAGTTATGTCAAGCTCTCAATTGCCCATTTTGAAAAGGAGAAAACATACTGTGGAGTATGAGGGTCACACCAAGTATGTCTCCCTCTCCAGTGCCATGATGTTAGGCTGTGGAGGGGTTCCCCCAGGGGTGGGATTGCTGAGGACAGTGCTGACATCCAAGGTGACAGACCCAGGGGACATGCCCAGATGTAGTTGAAGTGGGCTGACCTTGGTTCACAGAAGGGCCCCAGAATTCTTAGCTTTTCCTATGACTCATACTTTAAACTCAGTGTTGACTGGTAAGGAAATTGAGGGAAGAATAAACACACACAGACACACGTACCAGAATTTACTCATCTGTCATCAGTTACCTTGGCGGACCCAACATTTATTCTCAAATCATTCTAGAAACTCTTCTTATGGAATTGCAATCAGAGCCAGATCATGAGCCACAGAAGAGGGTCATAGATTCTTGAAGTTAGAATTTTCCAGTTAAAAGGGAATCTTGTCCAACCCTTTCCTTTCCTTCTTTCCTTTCTTCCTCCCGTCCTTCCTTCCTTCCATCCTTCCTTCCGTATGCACAGCAAAAGATACCCCCATTTTGACAATTTCTACATGTACAATTCAGTGACATTGATCACATTCTTCAAGCTATACAATCATTTTTGCTATCCTTTTCCAAATTATTCAACCACCCAAGGCCGGGTTACCAAATAAGGTATGCATGGGCCCAGTTGTGCCTTCCCACCAATCTGCAGTGCACAGTTTGCCCTGTCCCCCACCACATCAAAGATGTAGTGAAACCCATGTGAAATTGCTCATCACAGATGAGCAGCACAGGTGAGCAGGTAAATACAATTAAGCTGGTGCGTAGGTGGCTCAATACAGTCTGGTGCATACTGAGCTTACTGGTTAATCTGTCCTTGCCACCACCACTAACATAAACTCACTGCCCCTCTAAACTTCCTATCTAACCTTTTGAGTTGCTGTTGTCAATTTAATCTCACATAGATAATTCTTTAAAAAGAGCACAATGCTCAAAGTAGACATACTTTACTAATTAAGCTATTGTTTAGTTCAAAGAGACTTTAGCCAACACTTTATTTTTTTGATGAGGTTGCTAAGTCTGAGAAAGGCCAAGTTGACTTTGTCAAGGCCCGCAGTAGCAGAGTTGAAACTAGGCTTTCAGGCCTAGACAGCAACTCAACTGTCAGTGTGTGGAGAGACCTCGGATGCATGCCCTCTATCCTCGAGACCCCACCCTCTGGTGTTTGTCATACACTCCTTGTGGACACATCCCAAGTCCCTGTTCAACAAGATGAACCCTAAGATCTAGGACCCCAGGAGGGTGGGGGGAAGGGGGAACTTCCTTCTGTTGCCCTTACGGTGGGGGTTGCTCAACAAGTGGTCATATGTTCATTCATTCAATTCCTTGCCCCCAACATGTATAGAGTGGCAGATACCAAGGCTGCAATAGTAAATAAAACATGAACAGCCTAGAGCGGAAGGCAAACCAGCACTCACTGCCAATAGTTAAATATACTTGTATGAAGTACTACAAAGAAGTACAGGCTGCACTGAGAGTGTATTCCAGGGAGTTGGAGTGGTTAGAGAAAGCTTCTTCAAGAAGCAAAATCATATTTCATTGAATCTAAAATGCTACAGTTTGTAAGACACACCATTATTTTATGTACCACCAAGGAAAACAATTAAGACATAATGCTTTTCCACTTAGAATTTTAACTTTCATTTAGTAAAAGAACTCTTTTGGACTTACTTAGACATAAGTTTTTTTAGTGTTACTTCTGTATATACATTACAAGAAACATATAAACTTAATAAATTGGTTGAGGTCTTCCTAACCTCACTTCTTCACTTGACTCTTCTGAATCACTTTTCAACTCAGCTCGTCAGTATCCATGTATGACCATATGGTATCATTCTCTGTGCCTTGGAGAGAGTTGGTGATGCAGAGCTGTTGTCTCTGGGATTTTCATCTACACTGCTGATGCCCATTCTGCGTGTTGATGCTGCCACTCAGGAGCGGACTAACCAGTAAGCAAGGTACGCGCTGGCTTACTTGTGTTTACTTACGAATCTGCAGTGCACGATGTCACTACAAAGATGTGGTGAAAAGCAGGTGACACTGTGCACTACAGATTCGTAAGTAAGCACAAGTAAACCCGTGCGTACCTTAGTTATTGGATAATCCATCCCTGCACGCCACTTTCTTGATCTTACCAGGTGTCAGTGGAACGTTTTTAGATAATGAGGGCTCTTATTCTTCAAGGGTTCGTAAGTGGCTTGTTAATTGAGCACTGAGAGGTTTCAGTTATCCAGTCGTGCCTGGGGGAATAACAACCACTTGGGTGCATGTGGAAGCATTGATGAAGATGTTAAGGCCGCAGGGGTTGTTAAGCCCTGCTCCAGTTTCAGAGATAAAAATGCTTATCTTGGAATTGATAAAATCATTTATAGGAAGTCCAGGGGGAGGTGCTTCTGTCATTGTTCCAGTGACTCGGTGATGTCACAACTCTGGGTCTTTGTGATTCTCCTAGTCACAAGATGGCAGTTCCAGGCATCTGAACCATATTCAAAGGCAGAAGGCAAGGAGCAGGGTCAGGTCTTTCTCCTCCCACATAATCTGGAAAGGAAAATATCTTTCCTAGCAATCCCTTAGCAGATTCCCCCTTACATGCCATTGGCCAGAATGGCGTCACATGGCTATCCATAACTGCAAGGGAGGCTGGGAAATCTGTTTTTTCAAGAATAGGGGTGGGAGTGATTTTTGAATGGTCACCTAACAGTGTATCCCATGTGGTAAGATGCATTTGGGATACATCGAGTTAAACAAATTGACTTATAGACTTCTGAGAGCTTTTAATATGGTAACATGGCTCGGTGAATTATGGGAAATATGGTATTAAGTTTTTCCAAACTTAGGGAATCCAAACTTATTTTCCCAAAATAGGGAACCTGATTATGTTGAAGGAACCCTGGTGGCACACTGGCTAAATGTTTGGCTGCTAACTAAAACATCCAGTGGTTTGAACCCACTATCTGCTCCGGGGGAGAAACATGTGGCAGTCTACTTCTATAAGGATTACAACCTTGGAAACCCAACTGGACAGTTCTACTCTGTCCTATAGTGTCCCTATGAGTTTGAATCAACTAGACGGCAATGGGTAAATGGTTAATTATGCAGAATACCCATTAACAAGTCTTGGTGGTTCCCAGAAGAGTATGGGAAACATTGGTGGAGAATTAACAAAATGAAAATTCTCCAGAGCAGAGCCAAAGTGGCAGGGTGGAATGAGGTTTGCAGGAAGTGAATGGGAGTGAACTTTTGAATGGAGGCTAAAGAAGGCTGAGAGGTTTACAAATGAGAGAGACATATTGATTGCTACCATCTCAGAGTGTTTTGACAGGCAAGGGCTAATTTGCTTTTAAGAACCTTGTATCCATGCCACCATGCTTTCCTCTGAAACAGCACTAGGTTAATACTGAGCTATCATTATCTCCTTCTCTCTGCTAACCTCTGCCACTTTCAGTCTTCATGATGCTAGTAATATTGGAGCTAGACTGGCTGGCTTGTGGGAGTGAAATTGTGTTTTGTTAAAATGGACATGTATGGTGCCTGCTTTTGCTTTCTCTTGGATGCGTTGCTGAGCATTTGCAGGAGCTAGCAGGAGAGTTAGTCCCTGATCATTCATTTGGGCTTGGGGTCATGAAGCTGCTCTTGGTCTTTTTGGCCAGAAGTGACCTCTCCCTCATCTGATTTCCAACAGCAGCTGTGCATCTCAGCAGCAACAACAGCAGCAGCAGCATCAGAGTTGACATTTTTTTGTACATTTAGTGTGCACTGGGCTTTGTAATGGGTATTTTATGGGCATGATCTCATTTAATCCTCACCACTGTCTTTCAAGATAGATGCTATTCTGCAGATGAGAGGATAAGGTCACCCAGTTAGTAAGTGATAGGACTGTCATTCAAATTCAAGTCTGACTCTAGAACTGTTGTACTTAACCTTCACTTTCTGTTGCTTCTGGTATGGCATTTCTGTGTATTTGTACATTTGTCTTTTTATGTTTTGTCAGAAATCACACTGTGTCTTTGGTAGCTCCTAATAACAAGTAACACAGTGTTTCTCTCATGGAAAGTACTTGATAAATGATTGTCAAACAGATAAATCAATAAATGGGAGGATGAATGAAAGAGTGAATTGGGGAGTGGTTTTCCTAAATTTTAACATGACATTAAATTACTCAGAATTAGAATTATCAGAATATTTTCTCTCTTTTCAGAATCATTTTTTGTTCTTTAGTCATCTAGTTTCTTCTAAGTTCTAGATGTCACCTAAAGTGTTTTGTAGTAAAGTAATTGTGGATCGTTGGCTGCTCGATTTGGAGGCGATTACACTGAGTGGCTGGTCCAGCGCTCGTTTTCTTGGCAAAGGCCAATCAGCCGTTCACGTCTAGGACGGGAGGGCTCTGACCCCTGGCCTTCATCATCCTAGAGCAGTGTCTGAGGCCAACAAGGGGGATTTCTGTCCAAACACCCCTTTTCCTGTTTTTACAGTTCTAATTGTGTATATTTGACTATTTAAATAGTTTTGTTGTTGTTAGTTTCCTCTGGAGACTTGGTTTTTATACCTTCAGTATATTGGAAGCCTGTCTCTTTCATATTTGATGCAGGTTTGCTTCATCCTGGCATTTTTTTCTAAACCTGTCTGAAAGCCCCTTTTGTTCCCCTCTGACCTCGAACTAACTAATTTTCTATTTGCTTCTTTATCTGGATGTTTTGCTAAAGTCACTTCAGTGACTCACTAGGCTCTTTTGATCCGTTTTCATAGCCTTCTCTTCGTTCAGTAAGTGAACAATATCCCCAAACTATTCTCCCATCTCTGGAAGCCTCTGATTAAGCTGTCTGGGGCCTCGTTCCTGTTTCATCAATCCTACCACCATGCCAGAGTCAGCCTGTTAGTTGCTCAGATCAGTTTGTGTTTATTTGTTGGTTCTGTTGAATATCTGTTGTGCCTTTTTGTCCCCAAGTCCTCCACACTTTTAGGACCACTCTTTCTTTCTTTATCCAAATAAAATACCTCTCCCCACTGCCGTGCCGTGTACCCATGGTCCCAGTCTGCACGCCCTCCAGTATTTCCTTGATGCCCAAGTTCTCCAGTTCCCGGGTCTGTCAGCTTGTCCAAACAGGAGCCACTCCCCCATCCCCAGGCACACTTAACGCAGTGCCGAGTCCCTCAACTTCCTTGGGATCACTTTCATGCTTTCTGACAGTCTCTTCCAGACAGGGAGGACGCCCCTTCATAAGTGTGATGGATTTATCTTGCTTTCCTGAATGAAAGAACAGTCTTCCCTGAGGTCAATTCTGCGGCTCCCTCAGAACGTGGAATGGTTGCGGTCAGCAGTTGTTTTTAACGTCCTTTTTTCCTTCCTAATTCATTACCTTTTGGGTATTTTATGAAGCTCCAATGCGACAATGGGATTAAATGTGCCTCATAAGCAGTAACGAGCCAAACAGATAAGAGAAATTACTGTTGTCAGACACTTTAAAAATACTGTCTATATTTTATTTCTTTGGAAGAGTAAGAACTGAGTGCATAGAATATTAGGTTTTGATTTTCTGATCAGATTCTTCTGTACTGGGAACTGAGAAAAATGTAGCTACATAAGGATCTTTGTTTGTATAAAGCAGGAAAAGCAGCAAACAACCCCTAGAAAGTAGGAAGTACAGGCAGTCACCACTTCCTTGACCTTGGGTTTGTCTGAGGTGCTTGCTTCTCAGGGGTGTGAGTGAAGGGGCAGAAGGAGTGTGGGGCCAGAGGAACAATTGCTGAGCCCCAGGGGAGGCCGTGGAATATTCAGGGCTTGTCTTGTAGTGTCTCCAGCAAGGTGTCCCCAGGCACCTGCCTCTCTGTAGAGCCTTCGTCTTGATTTCCACCTGGCTGATTGTCAGAGCTCCCTCTTGGCTTTGTCGAATCTGCCCCTCAGCACTGCCTGGGAGTCTGGGTCAGGCCTCTGACGTGTTCTCCTTCCTGTCTGTATCCAGGGACAGGGTGCCTTATCAGAGAGACTCCGGAGCTTCAGCATGCAGGACCTTACCACCATCAGGGGCGACGGTGCCCCTGCTCCCTCCAGCCCCCCACCACCGGGGTCTGGGCGGGCCACCGGCAAACATGGCCAGCCTAAGATGTCCAGGAGTGCTTCAGAAAGTGCTGGCAGCTCAGGTAGGTGTTACTGCACTTCACCCCTCTTTCCCACAGTTTAGGCCTCACTTTCATTGAGAGAGACCCAAGCACCAGTCCATCCGGCCCACCATGTGGCAGGCAACCTGGCCCTTGCCCATGGACCTGCCATCAACAGAGACGTCCATCAGACCATGCCAGGGCAGCCAAGGTGCAGAGTGCCACTCAGGCCAGGCCAGGACTCTGGCCTGGGGACTCTGCTTGGGGGCAGGGTTAGAAACAGGCTGTACCAAGGGGCCCTGCCTCCTCCGTCTGATTGTCTGGGGAATTAGGGGTGGTGGGGTTGTCACGCCTGAGCCAAGCCTAGAGGTAACAGGCAAAGCTGGACCTGGGCCCAGGGAGCCTTCTCTGCTGTCTTCACCTCTGATCTCACACTGCTAGCAGGGCTTACCTGTCTTGAGCACCTGAGCGTCTCTCATCACCCACCCAGAGCATATGTCTCTCACGGCCCCTTTTCTCTGCCTGGATGTTTTCTGTCTTCTCTCTCAGCCACTCTCTGCTCCTCACCCCTGCGCCCCCATTCACCACACACACACCCAGACTCCGCACACCAAGGGCCGTACTAGCTCTGAAGTCTAGTTCCTGTGGCCAGGGCACCTCTGCCTCCAATGTCTAACGCAGGGGGTCAGACCCCTGGCCTGAGGTCACCTCTGTCACACTGACCTGAGGACCTCGTTAAACACACAGAGTCCCGGGCCAGGCAGGAGGAAGAGCTCGTGCTCTGGGCAGGGAATGTTGGTGACATCTTTTCATATAATAGCACCAGAAGAAGATCTACTTATTCATTTACTTTATTTCAAATAACAAATTGACAAATTGAGAGAAATAATGAAAGGACAATGTATGTAGTAACAAAGTAAGAAATAAACAGTAATTAGTTTCTTAAATATGAGAGTATTTTTCTACAGTGGGGGGTTTCTAGCACCCTACTTATGCCAGTGTGCCACGGTCCCTAATTTGGGAACATCTGTATAAATTTGTGTTAACTACTTGATATTTAGTTTGTTTTGATAGTATTTTAGTCACATTAATTTTTTGACACATAGTGAACTTGGCGCCCCAGTAAGCCTGGTGCCTGGGCGGCGCTCACATAGCCAGGCCCTTAATCCTGCCCTGCCTTGTCCCCAGCCCCAGAGGATTCGTGGGTCTGGACTGCGATCCAGACGTGTGTATATTAGGAAGGTCCCCAGGTGCTGTTGAGGTGCAGCCATGTTTCGGACCCACTGTGTGTATCCATCACTGTGGGTCTCAAGCTTGTGGAGGGTAGGGGGGCACGGGTTAGGGAGACGTGCTGGGGCTCAAGGTTTCCCAGACGGTTCCTCGGGGATCACAGGGACATTGGCTGTCAGGAGCTGATGGTGAAGGTGGGTGTAGAGGACCGTCTGGGTTGCCATCTCCGCCCCTCACCCTTGGTGGGCAAGTGAACCATGAGGGTGGGAATTGGGCCACTCTATTGGGATCTGTGACCGTGACGTGTGCCTGGTGGCTGCCCTGCCCTTAGAATAGAAGCAGGGTTGTCTGAGCTGTCTGGATCCTGTGTGTTGTGAGGTGCAATCTGCAGGAGTTCCTTGGCCCACCCTCCTAGTTCACTTGACCACCAAGGTCCTGCCAGGCCCACCTGACACCTGGTGATGTTAGACATAGTGGGCAAGACAGAGCCCCGTGGCTTCCCCAGGACTGATGACTCACGCTCCCCCCAGGGAGAGGAAAACAGCTCAGAGCTGGGTGGGCTTGGCTGTCCCTCGATGTTCTTCCCTCAGGAATGCCCCCCTCCAGGACATTTAAAGATGGCGACTTTTCTGTTGGAAAGCACCATCCTGAGCCCCTAAGAAGGGAGGGGCCCGCAGCTGCCCTTCTTCTGGAGACTCAGTACGTTAAATGCACACCTAGATGGATTTTTAACACAAGATGGTTAGTGAAAAAAGTACAAAACAGAAGGAGATATTATGTAACAATTAATGTAAAATAAAAACAATACATAGTTTGCAAGAACACATTTAAATAGAGACATGTTAAAATACTAAAATTGCTGCTTGTTGGGGAAGGAGAGGGCGAGTGGGTCTGGAGGTGTTGCAGCCCTGGCACTGGTGGAAATGGGCAAGGTGGGGAGTGGAGGTTTGGCCGGTGGGGCGAGCTCCACCTCAGGGAGGGGTCTGTCTTGAGGGAACCTCTCCCAGGGGAACTTAGAATGGAATCCCAAAAGGCCAGCCAGGAGGAGACTTCAGGGGTCACTCACTGTAACCGTCTGATTTCACCAATGAAGAAATGAAGGCCTGGAGAAGGGACATGTCATCAGGCCCACCAGCTGGCAGGGGAAGGGGGCTGCAGCAGACTCCTGGGCCAGTGCCCCGTTAGCTCACCCATTAACCACTGAGCATCTACAGTTTCTGACCTACCAGGCAGTGTCCTAGGAGTAGAACTCCATTGCCGTCGAGTCAGTTCCGACTCATACGACCCTGTAGGACAGAGTAGAACTGCCCCATAGGGTTTCCAGGGCTGTATTCTTTACAGAAGCAGACTGCTACAGCTTTCTCCCACAGAGCGGTTGGCGGTTCCGAACTGCTGACCTTTCAGTTAGCAGCCAGGTGCTTAACCACTGCACCACCAGGGCTTCCTCAGGGAGAGGGATGCAAGATAAATAAGGGATCCTCTCTGCTCTTGATCACTCATTGGCTACCTAGCCTCCACTGAAATCTGTCACTTGGACAAAAAAAGGGCCCCAGTTGTGTGAGGCTCAGAGTACAGAGCTAGAGCCTTGGGGTGACATTCCCAGGAGGCAGCCATCTGCTAGCTGTGTGCCTGGGCAAGGTGCTTGGCCTCTCAGAACCTGTTTACTTATCTGTACAGAAGGAATGATGATCTCCATTTTTAGGGCTGTTATGAGGATTAAGATGAAATAATACAGGTAGAAGTGCTTAAGATTGTGCCGGGCAATCAGTATGCATTAGCTGCTGTTATTGTTACTGTTGATGTCATTTAATCCACCTAAGAACGCGCTTTATAATAATGGAAGTGGCTGCCTTGTGAAGTAGTGAGATCCCTGAATTGAACGGGCTCAAACCCAGGTTGGGTGACCATGTTTCGCGGCTCTAGGGAGGGATTCCTGCTTTGGGTAAGAAGTAGGGCTAGATGGCCTCTATGGTCCCTTTCCCTCTAAGAGTCTATGCTGTCATTATAAAGGAAAGAGGCTCAGACAGGTCATGCACCTGCCAAGGCCACACAGGACTAGAATCCAGGCCTCCAGACTCTTCCTGCCTAGACCTCCCCATGGGGGATTCTTCAGGGCAGCCTCAGGACTGGGAACATGTGGAGCCTGGCAGGATCTCAAAGACAAGAAGGGAGTATCTCTTGGGCTTTGAGCATTGTCACAGACAAGCTCCAGGTAGAAAAGGGTGTGGGATGATTGGTTTTGGTCCGGCCCTGCTGCCTTCCACTAGCAGAGATGGGGATGCCCCCGCCACGTCTAGGGGGGCAGTGGGGAGCTCTGTGGTTGTGCACAGAGCAGGTAGAGTTCACTGAGAAGAGGCGGTGCTGCAACCCGACCCAACCCTCCTCGCTGCCTGTCCCTGGGCCTGGGCACCTGTGGTTTTGGGGAGGAGAGGCAGAGCAGGGACTTTCTGGCTCAGCAGGAGGCTGCGACTGCATGGCACTCTCCCCAGCTGTTCTGGGGCCAAAAATAAACGTTCTCTCAGACAGGTGGAAGAAGGCCCAGGGCGTGTGCATGGGGCAAAAGTGCCTGCTCAGAGGCTCTGGGGCTGTAGTAACCCCTGAACTGAGGGCCAGGGTGCCTGAGAGAAAGCTGGCAGAGCAGGCCCATGCACATGGGCGGGTGTGCCCTTCCCAGCTCAGCTGCCAGCAGGGCCTGGGATGCCAGGCATGGTCCAGTACAGGAAAGGGCTGGGCTCTGGGTTAGGGGAGAAGCCTGGGCTTCCATCCTCACTTTGGCCCATATCAGCTGTCTGACGCAGGCCTGTGCAGAGACAGCAGATGCCGTACGGGCAGGGGGCTGCTATGCCCTGTCACTACGAGGCACTGACTTTTGGTGACCTCATGTGTGTCAGAGTAGAACTGTGCTCCAAAGGGTTTCCAATGGCTGATTTTTCGGAAGCAGATCACCAGGTCTTTCTTCTGAGTCGATTCTGACTCATAGTGACCCTATAGAACAGAGAAGAACTACCCCATAGGTTTCTAAGGCTGTAATATTTAAGGAAGCAGACTGCTACGTTTGTCTCCCGCAGAACGGATGGTGGGTTTGAACCGCCAACCTTTCAGTTAGCAGCCAAGTGCTTAACCACTGCACCAACAGGCTCCTTTAAATACATAAAAAGTGAGAAGGGGCCCACCACATGAGGTCGGCTCGGCCTTCTACATCTTTAGGAAAGAAAAGAAGAAGCAGGCAGAGAAGAAGGGAGAAAGGCAGCGCACACCGTACAGACATGGTTTTTGTGCTCTGGAGCTCCTGGCAGCCACATGCCTGTTCTGTGTTCTCCTCTGTACTGGCCCCTGCCCAGCACCCACCAAGGCCTGGCACACACAGGCCCCTGGATTGTTCAGCTGCTTTTGGCTCCAGCAGGTGGGGCCGGACAGTTCACCTGGCCTGCCCCGCTCCCCTGTGCCTGGGGTTTCCCTCCCTGGTGAAGCACCAGGGTGGGCGGTGACTATCATTGTCCCCCCTACAGAGTGAATGGGGAGGCATTTGGTCAGATGCCATACACTGAATGCCTGTTACGTGCCTGGCATTGGACACGAGAAGAGGTAGAAAGAATGATTCTGCCTTCTGTCAGCTTGGAGTCAGTCAGCATGTATTTAATGAGTACCTACTGTATACCAAGGAGTCCCTGTGTGGCGCACATGGTTAATGCACTCAGCTGCTAACCAAAAGGTCGGAGGTTCGAGTCCACCACAGGTGCCTCAGAAGAAAGGCCTGGCAATCTACTTCCCCCAAAAGCAGCCATTGAAAACTGTATGGAGCACAGTTCTCCTCTGACACACATGAGCTCATCACTGGTTGGAGTCCACTCGACAGCAACGGTTTTTTTTTTTTTTAACTGTGTGCCAAGGCCTGGATGTGCACGAAGAACAACAGTGTGTGCAAGGCAGCAGTCAATGAGGCCTTCAGCCAAATGACCAGACACCAAGTGCTTTGGGGGTTCAGAGGTCAGTCTGAGAAGGTTTCCTGGAAAACATTCTGAACTGGGAGGCATAGAGAGGAGGGGGCATTCTGGGCAGGGGTGGCTGAGTCATACCCTAGAGGAAATTTGACTCCCACCCCTGCCTCCCATAGGGCTGCAGGGCCTCTGTGGCCAGGCCAGGGCATTTTCTAGCACTGAGAAGAAGCTAAATCCGAAGTAACCCCCTCCCCACCTTGGTGTCTGTCTGTCTCCACTTTCCCAGTGCCCCACTGGCATCCCCACACCTCTCCAGGGCTCCCACACCTCGCCAGGGCCCCCACACCTCACCGGGGCCCCCCATCTCACCGGGGCCCCCATACCTCGCTAGGCCCCCATTTACCTGGGGCTGGTTCCTGTGAGTGGGGGATGTCACTGATGGTGCCCCTGCCCCCACAGTGTGTACCTGCTGCTCCACCTGCAGGACCTGGAAAGGTGAGTAAGCAGCCAGCCTCTGCAGTGTGCTAGCCTGTTGCTGCAGGAGGAGGGTCTAACCATGAGGGGCACCTGACCTTGGGGCTTCCTTTCAGCTGCATGGTCTGTGGGGAGGGGTCAGGAGGGCAACCTGTTAAATTTTATTATCTTACAGTTTCTGCAGGCTAGGAATTTGGGAGATGCTTAACTGGGCAGTCTGGCTCCAGGGTTTCTCAGGAGGTTGCAGTCAAGATGTCAGCCAGGACTGCAGTCATCTGAAGGATTGATGGCCTGGAGGAGCCACTTCCAAGATGGCTGTCTCCTGGCTGTTGGCTGGAGGCCTCAGTTCCTTACCACATGGGCCTCTCTAGGGCTGCTTGAGTATCTTTACAACATGGCAGCAGCTTTGCCTGGAGAGAGTGACCCAAGAGAGAGGGGGCAAGCAGGAAGCCACAGGACCTTTTATGACCTAGTCTTTGAAGCCACATACTGCCATTTCTGCCTTATTGTATTTGTTAGAAGTGAGATGCTAAGCTAGCCCACACTCAAGGAAAGGGGACTTAATCTCCACCTCTAGAAGCAACAGTATGAAAGAATGCGTGGACGTATTTTAAAGCCATCCAGGGTCGTATTACCTTGTGCTCTGGGTGATGAGGCAGGAATTTACCAAGGTCCTCTGAAGTGAAAAGCCCTGTAGTCCCAGGGGGTTTCTTGTCCTGGTGTAGCCTGGGAGCCCTAATCCTGCTTCGCCACTTCCTACTGGATAACCATGTGTGAGCTACCTAACCCCTCTGAACCTTGGTTGCCTCACCTTTAAAATGGAGATGAAGCTCCCCCACCACCACCGCCCGCCCGCTTCCCTGTCTTACCGTACCATTGTGAAAATGGATGTCAAAAGGCTTTTTTTTTTCCCCCCACTTTTTTTTTTTAATTGTACTTCAGGTGAAGGCTTACAGAACAAATAGTTTCTCATGAAACGGTAGTACACATATTGTTTTATGACACTGGTTAACAACCCCACAACATGCCAACCCACTAACTTCTCAACCTTTTCTTTTGGTGAAAATACACATAGCC